>NC_088409.1:21154746-21502088 GCF_034236695.1 Oncorhynchus nerka
GTCAGAGAGACATAGATTCAGTCCTTCTCTGTTGTGTCAGAGAGACATAGAGTCAGTCCTCCTCTGTTGTGTCAGAGAGACATAGATTCAGTCCTCCTCTGTTGTGTCAGAGAGACAGATTCAGTCCTCCTCAGTTGTGTCAGAGAGACATAGAGTCAGTCCTCCTCTGTTGTGTCAGAGAGCCATAGACTCAGTCCTCTGTTGTGTCAGAGAGACATAGACTCAGTCCTCTGTTGTGCCAGAGAGACATAGACTCAGTCCTCTGTTGTGTCAGAGAGACATAGACTCAGTCCTCTGTTGTGTCAGAGAGACATAGACTCAGTCCTCCTCTGTTGTGTCAGAGAGACATAGACTCAGTCCTCCTCTGTTGTGTCAGAGAGACATAGACTCAGTCCTCTGTTGTGTCAGAGAGACATAGACTCAGTCCTCCTCTGTTGTGTCAGAGAGACATAGACTCAGTCCTCCTCTGTTGTGTCAGAGAGACATAGAGTCAGTCCTCCTCTGTTGTGTCAGAGAGACAGATTCAGTCCTCCTCAGTTGTGTCAGAGAGACATAGACTCAGTCCATAGACTCAGTCCTCCTCATTGTGTCAGAGAGACATAGACTCAGTCCTCCTCTGTTGTGTCAGAGAGACATAGACTCAGTCCATAGACTCAGTCCTCCTCATTGTGTCAGAGAGACATAGACTCAGTCCTCCTCTGTTGTGTCAGAGAGACATAGACTCAGTCCATAGACTCAGTCCTCCTCATTGTGTCAGAGAGACATAGACTCAGTCCTCCTCTGTTGTGTCAGAGAGACATAGACTCAGTCCTCCTCATTGTGTCAGAGAGACATAGACTCAGTCCATAGACTCAGTCCTCCTCTGTTGTGTCAGAGAGACATAGACTCAGTCCTCCTCTGTTGTGTCAGAAAGACATAGACTCAGTCCATAGACTCAGTCCTCCTCTGTTGTGTCAGAGAGACATAGACTCAGTCCTCCTCTGTTGTGTCAGAGAGACATAGACTCAGTCCTCTGTTGTGTCAGAGAGACATAGACTCAGTCCATAGACTCAGTCCTCTGTTGTGTTAGAGAGACATAGACTCAGTCCTCCTCTGTTATTTTTACATTTGAAATGTAACCTTTATTTAACTAGGCAAGTCAGTTAAGAACAAACTATTATTTACAATGACGGCCTGCACCAGCCAAGCCCGGACGATGGTGGGCCAATTGTGCGCCGCCCCATGGGACTTCCAATCACGACCGGTTGTGATCCTGCCTGGAATCGAACCAGGGTCTCTGTAGTGACGCCTCAAGCACTGAGATGCAGTGCCTTAGACGGCTGCGCCTCTCGGGAGCCCTATTGTTATTGCCAGAGAAACATAGACTCAGTCCTCCTCTGTCAGAGAGACTGAAATGAGCCCAGTTGGGATGATGAGGGACATGGGGCTGAAGCTACAGTAGAGCATTGAACTAAGATGTGAGAGAGGAAGTGTTTCTTGTGTTCAAGCAGAATTTAACCTGTCTTTTCTTTACTACAGGAGACACTGTGTCCAAGAAGACTAATTTGAGTAAGTGTTTGTGTTTGTGTGTGTTTGGTTATGTGTCAATATGCCTGTCTGTTCATGCCCATGTGTTATGTGTGTGCTAGTTATATGAGCATGCAGTGTGGTTATGCCAGGATCGCTAGTATTTGCACACATTTGCACCTGTGCTGAAACACACACACACACCCACACATACCCACACCCACACCCACACACACACACACGCACACACACACACACACACACACACACACACACACACACACACACACACACACACACACACACACACACACACACACACACAGGTTTCTCTGTGGTTCCAACATCAACATTATAGCTCTGTTATGCACCTGTGGTACTTTGTGTAGACAGTATTCTCCTGTTTGCTGGATTTAGGCTTGGAGATAAACTCTATATTGGTATTCTGGCATCTGAATGCAGATGGTATCAGATAGCATCTCCTTCACATGTGGTGGTGTTTCTGGGCTGTTTCTGCTCCTGACTACAACACACCTGTTAGTTTTGAGTGTAGGGAGAACATTGAAAAATGTCTGGTCGGTTTTCATGATACTAGTTTTCACTTTGAATAATAATCATACTGATGATGGAATGTGTATCATCAGAAAGCTCTCTCATTATTGGCTGTTTCAGATGTCAGTCCATACTCAATTGGCTAGTTAGGCTGTCATTCTGTGCTGTGGCTACAGTCCAATCCTCTTGACGTGTTAGAGAAGTACAGTATATGTCCTTTCTTGCCAATAAAACTTTTTTGTGTATCAATGTATATTTGAGGGAGATAGACTGGTGGGTACAGAGAGCGGTTAAGGCTTTGAGGGTGACTAGGTGAGGGGGTTACGCACAACAAAGAATGGGAAAAAAGTACCGTATGAAAAGAGAGAGAGCGAAAGGGGAAAGGCCCTCTGTCTTTCACACGCACTGTGTGACTGACAGAGCGCTTGAGCAGTGACTAGCGGAGACTCTGAGGCCTAACCATGCTGTAGGTGCACTAAGATAGTCACTCAGCAAGAGAAAGGACAGACAGAGAGAGAGAGATCAAGACAGTGACTAGCGGAGACTCTGAGGCCTAACCATGCTGTAGGCGCACTAAGATAGTCACTCAGCAAGAGAAAGGACAGACAGAGAGAGAAGAGAGGAGAGAGAGAGATCAAGACAGTGACTAGCGGAGACTCTGAGACCTAACCATGCTGTAGGCGCACTAAGATAGTCACTCAGCAAGAGAAAGGACAGACAGAGAGAGAAGAGAGGAGAGAGAGAGAGATCAAGACAGTGACTAGCGGAGACTCTGAGACCTAACCATGCTGTAGGTGCACTAAGATAGTCACTCAGCAAGAGAAAGGACAGATAGAGAGAGAAGAGAGAGAGAGCGAGAGAGATCAAGACAGTGACTAGCGGAGACTCTGAGACCTAACCATGCTGTAGGTGCACTAAGATAGTCACTCAGCAAGAGAAAGGACAGACCGAGAGAGAAGAGAGAGAGAGCGAGAGAGATCAAGACAGTGACTAGCGGAGACTCTGAGACCTAACCATGCTGTAGGCGCACTAAGATAGTCACTCAGCAAGAGAAAGGACAGACAGAGAGAGAAGAGAGAGAGAGCGAGACAGTGACTAGCGGAGACTCTGAGACCTAACCATGCTGTAGGCGCACTAAGATAGTCACACGGCAAGAGAAAGGACAGACAGAGAGAGAAGAGAGAGAGAGCGAGAGAGATCAAGACAGTGATAGTGACAATTTGACAGTGATTGTGAATTGAGGCTGAGGGTGACAACAAGAAAGAGAGAGAGAAATAGAGTTTGTGAAAGTGGGACAAGAAGACTGAGAAGTGGAGTGAAGATGATGCGAGGTAGGAGTGATGGCCTTGATTTAATGTGTGTTACTCGGTACAGTACCGTTTCTCTGTGTGTGTGAGAGAGAGAGAGTGTATACTGTACTGTAGCCTACATTTGAAGAATGTTTGTTTGGCTTTTTTTCGTCCCCCATTCTCCTTCCGTATTCCTCCAACTCTTCAAGTACAGCAACGTATCCGCTCACAGTCATATTCATTTCTAAACTCAGAACATGATCATGTAAATACATTTTCCAGAATGATTATAGTGCACTGTGTTTCAGCCTGTTGGCATGTCCAACATCCTCACCAGATCCTGGACCTGTTTCTTTCCAAAACCTCCAACAACTTGACTCTGTAGCTGCTCTTCAAGTTTACATTTGACATTTGAGTCATTTAGCAGATGCTCTTATCCAGAGCCACTTACAGGAGCAATCAGGGTTAAGTGTCTTGCTCAAGGGACAGATTTTTCAGGGGGTTCAGGGGCTTGGGGATTTGAACAAGCGCTTAAGAACCCAACTCATAACCGCTAGGCTACCTGCCCCCCCAACTCATAACCTCTAGGCTACCTGCCCCCCCAACTCATAACCTCTAGGCTACCTGCCCTCCCAAGTGTCTGCTTATTTTTGTTCTAGTTCTTCTAGAAGCATAATGGAGTCCGAATAGAACTGTTTCGTCTGATTCTACAGGGCTGTAGAAGTGATATAATGTAACCATTTACTTTGAGAATAATGTATATATTTCAAAACATCTTGCACAGCATTATCACTTATTGTAAAAATACACAAGTGATGTAGTTATACAATGTCAAGGTGGAAGTTGGGCCTAATCAGTCTTCAAAATATTTGATCGTTTTTGTCTAAATATATAAATGGTTAACTATGACTACTTGTTTAGGTTGTTTTGAAACCAAATGAGGGATCTTTGAAGCCTCTCATTGGTTAGTAAGTCGGCACGAGGACATTTATGTGTCATTACTGTGGTCATGGATACTGTCCTGATATGACTAAGTATTTTACCTGCTTATGTTTCAAAGACTTAAATTACAGCAACACATTACCATGTTCTCTCACTACCACTCACACAGTCTGTGATGTGACACACGAGAACTACCACTCACACAGTCTGTGATGTGACACACGAGAACTACCACTCACACAGTCTGTGATGTAACACAAGAGAACTACCACTCACACAGTCTGTGATGTGACACACGAGAACTACCACTCACACAGTCTGTGATGTAACACAAGAGAACTACCACTCACACAGTCTGTGATGTAACACATGAGAACTACCACTCACACAGTCTGTGATGTGACACACGAGAACTACCACTCACACAGTCTGTGATGTGACACACGAGAACTACCACTCACACAGTCTGATGTGACACATGAGAACTACCACTCACACAGTCTGTAATGTGACACACGAGAACTACCACTCACACAGTCTGTGATGTGACACACGAGAACTACCACTCACACAGTCTGTGATGTGACACACGAGAACTACCACTCACACAGTCTGTGATGTGACACACGAGAACTACCACTCATACAGTCTGATGTGTCACACGAGAACTACCACTCACACAGTCTGTAATGTGACACACGAGAACTACCACTCACACAGTCTGTGATGTAACACATGAGAACTACCACTCACACAGTCTGTGATGTGACACACGAGAACTACCACTCACACAGTCTGTGATGTGACACATGAGAACTACCACTCACACAGTCTGTGATGTGACACATGAGAACTACCACTCACACAGTCTGTGATGTGACACACGAGAACTACCACTCACACAGTCTGTGATGTGACACACGAGAACTACCACTCACACAGTCTGATGTGACACATGAGAACTACCACTCACACAGTCTGTGATGTGACACACGAGAACTACCACTCACACAGTCTGATGTGACACACGAGAACTACCACTCACACAGTCTGTGATGTAACACAAGAGAACTACCACTCACACAGTCTGTGATGTGACACACGAGAACTACCACTCACACAGTCTGATGTGACACACGAGAACTACCACTCACACAGTCTGTAATGTAACACACGAGAACTACCACTCACACAGTCTGTAATGTGACACAAGAGAGAGGAACAGGGACTGTGTAGGCAGACGGGGAGAGAGGGATAGTGAGTTTTGCATGAGACCGTACTGCGTTGTGAGATGGTCCTCTCAGAGCAGCCTCTGCACCAGTTTCTATTTACGCATCCATATGGCGCCATAGGGACTGTGTAGACACACACACACACACACACACACACACACACACACACACACACACACACACACACACACACACACACACACACAAAATCAAATCAAATAAAATTTTATTTGTCACATACACATGGTTAGCAGATGTTAATGCGAGTGTAGCGAAATGCTTGTGCTTCTAGTTCCGACAATGCAGTGATAACCAACAAGTAATCTAACTAACAATTCCAAAACTACTGTCTTATACACAGTGTAAGGGGATAAGGAATATGTACATAGGATATATGAATGAGTCTGGTACAGAGCAGCATACAGTAGATGGTATCGAGTACAGTATATACATATGAGATGAGTATGTAGACAAAGTAAACAAAGTGGCATAGTTAAAGTGGCTAGTGACATAAGAATGCAGTCGATGATCTAGAGTACAGTATATACATATGCATATGAGATGAATAGTGTAGGGTAAGTAACATTATATAAGGTAGCATTGTTTAAAGTGGCTAGTGATATATTTACATCATTTCCCATCAATTCCCATTATTAAAGTGGCTGGAGTTGGGTCAGTGTCAATGACAGTGTGTTGGCAGCAGCCACTCAATGTTAGTGATTGCTGTTTAACAGTCTGATGGCCTTGAGATAGAAGCTGTTTTTCAGTCTCTCTCACACACACACACACACCGTAGCACAGCTGCCCCTCTGTGGTTGGTGCCTCAGTGTGTGTATGTGGTAGTGTGATATACACTGAGTGTACAAAACATTACCAGGTGAAAGCTACCAACCCTTATGTCACTTGTTAAATCCACGTCTATCAGTGTAGATTGAGGGGAAGAGACAGGTTAAAGAAGGAGTTTTAAGCCCTAAGACATGGATTGTGTGTGTGCCATTCAGAGGGCGAATGGGCAAGTTAAAATATTTAATTGCCTTTGAACGGAGTATGGTAGTAGGTGCCTGGCGCACCGGTTTGTGTCAAGAACTGCATCACAGTTTCCCGTGTGTATCAAGAATGATCCACCACCCAAAGGACATCCAGACACCTTGGCACAACTTTGGGTAGCATAGTCAATATGGGCCAGCATCCCTGTGGAATGCATTTGACACCTTGTAGAGTCCATGCCCCGACGAATTGAGGCTGTTCTGAGGGCAAAGGGGGTGCAACTCAATATTAGGAAGGTGTTCTGAATGTTTGTACACTCAGTATATATCTCCTGTGTGTTTGTCACTGAATGTAACATGCTGCAGATGTCATTTGTAATATTACACACACTGGGTTCTAATTTTAATGTCAAGGAAGGAGAGTTTTCACCTTTGCTCCTAAACCCGGTTAGAATAATTAACACAACTGTAGACGGTTTTACAATGATGACATTACTTAAATACAATAGTGAACATTTCTGCATTTCAAATCTTTCATTTTTCTCTGAGAGTGGCCCACCACCATAGCCATATAGGCTTGGTTCAGGCGGCGTTCTCCATTCACAAACAGTCTGCTGATGCTTCTGGGGGATTCCTGTTCAGATTGATGTTCTCTTACTTCAAAAGACTTTCCTTACGCTTTTGGGCGTACAGACAGCTGCACACACATACACACTTCCAAAGCACCTCACTTTACTTCAAAGAGTTGATACCAAAATCTAAAGTAACACATTCACCCCCAAACATGACAAATGAAAGAGAGCAGTCACACAGTCACACGGTCACACACCCATCAACATTACTTGGTTTACCTCACAACTCATTATTGTTCCCCTTGGACTCAGTCTGGGGTTCAAAACAGCCTTTCTAAAATGCTTATGTTAAAATACGTAAGCTGCCTTTGTTATTGATTGTGAATATTTCCGTTTTTTTTTAAACTTACGAGAGCCACAGTTCTTCTGACCAGACAGCATGGTATTACTCACAAATGGCACTTTCCAAAAGAACTATTCAGAGGCTCCACTCAAAACAAATTCAGTGTGATGAGTATCATTTCTTTTAAGATGTAGTCTTCAAGCTTGTCACGTAGAGAATTCTCATGGCAATACTGTAAAAAAACAGTGTTATTTATCTAGGATTATCTTGCATAAAAATGTTGTTTTACACTATCTCTCAAAGCGCTTTCAATTGTATAGCTTCCACATCCACTTTCAATATAGCACCCATCTGGGTGATGCACAACTTCCATTTTGAGGCATACTGTCCCCCCATCAGCTGTCACCGCTCAATAACCTACCAATAACAAATACCTTGCATTAAATGGGTCTCAAACAGCTCAATAACCTACCAATAACAAATACATTAAATCAGTCTCAAACAGCTCAATAACCTACCAATAACAAATACATTAAATCGGTCTCAAACAGCTCAATAACCTACCAATAACAAATACATTAAATCGGTCTCAAACAGCTCAATAACCTACCAATAACAAATAATTAAATCAAACAGCTCAATAACCTACCAATAACAAATACATTAAATGGGTCTCAAACAGCTCAATAACCTACCAATAACAAATACATTAAATGGGTCTCAAACAGCTCAATAACCTACCAATAACAAATACCTTGCATTAAATGGGTCTCAAACGGCACAAGAAACTTCTAAATATACATTAAATTAAATGTCTTAAATTCCAGAGATTCCTTAACTAATGAAGTTATATTAGTATTATAAATATGTTATAGCACATTTTTAATTGTAAAGTATTAAGAGCATATTAAGGTTAAGTGTGATGGATACATATTTGACATTTACAGTATATATATTTCTTAGTTTCAGATGTTTCATTTAAAGTCATTTCATTCTAATTATGATATTTGCTTCTATATTTTGTAATGTTTCATATTAAGTTTTTTCAAATGTGGAATTGATTAATTTATAGCAAATTGTTGAAATCTACCAAGAAGTAAGTAACGTTAAGCATCAATAATCACCCTAAATACATTTACATTTATAGCTATTTTATTCTTTGATCATATTTAACAAACATTTCTGATTCCCTTTGGAATATTTTTATAGTCATATTTGTCCAAATACTGCTTATCAGTAATAAGAAATCTATTCATATTTATATGAATAAAAATTATATCATATCAAGTAATTGTTATCTAGACCAACATTTTTTGACAGAAAAACACGAGTTATTTTTGGTTGAAACATGTCAGTGTGCCATCGATTAGATTTGAGATTTTATTTCAAAGTATTCACACAATGTTCCAATGTTATCTCAAGTAAATGTCTTACTCTCTAAGGATAACCATATTCTCTTTGTCATGCATCTGTATGTTGGCGGGTGTCATTTAGCAGGGTGTTTCCGGTGGAGGAAAGTTGAGGTTTTTCGTCCGTTTACAGAGCAAAATGCAGAATGCTGACAGGGGACTTTATACAAAGACAATGGAAAGGTGCTGAATGGCACTCACTGCTCAGAGATATTCAACCCCTTGTGAAAGCCAATGGAAAGGTGCTGAATGGCACTCGCTGCTCAGAGATATTCAACCCCTTGTGAAAGCCAATGGAAAGGTGCTGAATGGCACTCGCTGCTCAGAGATATTCAACCCCTTGTGAAAGCCAATGGAAAGGTGCTGAATGGCACTCGCTGCTCAGAGATATTCAACCCCTTGTGAAAGCCAATGGAAAGGTGCTGAATGGCACTCGCTGCTCAGAGATATTCAACCCCTTGTGAAAGACAATGGAAAGGTGCTGAATGGCACTCGCTGCTCAGAGATATTCAACCCCTTGTGAAGGCCAATGGAAAGGTGCTGAATGGCACTCGCTGCTCAGAGATATTCAACCCCTTGTGAAAGACAATGGAAAGGTGCTGAATGGCACTCGCTGCTCAGAGATATTCAACCCCTTGTGAAAGCCAATGGACATTTTATATAAAAGGCCCTTTTTTGTTAGGCTGCATAGCCTCTGATAGTGGCTTTCTACTGCCCTTCTGCATTAGCTCAATGAACGTAGTCGTGGAAACCATCACAACCTCACTGTATTTGATTTGTCTCTCTTTATGTATAATACAGGGCCTTCAGAAAGTATTCACACCACATGTTGTTGTGTTACAGCCTAAATTCAACATGGATTCAAGTAAGATGTTTTGTCACTGTCCTACATACAATACCCAATAAAGTCAAAGTGTAATTGTGTTTTTTGACATTTTTACAAATTAATTAAAAATGAAAATCTGAAGTGTCTTAAGTCAAGTATACAACCCATTTGTTATGGCAAGCCTAAATAAGTTCATGAGTACACATTTGCTTAACAAGTCAAGTCACATAATAAGTTGCATGGACTCACTCTGTGTACAATAATAGTGTTTAACATGATTTTTGAATGACTACCTCATCTCTGTACCCCACACATATAATTATCTGTAAGGTCCCTCAGTCGAGCAGTGCATTTCAAACACAGATTCCACCACAAAGACCAGGAAGGTTTTCCAAGTATTGACTCATGGGTGTGAATACTTACAGTTGAAGTCGGAAGTTTACATACACTTAGGTTGCAGTCATTAAAACTAGTCTTTCAACCACTCCACAAATTTCTTGTTAACAAACTATAGTTTTGCCAAGTCGGTTAGGACATCTACTTTGTGCATGACACAAGTAATTTTTCCAACAATTGTTTACAGACAGATTATTTCACTTATAATTCCCTGTATAACAATTCCTGTGGGTCAGAAGTTTACATACGCTAAGTTGACTGTGCCTTTAAACAGCTTGGAAAAGTCCAGAAAATGATGTCATGGCTTTAGAAGCTTCTGATCGGCTAATTGACATCATTTGAGTCAATTGGAGGTGTACCTGTGGATGTATTTCAAGGCCTACCTCCAAACTCAGTGCCTCTGCTTGTCATCATGGGAAAATCAGAAGAAATCAACCAAGACAAGTCTGGTTCATCCTTGGGAGCAATTTCCAAATGCCTGAAGGTACCACGTTCATCTGTACAAACAATAGTACGCAAGTATAAATACAATGGGACCACGCAGCCACTTCACAAAATAGATGGCATCATGAGCAAGTAAAATTATGTGGATATATTGAGGCAACATCTCAAGACATCAGTCAGGAAGTCACAGATGGGTCTTCCAAATGGACAATGACCCCAAGCATACTTCCAAAGTTGTGGCAAAATGGCTTAAAGTCAAGGTATTGGAGTGGCCATCACAAAGCCCTGACCTCAATCCTATAGAAAATTTGTGGGCAGAACTGAAAAAGTGTATGCGAGCAAGGAGGCCTACAAACCTGACTCAGTTACACCAGCTCTGTCAGGAGGAATGGGCCAAAATTCATCCAACTTATTGTGGGAAGCTTGTGGAAGGCTACCTGAAACGTTTGACCAAAGTTAAACAATTTAAAGGCAATGCTACCAAATACTAATTGAGTGTATGTAAACTTCTGACCCACTGGGAATGTGATGAAAGAAATGAAAGCTGAAATAAATCATTCTCTCTACTATTATTCTGATATTTCACACTCTTAAAATGAAGTGGTGATCCTAACTGACCTAAGACGGAATTTTTACTAGGATTAAATGTCATGAAGTTTGAAAAACTGAGTTTAAATGTATTTGGCTGATGTGTATGTAAACTTCCGACTTCAACTAGAAATGAGATATTTCTGTATTGCAATTTCCCCAAAAATTGCAAGAATTTCTAAAAACATATTTTCACGTTGTCAATATGGGATATTGTGTGTCGATGTGTGAAAATAAATTATATTTAATCCATTTTGAATTTAGGTTGTAACACAACCAAATGTGGAATAAGTCAAGGGTTATGAATTTATTTATTTTTTATTTAACCTTTATTTAACCTTTATTTAAGGCAAGTCAGTTAAGAACAAATTATTATTTACAATGACTGCCTACCAAACGACAAAAGGCCTCCTTCAGGGATGGAGGCTGGGATTAAAAATAAGAAATAAATATAGGACAAAACACACGTCACAACAAGAGACAACACAACACTACATAAAGAGAGACCTAAGGCAGCAACACATGACAACAACATGGTAGCAGCACAAAACAAACACAAAATAGCTAGCACAACGCATCACCGGGGGCAAACTACCTGCCCTCCAGGACACCTACACCACCCGATGTCACAGGAAGGCCATAAAGATCATCAAGGACAACAACCACCCGAGCCACTGCCTGTTCACCCCGCTATCATCCAGAAGGCGAGGTCAGTACAGGTGCATCAAAGCTGGGACCGAGAGACTGAAAAACATCTTCTATCTCAAGGCCATCAGACTGTTAAACAGCCACCACTAACATTGAGTGGCTGCTGCCAACACACTGACACTGACTCAACTCCAGCCACTTTAATAATGGGAATTGATGGGAAATGATGTCAAATATATCACTAGCCACTTTAAACAATGCTACTTAATATAATGTTTACATACCCTACATTATTTATCTCATATGTATACGTATATACTGTACTCTATATCATCTACTGCATCTTTATGTAATACATGTATCACTAGCCACTTTAAACTATGCCACTTTGTTTACATACTCATCTCATATGTATATACTGTACTCGATACCATCTACTGCATCTTGCCTATGCCGCTCTGTACCATCACTCATTCATATATCTTTATGTACATATTCTTTATCCCTTTACACTTGTGTGTATATGGTAGTAGTTTTGGAATTGTTAGCTAGATTACTCGTTGGTTATTACATGTGACAAATACAATTAGATTTGATTTGATTTGATTTGAAATACCTGAAGTTGGAGACTTATCTCCCTCACCAACTTTAAACATCTGCCATCTGAGCAGCTAACCGATCGCTGCAGCTGTACATAGTCCATCGGTATATAGCCCACCCAATTTACCTACCTCATCCCCATACTGTTTATATTTATTTACCTTTCTGCTCTTATGCACACCAGTATCTCTACCTGCACATGACATTCTGATCATTTATCACTCCAGTGTTAATCTGCTAAATTGTAATTATTCGCTCCTATGGCCTATTTATTGCCTACCTCCTCATGCCTTTTGCACACAATGTATATAGAATCTTTTTTTTCTTTCTACTATGTTATTGACTTGTTTATTGTTAATTGTTCACTCCATGTGTAACTCTGTGTTGTTGTCTGTTCACACTGCTATGCTTTATCTTGGCCAGGTCGCAGTTGCAAATGAGAACTTGTTCTCAACTAGCCTACCTGGTTAAATAAAGGTGAAATAAATCAAATAAAAATAAAAAACATAGTACAAACGTTATTGGGCCCAGACAACAGCACAAAGGGCAAGGAGGTAGAGACAACAATACATCATACAAAGCAGCCACAACTGTCAGTCAGAGTCCATGACTGAGTCTTTGAATGAAGAGATTGAGATAAAACTGTCCAGTTTGAGTGTTTGTTGCAGCTCGTTCCAGTCGCTAGCTACAGCAAACTGAAAAGAGGAGCAACCCAAGGATGTGTGTGCTTTGGGGACCTTTAACAGAATATGACTGACAGAACGGGTGTTGTATGAGGAGGATGAGGGCTGCAGTATATATTTCAGATAGGGGGGAGTGAGGCCTAAGAAGGTTTTATAAATAAGCATCAACCAGTGGGTCTTGCGATGGGTATAGAGAGATGACCAGTTTACAGAAGAGTTTAGAGTGCAGTGATGTGTCCTATAAGGAGCATTGGTGGGAAATCTGATGGCCGAATGGTAAAGAACATCTAGCCGCTCGAGAGCACCCTTACCTGCCGATCTATAAATGACATCTCTGTAGTCTAGCATAGGTAGGATGGTCATCTGAATCAGGGTTAGTTTGGCAGCTGGGGTGAAAGAGGAGCAATTACGATAGAGGAAACCAAGTCTAGATTTAACTTTAGCCTGCTGCTTTGATATGTGCTGAGAGAAGGACAGTGCACCGTCTAGACATACTCCAAAGGACTTGTATGTCGGGGCGGCTAATGCAATCCAGTTGTAGCCTAGGTGATTTCTGATGCTCATTGACAGAGAGGGAAGATGATGAGGGAGGGGAATAGAGATTATATGTGTATCTGTGGACTAGTGTTGCATAACATTTATCTCTCTAGTATTCTTGCTATCCCCACTTTTCCTCTCTCCTTACCAGTCACTTCTCTCTCACCCACTGTTACTCTCATCTTCTATTATCTCTCTCTCTCAACTCTCTCTCCCGCTTTTCTTTCTTAATTTAGATCAGTAATTCCCTCTCTTTTCTGTATCTAGCCTATAGCTGGTTCGGATAAAGAGATCAGGGATGGGATGAGGGGGGACTGAGAACTCAGTGTCAATAGTATCATTTCAGTAACTGTCGAGACCATGTCATCATTTACTACACTGAGGGGAGATTGAAAAGTCAAGTAAAGGTTGAGAACAGTAACATGGATCCACCTACCATCCCTTGACGAGCTGCTGTTTGTTAGTGTGTAGGATGTCCCAGGCCCATAGTGCCGTAGCAGACACTACCATGGTGACTAGTCAGAGGAGACAGAAGTGTAAGAGGTCATGTTATATTAGCTAGCTGCCATCGCTCCTCATCCGTTCCAGCAATACCACCACTGGTGCTATCAACAGATGTGAAGGAGGCTGGGTAAATGACGGCTCTGATGAAGTTGGAGCCAGGTTAGCTGTTAGCCAGGTTAGCAGTTAGCCAGGTTAGCAGTTAGCCAGGTTAGCTGTTAGCCAGGTTAGCTGTTGATCTTAACTAGATGGGTAGGGCTGCCTGGGGTAGGGATGCCTGTAACAGTTAAAGATAGGGCTGCTGTGCACATCACAGAAGATCACTGACTGGTCTAGGGGATGGAGATCTATAGATATATTTGAGAGAGAGATTTATCTAGAGGCCTGTGGTCTGTGTAGGTGGAGAGATATGAGAATAAAGGACACATAGAGGAAATCGACCAATATCAGCAATGTGGCTTCAGAATAAGATGAAGAAAGAGAATAGAGAGATAGAGGGTGAGTTTGAGAGATAGGGACCGAGATGGAAACACAGTTTGCTGTGTTATTATTCAATCATCAATGATCTAATGTGGAGATGAGTCACATCCCACACCATATGTTGTCTATGGTATTGCTGATCCTCATACAGCCCTGCAGTACATACTGGTCCTCAATCCCAAATGAATGGAAAAGATAGAAACATACATGTGTGTATGTGCGTCAACGGTAAAAGGTTGTGGGTCAGGTTGGTTTCCTGTTGTTTGAGGTTGAGAATCAGAACTGAGAGAGAAAAAAACAGAGACCACTGACACTCTCTCTCTTGCTCTCTCTCTCTTTAGCTCTCTCTCTATACAGTTTTGCAGGCAGTCACTCTACTTGTTTCATCTACCCACCCATCAATTCTGTCTATCCACTTTCCCATTAACATTCTCACACAATTAGTCAGTTTTCATGAAGTGTTGCTCAGTTATTTTACTGCATATAGACAATACCATGCATGCAGTCTTTAGGGTTATAGTTTGTTACTCTTTTCAGATGTGCAGTTTAGTGTGTATTATATCAGATGTGCAGTATAGTGTGTATTCTATCAAATGTGCAGTATAGTGTGTATTCTATCAGATCTGCAGTTTAGTGTGTATTCTATCAGATGTGCAGTATAGTGTGTTTTCTATCAGATGTGCAGTATAGTGTGTATTCTATCAGATGTGCAGTTTAGTGTGTATTATATCAGATGTGCAGTATAGTGTGTTTTTATTTATTTTATTTCACCTTTATTTAACCAGGTAGGCAAGTTGAGAACAAGTTCTCATTTACAATTGCGACCTGGCCAAGATAAAGCAAAGCAGTTCGACATATACAACGACACAGAGTTACACATGGAGTAAAACAAACATACAGTCAATAATACAGTATAAACAAGTCTATATACAATGTGAGCAAATGAGGTGAGAAGGGAGGTAAAGGCAAAAAAGGCCATGGTGGCAAAGTAAATACAATATAGCAAGTAAAACACTGGAATGGTAGTTTTGCAATGGAAGAATGTGCAAAGTAGAAATAAAAATAATGGGGTGCAAAGGAGCAAAATAAATAAATTAATTAAATACAGTTGGGAAAGAGGTAGTTGTTTGGGCTAAATTATAGGTGGGCTATGTACAGGTGCAGTAATCTGTGAGCTGCTCTGACAGTTGGTGCTTAAAGCTAGTGAGGGAGATAAGTGTTTCCAGTTTCAGAGATTTTTGTAGTTTGTTCCAGTCATTGGCAGCAGAGAACTGGAAGGAGAGGCGGCCAAAGAAAGAATTGGTTTTGGGGGTGACTAGAGAGATATATCTGCTGGAGCGCGTGCTACAGGTGGGAGATGCTATGGTGACCAGCGAGCTGAGATAAGGGGGGACTTTACCTAGCAGGGTCTTGTAGATGACATGGAGCCAGTGGGTTTGGCGACGAGTATGAAGCGAGGGCCAGCCAACGAGAGCGTACAGGTCGCAATGGTGGGTAGTATATGGGGCTTTGGTGACAAAACGGATTGCACTGTGATAGACTGCATCCAATTTGTTGAGTAGGGTATTGGAGGCTATTTTGTAAATGACATCGCCAAAGTCGAGGATTGGTAGGATGGTCAGTTTTACAAGGGTATGTTTGGCAGCATGAGTGAAGGATGCTTTGTTGCGAAATAGGAAGCCAATTCTAGATTTAACTTTGGATTGGAGATGTTTGATATGGGTCTGGAAGGAGAGTTTACATTCTAACCAGACACCTAAGTATTTGTTGTTGTCCACGTATTCTAAGTCAGAGCCGTCCAGAGTAGTGATGTGTATTATATCAGATGTGCAGTTTAGTGTGTATTATATCAGATGTGCAGGGGGTTTCTCAGTTTCACCGCAGACTGCCCTCTCTTACGGCCTCTGGGAGATTCCTGTGGCACCTGAAAAGAGGGCACAAAAACTTGACACACTGACACACACACACACACATTTCACACAATTAATTGCTGTACTGTAAACACAAGGGATTGTCTCACCGCTTGACAAACTAACTTACACACCAACAAAAATAAAGACAAACACTCTTCCCGAACTCTAAAATCACGACAGAAATGCGTATTTATTTTCATATGTTCTGAATGTAATAATGTATGATTTGTTGAATGATGAGGAGGGGGGAGGAAGAGGGGGGGGGGGGGTGGACATTCCTGGCAGCATCAACCAAGATGAAAGACTCTATTACTGGCAGCACTATCCTTTATGAGACAGATAGAGAGAGAGGGATGGAGAGAGCGAGAGGTGAGATGAAAGAAGGATAGTCAGAGCAAAAGAGAAGCCAGTTAACCACTTGAAAAGACTGAGGTTGACACCTTCACCTTCTCCTCCTCTCTCCATTCGCAAATATTCCCCCTCTACTGTTGTCTCTTCTGTCTGTCGCTGTGTATTTGATGTCATTCGGTTCATTTTTAACAATGTAAGAAATGCTAATGAGAGGAAATGAGAGGCTAATGAGAAGAAAACAGAATGTTCATTCTTTCACTCTGCAAAGTTTGATGACAACCAAGCAAACTGTCTCTTTTTAACAAGCCCGTATTATTGTAGCAAAGCTGCGTGTGTGTGTTTGTGTGTGTGTGTTCATGTGAAGTGTTGTTGATTTGTTAGGGGAATGGTCAAACCTCAATGGGATAGATATACTGACATACCTGAACACACACAACGCAGGTGTCACGTAATCAGGTGTCACGTACACAGACCAAAAACCCGTTTTCCACTCCATATTTGTGTGGTCAACCAACTTTCTCAGTCTGATTTTGTGTTAATGTTACCTCTCTGCAGGTTTCTCTTTCCCCTTCCTGCCCTCAATTCTCTTTACCATCATCTATATTTCACTTTCTCTTCTCTCCTAAGTCTCCCTAAGTCTCCATAAGTCCCCCTAAGTCTCCCCAAGTCCCCATAAGTCCCCCTAAGTCTCCCTAAGTCCCCTAAGTCCCCCTAAGCCCCTAAGTCTCCCCAAGTCCCCCTAAGTCTCCCTAAGTCTAAGCCCCAAGTCCCCTAAGTCCCCTAAGTCTCCCTAAGTCTCCATAAGTCCCCCTAAGTCCCCCTAAGCCCCGTTAAGTCTCCCCAAGTCCCCCTAAGTCTCCCTAAGTCCCCCTAAGTCCCCCTAAGTCTCCCTAAGTCTCCCTAAGTCTCCATAAGTCCCCCTAAGTCTCCCTAAGTCCCCCTAAGCCCTGTTAAGTCTCCCCAAGTCCCCCTAAGTCTCCCTAAGTCCCCCTAAGTCTCCCTAAGTCCCCCTAAGTCTCCCTAAGTCTCCCCTAAGTCTCCCTAAGTCTCCCTAAGTCTCCCTAAGTCTCCCTAAGTCTCCCCTAAGTCTCCCTAAGTCTCCCAAGTCTCCTTGATAGACAGTTCTGAATGGGCTCACACTGTAGTTCTGAAAGATCTGGGTTTGGACATTGGCTACATTGGCTCTTCTGGCCAACGTAATCCACAGGTGTTTGTGTTACTGTGAACTGTAATGTGTGTGTGTTAACTGTAATGTGTGTGTGTTAACTGTAATGTGTGTGAACTGTAATGTGTGTGTTATTGTGTGTGTAGCTCAGATTGAGGTGATTCCCTGTAAGATCTGTGGTGATAAATCATCAGGAGTTCACTATGGAGTCATCACCTGCGAGGGCTGCAAGGTGAGACTGCAGCACTACACACCTGATTTCTCTCTGACCAAGCAGACATAACAAACCGTGTGGTCAGATGACTTATTTCCAGGGATTTCATTGGTTATGTCAATGGTCCTCTCTCCCCCTCAGGGTTTTTTCCGGCGTAGCCAGCTGCCGTCCGTGTCCTACTCCTGTTCCAGACAGAGTAACTGTCCTATAGACAGAGCCAGCCGCAACCGCTGCCAGAGCTGCCGACTGCAGAAGTGTGTGACCCAGGGCATGAGCCGGGATGGTGAGACACGCACACACATAAAAAAAGATGTCTCCTGGTAAAGTAAAGGTTGAATAAATACACATTTTTAAATAACTTTACTTAAAAAATATATATTTTATTTAACTTTATATGAGGGTAATTCAACTCATCTCCACCACAAACTGTTTTGTTTCCCCAGCGGTGAAGTTTGGTCGGATGTCGAAACGTCAGCGGGAGTCTCTGCGTGCCGAGGTGGAGAGACACCGTCAGCAGCAACAGCAGCATCTCCAGGCAGAGGCCCAGCCCGCCCTGCCCTACCCCAGCAAGGCATGCCGTTTCCGGACACCCCACCTGCTCCAGGCCCCGGCACCGGCCTACTCCTTCCCTGGAGAGCCAGAGCTGCCACCCTGCCCGACCGATGTGCTCCCCTACCTGGTGTGCTCCCCAGGCGAGTCCCAGGCTCCAGGTCTGGCCTACCAGGGCTCCTGTGTGTCTCCTGGTAGTGGGCACTCAGACGAAAGAGGTAAGGCAGTGGATACATACTGTACACACACTCAAAACACATAATCAGACCAGCACTGTTTAATATCTATTACCCCTTCCTCCTTCTCACTCCGTCTTCTTCAGGGTTCGACTCCCGTCAGCCGTCTCCTGACCAGACGATAGGGATGGGAATTAGATCGTATGACCCAGAAGACCCCTACTGCCCTTACCCCCTCCCACTCCCTGCTACACATAGAGGAGCTGTGTGACAGTATCGTGCGGTCCCATAGGGACACCAGTCAGTTCAGACTAGAGGAACTACAGGCTCTGAGATGGAAGTTGTTCAGCAGAGAGGAGATCCATGCCTACCAGAGCAAGGTACTGTACCAACACATCACTGGTCTCTTATAAATCATCAGTCAGTCATCAGTAATAAATAACAGTTTCATTAATAAGTTAAAAGAAGTCTGACCCCTGAAATCAAGTTTTTCATTTTATTTTTTATTTAACCTTTATTTAACTAGTCAGTTAAGAACAAATTCTCATTTTCAATGACGGCCTAGGAACAGATTTTTACCTAGTCAGCTTGGGGACTTGATCTTGCAACCTTTCAGTTACTAGTACAACGCTCTAACCACTAGGCTACCTGCCGCCCCAGATGTGAAGACATTTTGTTTCTCTCTTCTCCTTTTCACCTCTTTTTGAAATTCTCTCTCCCCTCTCACCTCTCTTTTTCTCTTGTCTCCCTCCCTCCCTCCCTCCCTGTCTCCAGTCAGTAGATGAGATGTGGCAGCACTGTGCCGTGAGGCTGACTGAAGCGGTACAGTACGTGGTGGAGTTTGCCAAACGCATCCCAGGGTTCCGTGGGCTTGGACAGAACGACCAGATCACCCTGCTCAAGACTGGTGAGCCGAATCCACCTGTCAATCACTACTTACTACACTGTCCTCTCTCAAGAAAAATGTTCCTGTTAGAAGTGCACATTGCCATTATTAAACATTTTTCACCCTCTCTCTCTCTCTCCATCTCTCCATCTCTCTCTCTCCCCTCCATCTCTCTCTCTACCCTCCATCTCTCCATCTCTCTCTCTCAGGATCGATGGAGGTGGTTCTGGTTAGAATGAGCAGGTGTTTTAACACAGAGAACAGCACCGTCTTCTTCGATGGGAAGTTTGGCAGCACTGAACTTTTCAAGTCTCTGGGTTAGTCCATTGGTTCCTAGTCTTAGCTGTTGAATGGATGCTACAGTGAACTTTTCAAGTCTCTGGGTTAGTCCATTGGTTCCTAGTCTTAGCTGTTGAATGGATGCTACAGTGAACTTTTCAAGTCTCTGGGTTAGTCCATTGGTTCCTAGTCTTAGCTGTTGAATGGATGCTACAGTGAACTTTTCAAGTCTCTGGGTTAGTCCATTGGTTCCTAGTCTTAGCTGTTGAATGGATGCTACAGTGAACTTTTCAAGTCTCTGGGTTAGTCCATTGGTTCCTAGTCTTAGCTGTTGAATGGTTGAATGGATGCTAGCAGTGAACTTTTCAAGTCTCTGGGTTAGTCCATTGGTTCCTAGTCTTAGCTGTTGAATGGATGCTACAGTGAACTTTTCAAGTCTCTGGGTTAGTCCATTGGTTCCTAGTCTTAGCTGTTGAATGGATGCTACACTGCCCTCCATAATTATTGGGACAGTAAAGTATTTTTTATTCTTATGGCTCTATACTCCAAAAGTTTGGATTTTGAAATCAAACAATGACTGAGTTTAAAGTGCAGACTGTCCTCTTTAATTTGAGGGTACATAGCACGCCCATTTTAGGGGACCAAAATGATTGGGAAGAATGAACTTATATGTGTATTAAAATAGTAAAACGTTAAGTACTTGGTCCCATATTCATAGCACACAATGATTACATCAAGCTTGTGACTCAAAACATTTGTTGGATGCATTTGTTGTTTGTTTTGGTTGTGTTTCAGATTATTTTGTGCCCAATAGAAATGAATGGTAAATAATGCTTTGTGTCATTTTGGAGTCACTTTTATTGTAAAGAATAGAATATGTTTGCTAACACTTCTACGTTAATGTGGAGGCTGTATGATATTTGTGTGTCTAACCTTCTGAACTGTATCTTCAAATACAAACTTTTGGAGTATAGAGCCAAAATATTTTTTTAAATCCTTCACTGTCCCAATAATTACGGAGGACACGATCTCATATTAACTTTGCCAATTGGTTCCTAGTCTTAGTGATGCTAACTCTGCTAACTGTGTTGTTCCAGGCTGTGGTGATCTGATGGTGGCGGTGTTTGACTTCGCTCACAGTGTGTGTGCCCTGAGACTGACTGAGCAGCAGATGGCTCTCTTCAGCTCACTGGTGCTCATTAACCCCGGTAAGACACACAAATGTACACACATTCTGTAAAATGATACTGCAGATAATCTTAGTACAATAAAGTTATAGATCAGAAAAGTCATAGATCCGTAAAGTCACAGATCCGTAAAGTCATAGATCCGTAAAGTCATAGTCATAGATCCATAAAGTCATAGTCATAGATCCATAAAGTCATAGTCATAGATCCGTAAAGTCATATATCCATAAAGTCATAGTCACAGATCCGTAAAGCCATATATCCATAAAGTCATAGATCCATGGAGTCATAGATCCATAAAGTCATAGTCATAGATCCATGGAGTCATAGATCCATAAAGTCATAGTCATAGATCCGTAAAGTCATAGTCATAGATCCGTAAAGTCATAGTCATAGATCCGTAAAGTCATAGTCATAGATCCGTAAAGTCATAGTCATAGATCCATAAAGTCATAGTCATAGATCCATAAAGTCATAAAGTCATAGTCATAGATCCATAAAGTCATAGTCATAGATCCATAAAGTCATAGATCCATAAAGTCATAGTCATAGATCCATAAAGTCATAGTCATAGATCCATAAAGTCATAGTCATAGATCCGTAAAGTCATAGTCATAGATCCGTAAAGTCATAGTCATAGATCCGTAAAGTCATAGTCATATATCCGTAAAGTCATAGTCATAGATCCATGGAGTCATAGATCCATAAAGTCATAGTCATAGATCCATAAAGTCATAGTCATAGATCCATGGAGTCATAGATCCATAAAGTCATAGTCATAGATCCATGGAGTCATAGATCCATAAAGTCATAGTCATAGATCCATAAAGTCATAGTCATAGATCCATAAAGTCATAGTCATAGATCCATAAAGTCATAGTCATAGATCCATAAAGTCATAGTCATAGATCCATAAAGTCATAGTCATAGATCCATAAAGTCATAGTCATAGATCCATAAAGTCATAGTCATAGATCCATAAAGTCATAGTCATAGATCCATAAAGTCATAGTCATAGATCCATAAAGTCATAGTCATAGATCCATAAAGTCATAGTCATAGATCCATAAAGTCATAGTCATAGATCCATAAAGTCATAGTCATAGATCCATAAAGTCATAGTCATAGATCCATAAAGTCATAGTCATAGATCCATATATCCATAGAAAGTCATAGTCATAGATCCATAAAGTCATCCATAAAGTCATAGATCCATAAAGTCATAGTCATAGATCCATAAAGTCATAGTCATAGATCCATAAAGTCATAGTCATAGATCCATAAAGTCATAGTCATAGATCCATAAAGTCATAGTCATAGATCCATAAAGTCATAGTCATAGATCCATAAAGTCATAGTCATAGATCCATAAAGTCATAGTCATAGATCCATAAAGTCATAGTCATAGATCCATAAAGTCATAGTCATAGATCCATAAAGTCATAGTCATAGATCCATAAAGTCATAGTCATAGATCCATAAAGTCATAGTCATAGATCCATAAAGTCATAGTCATAGATCCATAAAGTCATAGTCATAGATCCAGAGTCATAGATCCATAAAGTCATAGTCATAGATCCATAAAGTCATAGTCATAGATCCATAAAGTCATAGTCATAGATCCATAAAGTCATAGTCATAGATCCATAAAGTCATAGTCATAGATCCATAAAGTCATAGTCATAGATCCATAAAGTCATAGTCATAGATCCGTAAAGTCATAGTCATAGATCCGTAAAGTCATAGTCATATATCCATAAAGTCATAGTCATAGATCCATGGAGTCATAGATCCATAAAGTCATAGTCATAGATCCATGGAGTCATAGATCCATAAAGTCATAGTCATAGATCCATAAAGTCATAGTCATAGATCCATAAAGTCATAGTCATAGATCCATAAAGTCATAGTCATAGATCCATAAAGTCATAGTCATAGATCCATAAAGTCATAGTCATAGATCCATAAAGTCATAGTCATAGATCCATAAAGTCATAGTCATAGATCCGTAAAGTCATAGTCATAGATCCGTAAAGTCATAGTCATATATCCATAAAGTCATAGTCATAGATCCATAAAGTCATAGTCATAGATCCATAAAGTCATAGTCATAGATCCATAAAGTCATAGTCATAGATCCATAAAGTCATAGTCATAGATCCATAAAGTCATAGTCATAGATCCATAAAGTCATAGTCATAGATCCATGGAGTCATAGTCATAGATCTATAAAGTCATAGTCATAGATCCATAAAGTCATAGATCCGTAAAGTCATAGTCATAGATCCGTAAAGTCATAGTCATAGATCCGTAAAGTCATAGTCATAGATCCATAAAGTCATAGATCCATAAAGTCATAGTCATAGATCCATAAAGTCATAGTCATAGATCCATAAAGTCATAGTCATAGATCCATGGAGTCATAGTCATAGATCCATAAAGTCATAGTCATAGATCCATAAAGTCATAGTCATAGATCCATAAAGTCATAGTCATAGATCCGTAAAGTCATAGTCATAGATCCATAAAGTCATAGTCATAGATCCATAAAGTCATAGATCTGTAAAGTCATAGTCATAAATCCATAAAGTCATAGTCATAGATCCATGGAGTCATAGATCCATAAAGTCATAGTCATAGATCCATAAAGTCATAGTCATAGATCCATAAAGTCATAGTCATAGATCCATAAAGTCATAGTCATAGATCCGTAAAGTCATAGTCATAGATCCGTAAAGTCATAGTCATAGATCCGTAAAGTCATAGTCATATATCCATAAAGTCATAGTCATAGATCCATGGAGTCATAGATCCATAAAGTCATAGTCATAGATCCATAAAGTCATAGTCATAGATCCATAAAGTCATAGTCATAGATCCATAAAGTCATAGTCATAGATCCATAAAGTCATAGTCATAGATCCATAAAGTCATAGTCATAGATCCATAAAGTCATAGTCATAGATCCATGGAGTCATAGTCATAGATCCATAAAGTCATAGTCATAGATCCATAAAGTCATAGATCCATAAAGTCATAGTCATAGATCCGTAAAGTCATAGTCATAGATCCGTAAAGTCATAGTCATAGATCCATAAAGTCATAGATCCATAAAGTCATAGTCATAGATCCATAAAGTCATAGTCATAGATCCATAAAGTCATAGTCATAGATCCATGGAGTCATAGTCATAGATCCATAAAGTCATAGTCATAGATCCATAAAGTCATAGTCATAGATCCATAAAGTCATAGTCATAGATCCGTAAAGTCATAGTCATAGATCCATAAAGTCATAGTCATAGATCCATAAAGTCATAGATCTGTAAAGTCATAGTCATAGATCCATAAAGTCATAGTCATAGATCCATGGAGTCATAGATCCATAAAGTCATAGTCATAGATCCATAAAGTCATAGTCATAGATCCATAAAGTCATAGTCATAGATCCATAAAGTCATAGTCATAGATCCGTAAAGTCATAGTCATAGATCCGTAAAGTCATAGTCATAGATCCGTAAAGTCATAGTCATATATCCATAAAGTCATAGTCATAGATCCATGGAGTCATAGATCCATAAAGTCATAGATCCATAAAGTCATAGTCATAGATCCATAAAGTCATAGTCATAGATCCATAAAGTCATAGTCATAGATCCGTAAAGTCATAGTCATAGATCCATAAAGTCATAGTCATAGATCCATAAAGTCATAGTCATAGATCCGTAAAGTCATAGTCATAGATCCGTAAAGTCATAGTCATATATCCATAGTCATAGTCATGGAGTCATAGATCCATAAAGTCAGATCCATAGTCATAGATCCATAAAGTCATAGTCATAGATCCATAAAGTCATAGTCATAGATCCATAAAGTCATAGTCATAGATCATAAAGTCATAGTCATAGATCCATAAAGTCATAGATCATAGATCCATAAAGTCATAGTCATAGATCCGTAAAGTCATAGTCATAGATAAAGTCATAGTCATATATCCATAAAGTCATAGTCATAGATCCATAAAGTCATAGTCATAGATCCATAAAGTCATAGTCATAGATCCATAAAGTCATAGTCATAGATCCATAAAGTCATAGTCATAGATCCATAAAGTCATAGTCATAGATCCATAAAGTCATAGTCATAGATCCATGGAGTCATAGTCATAGATCCATAAAGTCATAGTCATAGATCCATAAAGTCATAGATCCATAAAGTCATAGTCATAGATCCGTAAAGTCATAGTCATAGATCCGTAAAGTCATAGTCATAGATCCATAAAGTCATAGTCATAGATCCATAAAGTCATAGTCATAGATCCATAAAGTCATAGTCATAGATCCATAAAGTCATAGTCATAGATCCATGGAGTCATAGTCATAGATCCATAAAGTCATAGTCATAGATCCATAAAGTCATAGTCATAGATCCATAAAGTCATAGTCATAGATCCGTAAAGTCATAGTCATAGATCCATAAAGTCATAGTCATAGATCCATAAGATCATAAAGTCATAGTCATAGATCCATAAAGTCATAGTCATAGATCCATGGAGTCATAGATCCATAAAGTCATAGTCATAGATCCATAAAGTCATAGTCATAGATCCATAAAGTCATAGTCATAGATCCATAAAGTCATAGTCATAGATCCGTAAAGTCATAGTCATAGATCCGTAAAGTCATAGTCATAGATCCATAAAGTCATAGTCATATATCCATAAAGTCATATAGATCCATGGAGTCATAGATCCATAAAGTCATAGATCCATAAAGTCATAGTCATAGATCCATAAAGTCATAGTCATAGATCCATAAAGTCATAGTCATAGATCCATAAAGTCATAGTCATAGATCCATAAAGTCATAGTCATAGATCCATAAAGTCATAGTCATAGATCCATAAAGTCATAGTCATAGATCCATAAAGTCATAGTCATAGATCCATAAAGTCATAGTCATAGATCCATAAAGTCATAGTCATAGATCCATAAAGTCCATAGATAAAGTCATAGTCATAGATCCATAAAGTCATAAAGTCATAGATCCATAAAGTCATAGTCATAGATCCATAAAGTCATAGTCATAGATCCATGGAGTCATAGATCCATAAAGTCATATAGATCCATAAAGGAGTCATAGATCCATAAAGTCATAGTCATAGATCCATAAAGTCATAGTCATAGATCCATAAAGTCATAGTCATAGAGATCATAGTCATGTAAAGTCATAGTCATATATCCATAAAGTCATAGTCATAGATCCATGGAGTCATAGATCCATAAAGTCATAGTCATAGATCCATAAAATCCATAGATCCATAAAGTCATAGTCATAGATCCATAAAGTCATAGTCATAGATCCATAAAGTCATAGTCATAGATCCATAAAGTCATAGTCATAGATCCATAAAGTCATAGTCATAGATCCATAAAGTCATAGTCATAGATCCATAAAGTCATAGTCATAGATCCATAAAGTCATAGTCATAGATCCATAAAGTCATAGTCATAGATCCCATAAAGATCCATAGTCATAGATCCATAAAGTCATAGTCATAGATCCATAAAGTCATAGTCATAGATCCATAAAGTCATAGTCATAGATCCATGGAGTCATAGTCATAGATCCATAAAGTCATAGTCATAGATCCATAAAGTCATAGTCATAGATCCATAAAGTCATAGTCATAGATCCATAAAGTCATAGTCATAGATCCATAAAGTCATAGTCATAGATCCATAAAGTCATAGTTATAGATCCATGGAGTCATAGATCCATAAAGTCATAGTCATAGATCCATGGAGTCATAGATCCATAAAGTCATAGATATAGATCCATGGAGTCATAGATCCATAAAGTCATAGTCATAGATCCATGAAGTCATAGTCATAGATCCATAAAGTCATAGTCATAGATCCATAAAGTCATAGTCATAGATCCATGAAGTCATAGTAAAGTCATAGTCATAGATCCATAAAGTCATAGTCATAGATCCATAAAGTCATAGTCATAGATCCATAAAGTCATAGTCATAGATCCATAAAGTCATAGTCATAGATCCATAAAGTCATAGTCATAGATCCGTAAAGTCATAGATCCGTAAAGTCATAGTCATAGATCCATAAAGTCATAGTCATAGATCCGTAAAGTCATAGATCTGTAAAGTCATAGAACATAATAAGCTGATTAATGGTGTAAAATGATCTATTTTATCTCTTTTAATCTTTTTTTTGTGTGTATTTTTGTTTGTGTGTGTGTAGATCGCCCCTGTCTTGAGGATAGAGGCAGAGTACATAGAATGAGAAGAGACTTGGAGGTATGCCTCAGCCACATGCTACGCAGAGACAACCAGGAGAGCCTTCAGCACAAGGTAACACACATAGTCACTTACACATACATGCACACACACAGGCACACACACACAGGCACTTGCACATACACACTCACAGACACACACTCACGCATTCAAGTTTGACGGAGTAGTGAGTGGAGAGCGTTACCAGTGGTGTAAAGTACTTAAGTAAAAATACTTTAAAGTACAACTTAAGTAGTTTTTGGGGTATCTGTACTTTACTTTACTATATTATATTTTTTGTCAACTTTTACTTTTACTTCACTACATTCCTAAAGAAAATAATGTTAATGCACTTTTTACTCCATACATTTTCCCTGATACCCAAAAGTACTCGTTACATTTTGACAGGAAAATGTTCCAATTCACACACTTATCAAGAGAACATCCCTGGTCACCCCTATTGCCTTTGATCTGGCGGACTCCCTAAACACAAATGCTACATATGTAAATGATGTCTGAGTGTTGGAGTGTGCCCCTGGCTAGCTGTAAATGTTTTTTTTATGTTGCCATCTGGTTTGCTTAATATAAGGACATTGAAATGGTTTATTCTTTTCATTTTGATACTTAAGAACATTTGAGCAATTCCATTTACTTTTGATACTTAAGTATATTTTTTAACCTAATACTTTTGGACTTTTACTCAAGTAGTATTTTACTGGGTGACTTTAACTTTGACTTGAGTAATTTTCTGTTAAGGTATCTATACTTTTACTGAAGTATGACAATTGAGTACTTTTCCCACCACTGGTGTTTACCCTCTATGACATCACTGGACAGTGTGTAGAACTGTCATTGACAAGCTGTGTGTGTGATGTCCCCAGCTCTACCAGAAGGTGTCAGTGTTGCGGTCTCTGTGCAGTCTTCATGTGGAGAAGCTGCACTGGTTCAGCCAGCGCTACCCGCTCACCGTCCACTCTGTCTTCCCTCCTCTATACAAGGAGCTGTTCACCTCTGACCTGCCTTCTGTGGACTCCCTGTGAACTCCCTCTGAACTGCACCGTACATGTTGACAGATAATTAGACAAAGAAACATGCATACAGAAGTAGACAGACACGCACACAAACACACACAGAAACACAGACACACACAGACACAGACACTCAGAGACACAGACACACACAGAGACACAGACACTCAGAGACACAGACACACACACAGAGACACAGACACTCAGAGACACAAACACACACACAGAGACACAGACACACACAGAGAAACAGACACTCAGAGACACAGACACTCAGAGACACAGACACTCAGAGACACAAACACACACACACAGAGGCACAGACACACAAACAGACACACAAACACACACACGTGTATACATTGATACATAAGATTATTAACTTGTTGAATAAATATATATTTTTAATTTCAGAGAGCAAGGAAATGATCTCAGTAGCCTATTAGTGATTGGACATTGAGGCTATTTTCATGCACATTTTTTTTTAGAGATTGTTGTTTTTCCTTTTTGAGAGTGTTATCTGAGTGTATTTCCTCCTTGAGATGATGTTATTTTGACTCAGGGCGGCTGTTGTGACTGTTGGGGCGGCTGTTGTGACTGTATCCAGACCAGTTGCTAGCTGGTATAAATGACCATATTTAGATGATCACTATGAAATCTAATGGGTGTTTTCTGAGTTGTTTTTAAATGTGTGACTTTACAGAGTTGGCTAACCCATCAGACTGAGTACCTGAGCTATAGCCAATGGGCCCCACGGTTCAGGACCCAAACACACAGTCAAGTATATAGCTAGTCTTCTCAATGAACTGTGTGTGGATCGAATTTGACCAACAATCCTATCTGTCTCTATCCAGCTTTAAAAGAGTCTGTGTGTTGCATTAAAACAGAGTCAGAAATCCTAGACAGGCAGAAATGTAAATATGAGCATCTATAGAACATATAGAACGTAGATGCTGGGTAATATTGCTGTAGGACTACAGTATGTAGGCATTTGAATGACTAACTTTGAGCATGACTGTTATTGTAAACAGATTTCACAAACATTACCGGTGTGTTTCTTTAACATTCTCTCTCTGTCTCCTAAGTGTTACCATGGTGATTCCCATGGCTTCCAATAAACTGCTGACATGATTTCAAAAAGGACTGGTGTTCCTGTATTGTCTGTTTTCCCATTGTACAAAATAGGATGTTTAATTGCATGCCAGGAAGGGAGAGAGCTTGAAGAAACATAGCGGGAGAGAGCTCAGTGCATGCAGCTGCACACTGGTAGAATGTACATGTTTTAACGACACATCTATGACAAAACACACACATTCCTGCTTTGAGCCGTCCTCAACAGTGTGTGTGTGTTTGATTCATAGACTACCCAATGAGCTGAGTGTGTTCTATCGACATCTGTGTGTATTTGTGTGTGAGAGATCGTGGTGAAAGCAAAGTAGACCCCAGCACACTGCTGAATGCTGCGGCTTCTTCATCGACTGCAATGTCCAGGCTTGAATCATAATTTCCACTTGAGTTTCAAATGTAACTTAGTCACGCATTGATGTCATTGAGAGTCAAAATTCAACTTAAGTGGGAGTTAAGATTCACCCCTTGATGAACTGCAGAGGCATTCAGCAGTGTGCAGATCTGTCGGTCTTTCTTTCATGACTGTACCTTCAGTACCTCGTAGCTGAAAGTATCCTAACTGGATGTGGGTACAGGACACCATTTCTTAACTGTGTGTGAGAGTGGCAGTGGCTGACATTCAGCTGAGCTTTGTTGTGTGTATGGGAAGACTTTTGTTCGGTCTATGAGTTTGCTTGGGAGAACTGAAGAATGTTGTTTACTGAGCTCCCAAGGAGAAGTGACTAAGACCGGGGTGAGTTAGGACATGATTAAGACAACCACTGTCTCTCCGCCCTATAACCACAAATGCTTCAAATCCGGTCAGAGAGGTTGCCCAGTGTTCAGGGACTAGGATCAATCCCACACAGTAACAGTGAGAGGGAGAGTTACATGTGGTCTCTCTGAGTTGTTTTTTTTGCTGTGCTCTCTGGTCTTTCCTGGGGAATGTGTGTTCTGTTCCAGCACAAACACACATTTCTGACGTACTGGTTCTTCTAGACACATCTCAGAACAAAAAGTCTCAGTCAAATCTGGCATTCAATCTCTGAACCATCAAAAGTACTAATTCTGTGAGATTAAAGTACTGTTTGAAGACTATCGGTAGATTGTGCCTTTAGTTTTAGTCATATAAGTTATTTTACTCTTCCTCCTCCTCCTCTTAATTCTGCTTTTCATGGGAAGTTCTAAAGCTGAGAAACACTGCTCAGGGACATTGTGTTTGTGTGTCACCCATGAAGGGGAGGAGGGATGAAGGGACAGAGGGAAAGGAAAGGGGTAAAAGGGTGAGTCAAGGGGGAGCCACAGTCTGTGGATTTACAATGGAATCCTTCAGTGTTAACTCTGCACTGGATTAACTGGGGTGGCAGATAGCCTAGTGGTTAGAGTGTTGGGCCAGTGACTAAAAGGTTGCTGGATCAAATCCTCAAGCTGTTAAAAATCTGTCGTTCTGCCCCTGAACAAGGCTATTCCCCGGTAGGCTGTCATTGTAAGTAAGGATTTGTTCTTAACTGACTTGCCTAGTTAAATCAAATTATTATTATTCTGCGTGTGCACAGTAGCTATGTTTCTAATAACTTGTCCTTATTGGACATGTTTCTAATCGTACTTGTCCTGTGATTCTTAACTGACTTGCCTAGTCTAATAAAGGTGAAATAAAAAAATAAAATTATGCCTATTTCTATTTTGCCCTGTTTATCAAAAGTGTTGGAAAAACGTGTCAATAATCAACTGACCGACTTTCTTGATGCCTATAGTATTCTCTCGGGTATTGAATCTGGTTTCCGCTCAGGTTATGGATGTGTCACTGCAACCTTAAAACTCCTCAATGATGTCACCATTGCCCTTGATTCTAAGAAATATTGTGCTGCTATTTTTATTGACTTGGCCAAAGCTTTTGATACGGTAGCCCATTCCATTCTTGTGGGCCTGCTAAGGAGTATTGGTGTCTCGGAGGGGTCTTTGGGCTGGTTTGCTAACTACCTCTCTCAAAGAGTGCAGTGTATAAAGTCAGAAAATCTTCTGTCTCAGCCACTGCCTGTCACCAAGGGAGTACACCAAGGCTCGATCCTAGGCCCCACACTCTTCTCAATTTGCATCAACAACATAGCTCAGGCAGTAGGAAGCTCTCTCATCCATTTATATGCAGATGATAGTCTTATACTCAGCTGGCCCCTCCCCGGATTTTGTATTAAATTCTCTACAACAAAGCTTTCTTAGTGTCCAACAAGCTTTCTCCAACATTAACCTGGTTCTGAACACCTCCAAAATAAAGGTCATGTGGTTTGGTAAGAAGAATTCCCCTCCTCCCACAGGTGTTATTACTACCTCTGTGAGGTAGTCACCTCATACAAGTACTTGGGAGTATGTCTAGACGGTGCACTGTCCTTCTCTTCTCTTCTCACATATCAAAGCTGCAGGCTAAAGTTAAATCTAGACTTGGTGTCCTCTATCGTAATCACTCTCCTTTCGCCCCAGCTGCCAAACTAACCCTGATTCAGATGATGATCCTACCCATGCTAGATTACAGAGACATCATTTATAGATCGGCAGGTAAGGGTGTTCTCGGGTGGATAGATGTTCTGTACCATTCGGCCATCAAATTTGTCCCCAGTGCTCCTCATATAACACATCACTGCACTCTATACTCCTCTGTAAACGGGTCATCTCTGTATATCTGTCACAAGACCCACTGGTTGATGCTTATTTGTAAAAACCCTCTTAGGTCTCACTCCCCCCCCCTATCGAAGATATCTACTGCAGCCCTCATCCTCCACGTACAACACCCGTTCTGCTAGTCATATTCTGTTAAAGTTCCCCAAAGCAAACACATCCTTGGGTTGCTCCTATTTTCAGTTTGCTGTAGCTAGCGACTGCAATGAGCTGCAACAAACACTCAAACTGGACAGTTTTATCTCAATCTCTTCATTCAAAGACTCAGTCATGGACTCTGACTGACAGTTGTGGCTGCTTTGTATGATGTATTGTTGCCTCTACCTTCTTGTCCTTTGTGCTGTTGTCTGTGCCCAATAATGTTTGTACCATGTTTGTGCTGCTACCATGTTGTGTTGCTACCATGTTGTGTTGCTACCATGTTGTGTTGCTACCATGTTGTTGTTATGTTGTGTTGCTACCATACTGTGTTGTCATGTGTTGCTGCCTTGCTATGTTGTTGTCTTAGGTCTCTCATTATGTAGTGTTGTGTTGTCTCTTGTTGTGATGTGTTTGTCTTATATTCATGTTGTATTTATTGATTTATTTGAATCCCAGGCCCCTGTCTCCGCAGGAGGCCTTTTGCCTTTTGGTAGGCTGTCATTGTAAATAAGAATTTGTTCTTAACTGAATTGCCTAGTTAAATAAAGGTTAAATAAAAAATAAATACAACTGTCATTGACAAGCTGTGTGTGTGATGTCCCCAGCTCTACCAGAAGGTGTCAGTGTTGCGGTCTCTGTGCAGTCTTCATGTGGAGAAGCTGCACTGGTTCAGCCAGCGCTACCCGCTCACCGTCCACTCTGTCTTCCCTCCTCTATACAAGGAGCTGTTCACCTCTGACCTGCCTTCTGTGGACTCCCTGTGAACTCCCTCTGAACTGCACCGTACATGTTGACAGATAATTAGACAAAGAAACATGCATACAGAAGTAGACAGACATGCACACAAACACACACAGAAACACAGACACACACAGACACAGACACTCAGAGACACAGACATACACAGAGACACAGACACTCAGAGACACAGACATACACAGAGACACAGACACACACAGACACAGACACTCAGAGACACAGACACTCAGAGACACAGACACTCAGAGACACAGACATACACAGAAACACAGACACACACAGACACAGACACTCAGAGACACAGACATACACAGAGACACAGACACTCAGACACAGACACACACACAGAGACACAGACACTCAGAGACACAAACACACACAGAGAGACACAGACACACACAGAGAAACAGACACTCAGAGACACAGACACTCAGAGACACAAACACACACACACAGAGGCACAGACACACAAACAGACACACAAACACACACACGTGTATACATTGATACATAAGATTATTAACTTGTTGAATAAATATATATTTTTAATTTCAGAGAGCAAGGAAATGATCTCAGTAGCCTATTAGTGATTGGACATTGAGGCTATTTTCATGCACATTTTTTTTTAGAGATTGTTGTTTTTCCTTTTTGAGAGTGTTATATCTGAGTGTATTTCCTCCTTGAGATGATGTTATTTTGACTCAGGGCGGCTGTTGTGACTGTTGGGGCGGCTGTTGTGACTGTATCCAGACCAGTTGCTAGCTGGTATAAATGACCATATTTAGATGATCACTATGAAATCTAATGGGTGTTTTCTGAGTTGTTTTTAAATGTGTGACTTTACAGAGTTGGCTAACCCATCAGACTGAGTACCTGAGCTATAGCCAATGGGCCCCACGGTTCAGGACCCAAACACACAGTCAAGTATATAGCTAGTCTTCTCAATGAACTGTGTGTGGATCGAATTTGACCAACAATCCTATCTGTCTCTATCCAGCTTTAAAATAGTCTGTGTGTTGCATTAAAACGGAGCTGTGAGGGGAACGGCACCTCAGTACCTCCAGGCTCTGATCAGGCCCTACACCCAAACAAGGGCACTGCGTTCATCCACCTCTGGCCTGCTCGCCTCCCTACCACTGAGGAAGTACAGTTCCCGCGCAGCCCAGTCAAAACTGTTCGCTGCTCTTGCCCCCCAATGGTGGAACAAACTCCCTCACGACGCCAGGACAGCGGAGTCAATCACCACCTTCCGGAGACACCTGAAACCCCACCTCTTTCAGGAATACCTAGGATAGGATAAAGTAATCCTTCTCACCCCCTTAAAAGATTTAGATGCACTATTGTAAAGTGGCTGTTCCACTGGATGTCTTAAGGTGAACGCACCAATTTGTAAGTCGCTCTGGATAAGAGCGTCTGCTAAATGACTTAAATGTAAATGTAAATGTAAAACAGAGTCAGAAATCCTAGACAGGCAGAAATGTAAATATGAGCATCTATAGAACATATAGAACGTAGATGCTGGGTAATATTGCTGTAGGACTACAGTATGTAGGCATTTGAATGACTAACTCTGGGCATGACTGTTATTGTAAACGTGTCAGATTTGTTTCTTTAACATTCTCTCTGTTTGTTTGTCTTCTAAGTGTTACCATGGTGATTCCCATTGAAAAGGCTTCCAATAAACTGCTGACATGATTTAAAAAATGACTGGTGTTCCTGTATTGTCTGTTTTCCCATTGTACAAAATAGGATGTTTAATTGTAATAATGTAATCATCTGTAATAATTGCATGCCAGGAAGGGAGAGAGCTTGAAGAAACATAGCGGGAGAGAGCTCAGTGCATGCAGCTGCACACTGGTAGAATGGACATGTTTTAAAGACACATCTATGACAAAACACACACATTCCTGCTTTGAGCCGTCCTCAACAGTGTGTGTGTGTTTGATTCATAGACTACCCAATGAGCTGAGTGTGTTCTATCGACATCTGTGTGTATCAGCAGTGTGTGTGTTTGATTCATAGACTACCCAATGAGCTGAGTGTGTGTTAAGTGGAAGTTAAGATTCCCGCCTTGATGTACTGCAGAGGCATTCAGCAGTGTGCAGATCTGTCGGTCTTTCTTTCATGACTGTACCTTCAGTACCTCGTAGCTGAAAGTAGCCTAACTGGATGTGGGTACAGGACACCACTTCTTAACTGTGTGTGAGAGTGGCAGTGGCTGACATTCAGCTGAGCTTTGTTGTGTGTATGGGAAGACTTTTGTTCGGTCTAAGAGTTTGTTTGGGAGAACTGAAGAATGTTGTTTACTGAGCTCCCAAGGAGAAGTGACTAAGACCGGGGTGAGTTAGGACATGATTAAGACAACCACTGTCTCTCCGCCCTATAACCACAAATGCTTCAAATCCGGTCAGAGAGGTTGCCCAGTGTTCAGGGACTAGGATCAATCCCACACAGTAACAGTGAGAGGGAGAGTTACATGTGGTCTCTCTGAGCTGTTTTTTTGCTGTGCTCTCTGGTCTTTCCTGGGGAATGTGTGTTCTGTTCCAGCACAAACACACATTTCTGACTTACTGGTTCTTCTAGACACATCTCAGAACAAAAAGTCTCAGTCAAATCTGGAATTCAATCTCTGAACCATCAAAAGTACTAATTCTGTGAGATTAAAGTACTGTTTGAAGACTATCGGTAGATTGTCCCTTTAGTTTTAGTCATATAAGTTATTTTACTCTTCCTCCTCTTAATTCTGCTTTTCATGGGAAGTTCTAAAGCTGAGAAACACTGCTCAGGGACATTGTGTTTGTGTGTCACCCATGAAGGGGAGGAGGGATGAAGGGACAGAGGGAAAGGAAAGGGGTAAAAGGGTGAGTCAAGGGGGAGCCACAGTCTGTGGATTTACAATGGAATCCTTCAGTGTAAATAAGGATTTGTTCTTAACTGACTTGCATAGTTAAATCAAATTATCATTCTGCGTGTGCACAGTAACTGTGTTTTACAATGACAGCCTACCGGGGAATAGCCTTGTTCAGGGACAGAACAGATTTTTAACAGCTTGGGGATTTCATCCAGCAACCTTTCAGTCACTGGCCCAACACTAACCACTAGGCTATCTGCCACCCCAGTTAATCCAGTTCTACAAAGAAATCAAAGGACAAGTTGTTGGAAACACAGTCACTGTGCACACGCAGAATAATAATTTGATTTAACTATGCAAGTCAGTTAAGAACAAATCCTTATTTACAATGACAGCCTACCGGGGAATAGCCTTGTTCAGGGACAGAACAGATTTTTAACAGCTTGGAGATTTGATCCAGCAACCTTTCAGTCACTGGCCCAACACTCTAACCACTAGGCTATCTGCCACCCCAGTTAATCCAGTGCAGAGTGTTTCCAACAACTTGTCTTTTGATTTCTTTGTAGACATTTAGAAAGTTTGTATAGCAATTTGGGGTGTTCCTGCTTGTGGGCATTTCTGCATCTGCCAGAAGACCATGGCTTCTGGCAGATGCAGAAATGCCCACAGGACACATCTGTATTGAGCTAAAGGGTAGAGATGGTGTTTTAAAGCGGCAGACACATAAGAAAATCCAGACGAAGTACAGGACTAAGATTAAATCCTACTACACCAGCTCTGATGCTCGTCGGATGTGGCAGAGCTTGCAAACTATTACAGACTACGAAAGGAAGCCCAGCCGCGAGCTGCCCAGTGACACGAGCCTACCAGACAAGCTAAATTACTTCTAGGCGCGCTTCGAGACAAGCAACACTGAAACATGCATGAGAGCACCAGCTGTTCTGGATGACTGTGTGATCCCGCTCTCCATAGCCAATGTGAGTAAGAACTTTAAACATTCAGGTCAACATTTACAAGGCTGCAGGGCCAGACGGATTACCAGGACGTACTTAGGGCATGCGCTGACATTTTCATCTTGTCCCTAACTGAGTATGTAATACCTACAGTAACAGTCAAAAGTTTGGACCCACCTACTCATTGAAGGGTTTTTCTTTATTCTTACTATTTTCTACATTGTAGAATAATAGTGAAAACATCTAAAGAAAGAAGTAACACATATGGAATCATGTAGTAACCAAGAGTGTTACTACATTTCAACTTAATGGAATTTTCAAAGCTGTTTAAAGGCACAGTCAACTTAGTGTATGTAAACTTCTGAGCTCTGGCAGCTCCTGGCTGGCTGGTGGCTCTGGCAGCTCCTGGCGGAGAGGCGGGAGACCCTGACATCTCCTGGCGGAGAGACGGGAGACCCTGGCGGAGGGGCGGAGAGACGCTGGCGGAGAGGCGGAGAGACCCTGGCAGCTCCTGGCGGAGAGACCCTGGCAGCTTCTGGGGGAGAGACGGGAGACCCTGGCAGCTCCTGGGGGAGAGACGGGAGACCCTGGCAGCTCCTGGGGGAGAGACGGGAGACCCTGGCAGCTCCTGGGGGAGAGACGGGAGACCCTGGCAGCTCCTGGGGGAGAGACGGGAGACCCTGGCGGAGGGGCGGAGAGACGCTGGCGGAGAGGCGGAGAGACCCTGGCAGCTCCTGGCGGAGAGACCCTGGCAGCTTCTGGCGGAGAGACCCTGGCAGCTCCTGGGGGAGAGACGGGAGACCCTGGCAGCTCCTGGGGAGAGACGGGAGACCCTGGCAGCTCCTGGGGAGAGACGGGAGACCCTGGCAGCTCCCGGGGGAGAGACGGGAGACCCTGGCAGCTCCCGGGGGAGAGACGGGAGACCCTGGCAGCTCCCGGGGGAGAGACGGGAGACCCTGGCAGCTCCCGGGGGAGAGACGGGAGACCCTGGCAGCTCCCGGGGGAGAGACGGGAGACCCTGGCAGCTCCCGGGGGAGAGACGGGAGACCCTGGCAGCTCCCGGGGGAGAGACGGGAGACCCTGGCAGCTCCCGGGGGAGACGGGAGACCCTGGCAGCTCCTGGAAGAGACGGGAGACTCTGGCAGCTCCGGGGAGAGACGGGAGACTCTGGCAGCGCTGGACAGGCGGGAGCACCTGTAGACAAAGGACGGAGGGGCTGCCTCTCAGGCTTCCTTGCCAGCCGTGTTCCCTCATATCGCTGGCTCCTCTCTCCGGCTGCTTCTGCTCTCCTAGCTTCCTCCACCTGTTCCCATGGCAGGCGATCCCTTCCAGCCAGGATCTCCTCCCATGTGTAGCAACCCTTGCCGTTCAAAACATCCTCCCATGTCCAGGAGTCCTGATATCGCTGCCTCTCCTGCTGCTGCTGCTGCCTGTTACCACGCCGCTTGGTCCTTGTTTGGTGGGTGGTTCTGTAACGGCTTTCTTCTGTGGACGAAGGAGAGGACCAAAGCGCAGCGTGGTTAGTGTGCATCATGTTTAATAAAGATGATAAATGTGAAAAAACCGAAACAGTTCTGTCTGGTGCAGACACACGAAGACAGAAGACAACCACCCACAAAACCCAACACAAAACAGGCTACCTAAATATGGTTCCCAATCAGAGACAATGACTAACACCTGCCTCTGATTGAGAACCATATCAGGCCAAACATAGAAACGGGAAAACTAGACACAGAACATAGAATGCCCACTCAGCTCACGTCCTGACCAACACTAAAACAAAGAAAATACAAAAGAACTATGGTCATGACATACGTATTAAAAGGAAAAAAAGGTCATTGTTCTAATTCTGACTAAAACTACACACATCATCAGATTATAGTTTTATGCTTGTAATACATTTCATACAATTATATGGTTTCAGAGTGGAATTATTTAATCATTTTCTTTAAACATATAAATGATTTTATCACCAACAGAAACAAACTTTCCAACAGAGATCACGACGACACACTGAGCGTAAATACACTGCTCAAAAAAATTAAGGGAGCACTAAAATAACACATCCTAGATCTGAATGAATGAAATATTTATTTATTTATTTACATAGTTGAATGTGCTGACAACAGAATCACTCAAAAATTATCAATGGAAATCAAATTTATCAACCCATGGAGGTCTGGATTTGGAGTCACACTCAAAATTAAAGTGGAAAACCACACTACAGGCTGATCCAACTTTGATGTAATGTCCTTAAAACAAGTCAAAATGAGGCTCAGTAAATGTGTGTGGCCTCCACGTGCCTGTATGACCTCCCTACAATGCCTGGGCATGCTCCTGATGAGGTGGCAGATGGCCTCCTGAGGGATCTCCTCCCAGACCTGGACTAAAGCATCCGCCAACTCCTGGGCAGTCTGTGGTGCAACGTGGCATTGGTGGATGGAGCGAGACATGATGTCCCAGATGTGCTCAATTGGATTCAGGTCTGGGGAACGGGCGGGCCAGTCCATAGCATCAATGCCTTCCTCTTGCAGGAACTGCTGACACACTCCAGCCACATGAAGTCTAGCATTGTCTTGCATTAGGAGGAACCCAGGGCCAACCGCACCAGCATATGGTCTCACAAGGGGTCTGAGGATCTCATCTCGGTACCTAATGCCACCCAACACCATGACCACGAAATGCCACCCAACACCATGACTGACCCACCGCCAAACCGGTCATGCTGGAGGATGTTGCAGGCAGCAGAACGTTCTCCACGGCGTCTCACGTCTGTCACATGTGCTCAGTGTGAACCTGCTTTCATCTGTGAAGAGCACAGGGCGCCAGTGGCGAATTTGCCAATCTTGGTGTTCTCTGGCAAATGCCAAACTTCCTGCACGGTGTTGGGCTGTAAGCACAACCCCCACCTGTGGACGTCGGGCCCTCATTACCACCCTCATGGAGTCTGTTTCTGACTGTTTGAGCAGACACATGCACATTTGTGGCCTGCTGGAGGTCATTTTGCAGGGCTCTGGCAGTGCTCCTCCTGCTCCTCCTTGCACAAAGGTGGAGGTAGCGGTCCTGCTGCTGGGTTGTTGCCCTTCTACGGCCTCCTCCACATCTCCTGATGTACTGGCCTGTCTCCTGGTAGCGCCTCCATGCTCTGGACACTACGCTGACAGACACAGCAAACCTTCTTGCCACAGCTCGCATTGATGTGCCATCCTGGATGAGCTGCACTACCTGAGCCACTTGTGTGGGTTATAGACTCCGTCTCATGCTACCACTAGAGTGAAAGCACCGCCAGCTTTCCAAAGTGACCAAAACATCAGCCAGGAAGCATAGGAACTGAGAAGTGGTCTGTGGTCACCACCTGCAGAACCACTCCTTTATTGAGGGTGTCTTGCTAATTGCCTATAATTTCCACCTGTTGTCTATTCCATTTGCACAACAGCATGTGAAATGTATTGTCAATCAGTGTTGCTTCCTAAGTGGACAGTTTGATTTCACAGAAGTGTGATCGACTTGGAGTTACATTGTGTTGTTTAAGTGTTCCCTTAATTTTTTTGAGCAGTGTATATATATTGATTGCAATTATTCCCGTTCATGTGCAAAGGATTAGCATTTCAATTGTTATAATTATCAACTTTGTAGTGTCTTTTATCTTTCGCGCCCTTCTCAGTCCCTTTGTCTAACAAGCCGCTATGCCGGTTTAGCCCACTAGGGCACATTCCCTATCATTTCCTTGTAACCATATCTACTTGTTTGTTTGTGTGTGCATTTCTGTGATTATTTAGTTAGTTAATAAATAAATAAATGATTGAGACAATTGATGTATGGATGACTCATAGTGAAGACTGGGTTCGTGCAGATAACCAACCATTTACGACGTTTGGAATGAGACTGACGTGAGGTACAGAATAATTCATAATTCATTAATTAGAACACTAATTGATCAGATATTAAAATATCTGAAAGTTATATTAGGAAAATTATAACTTTGTAATCTGAATATTTTCCTTGGTGCCCCGACTTCCTAGTTAATTACATCTACCTGATTAGTTAATCACGTAATAATAATTACAGAGAATTGATTTGATAAACTAAACAGTCTTCAGTTTAATGATGCCAAAGACATGACAATGGTGTTCAGTTTGGTCCTTCACCACTTCTACCTGAGACCTGAGTCCTGAGTCCTGAGACCTGAGTCCTGAGTCCTGAGTCCTGAGACCTGAGACCTGAGTCCTGAGTCCTGAGTCCTGAGACCTGAGTCCTGAGACCTAAGTCCTGAGTCCTGAGTCCTGAGACCTGAGTCCTGAGTCCTGAGACCTGAGTCCTGAGTCCTGAGTCCTGAGACCTGAGTCCTGAGGCCTGAGTTCTGAGACCTGAGTCCTGAGACCTGAGACCTGAGTCCGAAACCAGCAACTTGTACACAGCATCCAGTCGAGGCGATCAACTACCTTTTCTGTCATGCCTTTTCTCTCAAGAGTGCGACATGAGATCTGTTCCAAACTTTTCCCATGTTGCTGGTATACTGGTTGACAAATGGACAAGACATAATGGGTGGTAAAGGTGGTGGCGGCCCAGGTGAGATAGTGAAACTGGGAAATTATCATGGGCCATCCACTTTGAACTGTGAAGCTATCTGAAGATGACAACGAAGAGATGCCAGAAGAATAAGTGCATGAAGGGGGGGTTGGTCAACTGTGCCCGTAATTGATTTAGGGTTGCCCTAAATAGTTTATTTGGGGTATCAAGTTGATTGTAGAGGTCTACACACTGCAAACAATTATAGTAATTTAGACTAAGAATGCATTAAGATACTGATCTGTAATTATGACCGTGATGAGAAAAGTTCATACTAGAATTATAAGTTGAATATATTGTATGTAAATGTACATTCTGCCAGTGTGTGTTAAGTCGAGGGATTTAACTTTGAGTGATAGAACTAACGTGAATCACTAAGTATTGTAATTTTAAATTATTAATTGGGTTTTAATTATGATTTGTAAACTGAAAGATTTTTTTTGTAAACTGACTGATTGATTTGAATAAGTTTTTAGTAAATAAATAACTATATGAGTGGAGCAATTAATGTATTATGGATTGATTGTTGTTATGCTGATTGTGACTGCCCAGCAGCTTTAGTAGAAGTTGTGTATAAAGATGTTAACACTGTTGTCACCATGCCCCTGCTGAATGGAGAGTGGGAACCCTCTGATCCTGAGAGTGAATCTGTTCCTAATCTATTTGACCTATATCCCATTGCCAAATTACAATTTGATGATAATGATAATACTCAGGAACTATAGCAGGTTTGTGCTAATGGCACATAGAGCCCATAGGCATTGCCCTTTTAAATAGTGGGATCATGATGCTTGCCCTGGGTCATGTTCATTAGGCACCAAACCGAAGAAATGTTACTTAACCCGGGAGTCACTACCTGGATTTGCCCAACAAGATCATTTTAGTTTCTGCAGATGGTGTTATAGGAATGGAAATAGTTATTTCATGCTGACCAATTTGAGTATGCTCAGTGTCAACGTGATAATTGTGTTTAGTACTGATGAAAAATGTACTCCGAATTAGATTGCTGAGAATTTCTTAACGATATTTTAATGTTTATATCATTCCGAATGAAGAATATTTTATGTTAAGGTTAAAAACATATTATTTTCAGGCTACTAAACAACTATTGATTTATAACCACAGAGAGTTACTCAAGTCGCAAAGAAAACAGTAGCTGCCTCCTCTATTCCAGCACCATTTCAACTTCATCATTTCAACATCATCAAATCATGCTTAGTTTAATACAGTGACAACTAAAAGATACCAAAAATAATTTAGTCCAATCGACATAAGCTAAAAATGATGTGGCTGTCCATGGTTCTGATTTGTGAGTGCGTGTGAGTGCCTGTGTGCATGCACGCACATGTTGTAGAGAAATGCCAATGCCATCCTCCTCTCTTTCATGTTGATGAAACGGTCTATGACTCTGTCATACAGTACACGCCTTTATTTTTTTGTTGTCCTAGGCTACCTGGCTAAAATGCTTGTTCCCTAGCCTGACTTGTTTTCATGGGAAACGATGAGCCAGCTAGTTAACATTAGCCTTCTACATCTAGCTACATATTGAACTTCCATCCTCTCAGGCCAGGGGCACAATGTATGCATTTATGGTTGGATCAGAATCGCTCTTATAAATATTTTTCCAGTATGGAGAATTAAGTCAAACCACACGTCCAAATCATTATCTTCCTCCATGGCTAATTTAGGAAAGGGACAATCTTAGCTAGCTAGTCACTGGAGGATAACAACACAACAAGATTCAAATTGTTTCTGTCAATGACATTTGGCTCTGGATGTGACATGATGTGATTGGAGTGCAGCCAAACTGAAGTCCAAACTGGCTTCCTTGACACATTTTTGGGTGTGCCAGGACCATTCACAGTTGAGCTCACTCGGATTAGCTCAACACCCATTGGCTATGACTTTATACTTGTTTTATCAAGGGAGGGCAAATGCTTGCTGGCTTCCCTTGCATTCGACGCTACACATACAGGGAGGCGCTGTTTCGCTCGTTTCGATGCTTTCTCCAGTGTGATAAATTCCACCTCTTGCGAAATGAAGGACAATTATTTATTTATTTTATTTGCCCATTTTTGGGAGAAGCCTGGCTTCCTTCCATGAAAACACGCCACTGCTGACTCATGGTGGAAAATATCCCTCCTTCTTTCCCCTCCAATCACAAAACAAATATACATGTATTTATGCCCTCTCACAACTCTCATTCTCTATTTCATACCACTCCAAAAAGACTTAACGGTTTGAAAAGGAAGGACCTTGATTTGACGCTCAAGTGTCGTTTCCTGAACTTGACGTGGCTTTGGAACGACTTTGCGAAACACAGGGAAAGAGAGTGGGGTGGTGAAAAGGGGCGAAACAGAGAGAGTGGAAACAGTCCTGTGAAAGAGGACAAGGATATCAGACACCTCCCGTGTCAGTACTCGAAATGGGTTGGTCTTGGGCTCTAGCTTGCTGGTGTGCACTAGTGCTGGTGTCTGCGGCATCTGAAGGTTTGTAGCATACGAGGTTTTTTTGCATGGAATCATCAGTTCTTTTTGTCCTTGTTTTATGTACTGGTATGTGTTTATGGCTCACCTTCTGTTTGTGCATGGTCTGTTAGAAGTGCGCAGAAGAGGCCATTTTTATGCACTATCGAGATCATTAAGAAAAACATTATTTGTTGGACGTGATACATTCCATTCCACCAGTTTAGTGTGGAACAACTTTGTCCAAGTCTACTAACAGTATAACTATTATTTTAGGTGTAACAAACATCTAGACTAGAGAATTCACACCATGTTAATTAAAGGTGCAATATGCAGAAGTGGCTCCGTAATTTCCTGTTTGATACAATTCTAGTAGTTAGCCTAATTTCAGTTTGTGACAAAACAAGCAATGTATAGTGTTGAGAATCATTGTACCATCTAAACCGCTATGAAATTCCTTTTCAATAAGCAAAATATTTGTATTTTAAGCTGTTTGAAGCTGGTATACAAAACCAGAAGCAAAAATGTAACTTAAGAAATTGGAATGATAGAAATAGCGCACATAGAACAGATCTTCCACTTCTTAGACTTGCTTTCAATGAGAATAACATATCTATAAGTCATATTTCTATGTGAAATCTAGGTGGTGGACAACAGTACTGACATGGTCAGAGTGTGATGGCTTATGTAACCAGTGGGCGTGTGTGCTGGTCTCTGTGTTTTTATGTCTGTTTACATTCTCTCATCCCTTCCATAGATAGGCCTGGCATGTTACAGCGAGAGGCCTCCTTTGACATAGAGGAGCTCCTGCAAGGTTTGTGTGTGTGTGTGTGTGTGTGTGTGTGTGTGTGTTTCAATGCCTTCACAGTGCTGTGTGTATATGTCTTCCAGGGGCGAGTCAGCTAGAGCCTGATATAACCCAGAGGGAGGTGGACTTTGGGGGACTCTGGGAACCCATAGGTGAGTGTGTTCTAACTGTAACCCATAGGTGAGTGTGTTCTAACTGTAACCCATAGGTGAGTATGTTCTAACTGTAACCCATAGCTGAGTGTGTTCTAACTGTAACCCATAGGTGAGTGTGTTCTAACTGTAACCCATAGGTGAGTGTGTTCTAACTGTAACCCATAGGAGAGTGTGTTATAACTGTAACCCATAGGTGAGTGTGTTCTAACTGTAACCCATAGGTGAGTGTGTTCTAACTGTAACCCATAGGTGAGTGTGTTCTAACTGTAACCCATAGGTGAGTGTGTTATAACTGTAACCCATAGGTGAGTGTGTTCTAACTGTAACCCATAGGTGAGTGTGTTATAACTGTAACCCATAGGTGAATGTGTTATAACTGTAACCCATAGGAGAGTGTGTTCTAACTGTAACCCATAGGTGAGTGTGTTCTAACTGTAACCCATAGGTGAGTGTGTTCTAACTGTAACCCATAGGTGAGTGTGTTCTAACTGTAACCCATAGGTGAGTGTGTTCTAACTGTAACCCATAGGTGTGTGTGTTCTAACCATAACTAACTGTAACCCATAGGTGAGTGTGTTCTAACCATAACTAACTGTAACCCATAGGTGAGTGTGTTATAACTGTAACCCATAGGAGAGGTGGCTTTGTTCTATCCAGCCTATTCACAGATCTGTCAGTGTTAATGAAAGAAAGGAGACGAGAGAAGGAAAGTATTCCAAAGTATTTGGGACACATCCTCTCCTATGCCCATGCCATTCTGCCATGTAATTAATACAGTGTAGGCACATGACATGTTATTAGTGTATGGCTGTCAGTACTAACTCCTGTCTGTCACTGTGTAGAGTCTCCTGGCATGGAGCAGAGAGAGGTCACCCATGAACATATGAAGCCTTACCTGCTCAAAGTCCTCAAGGAGAGAGGTGGGTGGCGATGCCTTCCCTGCTGGTATACTTCATATCACACAGCCAATGGAGTATGACGTGTGTGTTGTATCCTGTGTGAGGGAGGTACAGTAACAGAAGTGTGTGTTCTCAGCGGGCTCCAGGGCAGCTGACGTAGACATCACCCAGAGGGAGATCACCCTGCACCTGGACACAGACTTTACACCTGGAGGTCGGCCGATGGCTGGGCCTCGCTCGTTTGGGGATTCCCACCCCAGTGTCCTCTTCCCCCCTGGCCAGCCATCCCCTAACAACCTCCAGGCCATCTGTCTCCATAGCAGCCGTCGTCCCCGGTACCCTGCCTACTCCTTACCCCAGACAGGCTTTGGCTACCTTCGTCGTCAAGGTGACGCCGTCAACCGGATAGAGTCCTGGTACAGCGCATGTTGCCATAGGAACGGGACACAGCAGGTCCAGGAAATGACGCTGTGCTGCGTTACACAGGCGGTGAGTGTTTCTGTGGCAACATTTGATTCTGTCCTGTTCCATTCTGTCCCGTCGGGTTCAGTTCTGGTCCGTTCACTCCTATTGTACCAACAGAACCGCCTTCTATGTGCACAGATGTAGTATTGATGAGGACAGACGATGTCTAGGGGAGATGAGACGGTAGTAGTGATGAGGATGTCTAGGGAAGATAAGGAAAAGGGGAATACCTATGCATTCAACTGAAATGTGTCTTCTGCATTTAACCCAACCTGAGACAATAGTAGTGAAGACAGAGGATGCATAGGGAAGATGAGATGGTAGTAGTGAAGAGGACAGAGGATGTCTAGAGAAGATAAGGAAAAGGGGGATATCTAGTCAGTTGTACAACTGAATGCATTCAACTGAAATGTGTCTTCTGCATTTAACCCAACCTGAGACAATAGTAGTGAAGACAGAGGATGCATAGGGAAGATGAGATGGTAGTAGTGAAGAGGACAGAGGATGTCTAGAGAAGATAAGGAAAAGGGGGATATCTAGTCAGTTGTACAACTGAATGCATTCAACTGAAATGTGTCTTCTGCATTTAACCCAACCTGAGACAATAGTAGTGAAGACAGAGGATGCATAGGGAAGATGAGATGGTAGTAGTGAAGACAGAGGATGCATAGGGAAGATGAGATAGTAGTAGTGAAGACAGAGGATGCATAGGGAAGATGAGATGGTAGTAGTGAAGACAGAGGATGCATAGGGAAGATGAGATGGTAGTAGTGAAGACAGAGGATGCATAGGGAAGATGAGATGGTAGTAGTGAAGACAGAGGATGCATAGGGAAGATGAGATGGTAGTAGTGAAGACAGAGGATGCATAGGGAAGATGAGATGGTAGTAGTGAAGACAGAGGATGCATAGGGAAGATGAGATGGTAGTAGTGAAGACAGAGGATGCATAGGGAAGATGAGATGGTAGTAGTGAAGACAGAGGATGCATAGGGAAGATGAGATGGTAGTAGTGAAGACAGAGGATGCATAGGGACGATGAGATGGTAGTAGTGAAGACAGAGGATGCATAGGGAAGATGAGATGGTAGTAGTGAAGACAGAGGATGCATAGGGAAGATGAGACTCAGGAGAAGGAAAGCCCATACAGACACAACAGATCATCCTTGGCGTCTATCTGTATAGCTGTGTAGAGGGGAAGGTGTTCATGAGGGCTAAAGCTTTACCTTCACCATTTTAGGACTTCTTTTATCTCTATTTTTCATGTGTGAATTGATGTTTGTATATGTCACTTACAGTGGGAACAGGCCCTGTCCACATTCTGTAGTGATGAGTTCTCAGTGAAGACTCGCCACTACCACTGCTGCAAGAAGGAGGGCGGGGACAGACTGAGCTGTTTCCATAGGGAAAATCCAAACCCCACCTACCTGCCGACCACCCAGGGGGCAGGCTCCTCCCCCATACCGGAACCTGGCTTCACCTTTAACCCCAACACTTGTCACAAGTAAGAAGAGAGAGAGAGACCGGTTAACTTTAGGTTTAGGGTAGGGCTGTTTTGGTGACGGTATTACGTGACTGTTTAGTCACAGTAACTAGGCTTCTCCAAAACTGCGCTCTGATGGTGCTGATGATCATTAGTAGAGTACCAAACTTGCTAACAGTCAGTTGCTAATGTGCTGGTACTCAGCACCTTACTGTCTCTCTGATCACTCTGACATCAATAGAAATGTAATTGAAAATCTAATCAAACACTTCATGAGTGCCCATGAGCTCATGTTGCGCAACATTTCTATAGGCTATGCAATCGACAAAACAATTTTTATGGCCTCTTCAAAAAGAGGATCCCATCAGCTTTCTACAGGCCAGGCCTACTATATTTATTTCTCAACTTTCCAAATATTAAGCACATTGCTTTGATTTACAACAGGAGTATAGTCTACCTGGCTGGATGAAAATTAACTATGGGAAAAGCTCCCCTTTTCCAATAGGTGCATGATAATGGTCCTTTCTAAATCATAACACATATAGTATTTAGTATGTGTAAAGACAAGATTAAAGTAGTCTGATTAGTGACAATATTATCACTTGTGAATGATATATTATCACTTAATGATTCCCTGCATGTGCAGTAAGGCAAGAAACAGCGCATGCCTTTTTTTAGTCCTACTTTTTCAAATCGCACGTCATGTAGCCTAGCCCATAGGCCTAGAACCTCTGGGACACGGTAAGAGAGCACATAGCCCATAGGCCTGTATGTTTTGATAAGGTTTGTATCATAACTAACGTGGCCAAATAACTCCAAACACAGCCTGCAGACCTTAGGGGACACGGTAAGAGAGCACATAGCCTGCAGACCTTAGGGGACACGGTAAGAGAGCACATAGCCTGCAGACCTTAGGGGACACGGTAAGAGAGCACATAGCCTGCAGACCTTAGGGGACACGGTAAGAGAGCACATAGCCTACAGACCTAGAACCCCTGGGACACGGTAAGAGAGCACATAGCCTACAGACCTAGAACCCCTGGGACACGGTAAGAGAGCACATAGTCTACAGACCTAGAACCCCTGGGACACGGTAAGAGAGCACATAGCCTACAGATCTAGAACCCCTGGGACACGGTAAGAGAGCACATAGCCTACAGACCTAGAACCCCTGGGACACGGTAAGAGAGCACATAGCCTACAGACCTAGAACCCCTGGGACACGGTAAGAGAGCACATAGCCTACAGACCTAGAACCCCTGGGACACGGTAAGAGAGCACATAGCCTACAGACCTAGAACCCCTAGGACACGGTAAGAGAGCACATAGCCTACAGACCTAGAACCCCAGGGACACGGTAAGAGAGCAGATAGCCTACAGACCTAGAACCCCTGGGACACGGTAAGAGAGCACATAGCCTACAGACCTAGAACCCCTGGGACACGGTAAGAGAGCACATAGCCTGCAGACCTAGAACCCCAGGGACACGGTAAGAGAGCACATAGCCTACAGACCTAGAACCCCAGGGACACGGTAAGAGAGCACATAGCCTACAGACCTAGAACTCCAGGGACACGGTAAGAGAGCACATAGCCTACAGACCTAGAACCCCTGGGACACGGTAAGAGAGCACATAGCCTACAGACCTAGAACCCCAGGGACACGGTAAGAGAGCACATAGCCTACAGACCTAGAACCCCTGGGACACGGTAAGAGAGCACATAGCCTACAGACCTAGAACCCCTGGGACACGGTAAGAGAGCACATAGCCTACAGGCCTAGAACCCCTGGGACACGGTAAGAGAGCATATAGCCTACAGACCTAGAACCCCTGGGACACGGTAAGAGAGCACATAGTCTACAGGCCTAGAACCCCTGGGACACGGTAAGAGAGCACATAGCCTACAGGCCTAGAACCCCTGGGACACGGTAAGAGAGCACATAGCCTACAGGCCTAGAACCCCTGGGACACGGTAAGAGAGCACATAGCCTACAGACCTAGAACCCCAGGGACACGGTAAGAGAGCACATAGCCTACAGACCTAGAACCCCTGGGACACGGTAAGAGAGCACATAGCCTACAGACCTAGAACCCCAGGGACACGGTAAGAGAGCACATAGCCTACAGACCTAGAACCCCAGGGACACGGTAAGAGAGCACATAGCCTACAGACCTAGAACCCCTGGGACACGGTAAGAGAGCACATAGCCTACAGACCTAGAACCCCTGGGACACGGTAAAAGAGCACATAGCCTACAGACCTAGGACCCCTGGGACACGGTAAGAGAGCACATAGTCTACAGGCCTAGAACCCCTGGGACACGGTAAGAGAGCACATAGCCTACAGACCTAGAACCCCTGGGACACGGTAAGAGAGCACATAGTCTACAGGCCTAGAACCCCTGGGACACGGTAAGAGAGCACATAGCCTACAGACCTAGAACCCCTGGGACACGGTAAGAGAGCACATAGCCTACAGAGCCTAGTGAAACGTGTTCTTATAAACTCCGTCATTGCACAGTTGCGTGTGAAAACAGAGTTTTGACTGGCCATTATATAAAAGAGGATCCCAGCTGTCTTGTGCTGATATATTTGTTGGTGCAGCCTAACTGGCAAACATAGGCAGTGGGTGAGTTCCATATTTGGGGAAGATATGTTTCACAGTAAAAATGCACCTTTTATTAATAAAGCATTACATGCATATAATGCTGTTTCTTATGTAAAATAGCCTACTATTGGAAATGTGAGTAGATTGGATGGTCATAATTTAGGCTAATAATAGAACTCAATCATTGTTCGCAAAAAAATACCATTCAATGCATGGCTGAGCGTGTATAGCATAGACTAGAGTATGGCTAGGCTGTATCAGATAGGCCTACGTTTATTCTTTCTTTGAACGGGAAAAATGTTGTTTTATGAACACATTTCATGCATTTCTACTACACTATATATGACTGGAGACATTAACAGAATATGTTTTTAATAGGACAAGTTAAAGGGTAGCCTATTCTGTTGACAGTGGCAACAATTTCAATTTAAAAAACGACACTGTCTATATAATAGTCCTACGAGAAGGGCACAAATAGAATATGACGTCCATCTGGAAGAGGTGGGCCATTCTAATCAAAAGTAATTCCACACATATTAGTAGGCTATATGTAAAGATCAGATTAAATTAAGAAGAGTCTGATGGGTGAGAATAGTATCAAGTGCTTGTCAAATTGTGAATGATGAAGTATGTGCAGCCTGCGCAAGAAACAGAGCAGAGCACATAACTTTCCTGCTTTTTTCTAAAGCATCATCAGTCGCATCATGCAGCCTTAGAACCTATTCAATATCAAAACCTATAGCCTAACATTTGTATGACAACTAAAGCTGCATAAATAACTCAAAATTAAGCATATAAAGTACATTCGGAAAGTATTCAGACCCCTTGACTTTTTCCATATTTTGTTATGTTACAGCCTTATTCTAAACTGGATTAAATCGTTTTCACCCCCTCAATCTACACATAATACCCCATAATGCAAAAACATGTATTTATTTTTATACAGAAATGTGACATTTACATAATTATTCAGACCCATTACTCAGTATTTTGTTGAAGCACCTTTGGCACCGATTACAGCCTGGATTCTTCTTGGGTATGACACTACAAGCTTGGCACACCTGTATTTGGGGAGTTTCTCCCAGTCTTCTCTGCAGATCCTCTCAAGCTCTGTCAGGTTGAATGGGGAGTCTTGACCGCACAGCTATTTTCAGGTCACAACAGAGATGTTCGATCGGGTTCAAGTCCAGGCTCTGGCTCGGCCACTCAAGGACATTCAGAGACTTGTCCCGAAGCCAAGTCTTGGCTGTGTGCTTAGGGTCGTTGTCCTGTAGGAAGGTGAACCTTTGTCCCAGTCTGAGGTCCTGAGTGCTCTGGAACAGGTTCTCATCAAGGATCTCTGTACTTTGCACCATTCATCTTTCCCTAGATCCTGACTAGTCTTCCAGTCCCTGCCGCTGAAAACCCTCCCTGCCACCATGCTTCACCATAGGGATGGTGGCAGGTTTCTTCCAGACGTGACACTTTGCATTCAGGCCAAAAGTTCAGTTTTGGTTTCATCAGACCAGAGAATCTTGTTTCTCATGATCTGAGATTCCTTTAGGTGCCTTTTGGCAAACTCCAAGCGGAATGTCATGTTCCTTTTACTGAGGAGTGACTTCTGTCTGGCCTCTCTACCGTAAAGGCCTGTTTGGTGGAGTACTGCAGAGACGGGAGAACCTTCCAGAAGGACAACCATCCCCACAGAGGAACTCTGGAGTTCTGTCAGAGTAACCATCGGGTTCTTGGGCACCTTCCTGACCAAGGCCGTTCTCCCCTGATTGCTCAGTTTGCCCGGATGGCCAGCTCTAGGAGTCTTGGTGGTTCCAAACTTCTTCCATTTAAGAACGATGGAGCCCACTGTGTTCTTGGGGACCTTCAATGCTGCAGAAATGTTTTGGTACCCTTCCTCAGATCTGTCCCTCGACACAAACCTGTCTCAGAGCTCTATGGACAATTCCTTCAACCCCATGGCTTGGTTTTTGCTCTGACGTGCACTGCCAACTGTGGGACCTTATATAAACAGGTGTGCCTTTCCAAATCATATCCAATCAAATTAATTTACCATAGGTGGGATTCCAAGTTGTAGAAACATCTCAAGGATGATCAATGGAAACAGGAAGCACCAGACCTCAATTTACAAAAACATTTTTTTGCTTTCTGAATATGGGGTATTGTTTGTAGATTGAGAATTTGTTTTCTTTAATCCATTTTAGAATAAGGCTGTAACGTAACAAAATGTGGAAAAAGTCACCTGTGCTGAATACTTTCCGAATTCACTGTAGGAGGACCTGTTTCTTTGTTAATGAAAAAATAGCTGCATGTGCGCACTTTCTTGGAAATCCTTTAGAGAAAATATCATTTCTATTTTATTTCAGCTATGTTCATTGTGTTCTTTCTACTATAAAATAATGCCACGATATTCTAAGACAATCTTGCCTGCTAAATGAACTAGTGTAGCACACAGCCATATGGCATAGTCTGATCAGTGACTGACATAAGGACAACTGAGTATGCTACTCTGTTCATCTTAGACTACATTTTCTTCATATCATGTTTCTTTAGACCTGTCTAAAATAATTTTGGGGGATTTATTGTGACGGTGTAGGCCAGGTATTCCCAAACTGGGGTACGCATTGCCGTCGGGAGTACGCCAAATAAGTGTGATTCACATTTTTAAAATGTTTTTTTAAGTACGCCAAATAAGTGTGATTCACATTTTAAAAATTGTTTTATAATAATACTTTTTTTTTCTCTTCACATTTTCAAACAGTCCAACTATATTTTTCTTACCTTAGTAGCCTCGTTTCACTGCCAAAAATAAAATGAAACCATCTAGTGTTCAGCGAAATAACAACACAATGTCAAATACAGGTCGCCTAGTCAAATAATTAACATCCAATCACGTTAACCGTTACTCTCTTGTGGGAATTCCACTAACGGTCCGTATGTCCCCAAACGTAGCTGCTGCTTATTCCGTTTGCTCGAAAATGTATTTAAAAAATTAAAAAATAATTAAAGGCCTGCGTTCATAGAGACACATACCAGCTCTACTGGTAGTACTGCTACTACCAGCAGTACTGCACCTGTCCACGACACAAGTTGTTCTGCTTCCACGAGCACATCCAATGCTAGCATCATTAATTCTACATTTGTTGTTAGCCCAGCTAGCATGGACACTGACAGTTGTGAATCTGATGCAGCCTAAGAGCTACTGCCTCCTTACCCGGGAAAGCACCGAACAACAGACAGGGACATTGGACCATCGAAGAGGCGCAAATATGATGACAACTACATTGATTTGAGGTTCACTTATATTGGGAGTAGTGCCTTTCCTCAGCCACAGTGTGTTATATGTGCAAAAGTACTATCTCACAACTCAATGAAACCTTACCTCTTGCACAGACATTTAGAAACAAAATAAGAGAATTAAGATGACTTTTGAGTAGTAAGACATGTATAAAAGCAACAGATACCATTACTAACAAGGGTCTAGAAGCATCTTATATGGTGAGCTACCGAGTGGCTAGGACAGGCAAGACCCATACTATTGTGGAGGACTTCATTCTGCTGCCGCGGATATGGGTGGGACAATGCTGGGGGAAAAGGCTAAAATTATACAGACAATGACTTCATCAAACAACAGTTTAATGACGCATCAGTGACATTGCAGTGATGTTTTGAAACAATTTACTGCTTCACATACAAGCCAGTGAATTCTATGCGTGACAGCTGGATGAGTCAACAGACATGATGGGCCTGGCACAGCTCCTGGTAATTGTCCATTACGTTTATGGGGCGTCAATTAAGGAAGACATCCTCTTCTGCAAACCACTGGAAATCAGGACAACAGGAGAGGATATTTTTAAAGTACTGGACAGCTTTGTGACATAAAATGGACTTTGGTGGTCAAGATGTGTTGGTATCTATACTGATGGCGCAAAAGCCATGACAGCGAGACATAGTGGAGTGGTAATGTGCGTGCAAGCAGTTGCTCCCAACGCCACCTGGGCACACTGCAGCATCCACCAAGAGGCTCTTGCTGCCAAGGGAATGCCTGACAGCTTGAAAGATGTTTTGGACACCACAGTGAAAATGGTTAACTTTGTTAAAGAAAGGCCCTTGAATTCTTGTGTATTTTTTGCACTGTGCAATGATAAGGGCAGCGACCATGTAACACTTTTACAACATACAGAAGTGCGCTGGTTATCAAGAGGCAAAGTATTGACACGTTTTTTAAAATTGAGAGACAAGCTTAAAGTTGACTTTACTGACCATCATTTTCACTTGTCTGACCGCTTGCATGATGATGAGTTTCTCACATGACTGGCCTGTCTGGGTGATGCTTTTTCTTGCCTGAATGATCTGAATCTAGGATTACAGGGACTCCGCAACGATATTCAATATGCGGGACAAAATAGAGGCTATGATTAAGAAGTTGGAGCTCTTCTCTGTCTGCATTAACAAGGACAACACACAGGTCTGTGTGCAAATTAACTCAAGCTTATGGACAATGTCAAATGTGATATAGTGAAGCACCTGAGTGAGTTGGGTGCGCAATTACGCAGGTACTTTCCTGAAACAAATTACACAAACAACTGGATTCGTTATCCCTTTCATGCCCTGCCTCCAGTACAGTTACCGATATCTGAACAAGAGAGCCTCATCGAAATTGCAACAAACGGTTATGTGAAAATGTTATTTAATCAGAAGCCACTGCCAGATTTCTGGATTGGGCTGCACTCAGAGTTTCTTGCCTTGGCAATTTGCGCTGTTAAGACACTGATGCCCTTTGTAACCACGTACCTATGTGAGAGTGGATTCTCGGCCCTCACTAGCATAAAAACTAAATACAGACACAGACTGTGTGTGGAATATGATTTAAGACTGAGACTCTCTCCAAACAAACCCAACCTTGCAGAGTTATGTGCATCCTTTCAATCACACCCTTCTCATTAACCTGTGGTGAGTTATTCACAATTTTCGATTAACAAATAAGGTTTTATATGTAAGATGGTTAAATAAAGAGCAAAATTATTGATTATTATTATATTATTATTTGTGCCCTGGTCCTATAAGAGCTCTTTGTCACTTCCCACGAGCCGGGTTGTGACAAACTCACACTAATTCTTATGTTTAATAAATATACTATATAGTGTGTGTGGCAGGCTTACAATGATGGCAACAACAAAAACATTTGAGCTGACCCTGGTGCTAGAGGGGGTACAACTGGAGGTTGAATGTCTGAAGGGTTACGGGACTATAAAAAGTTTGGGAACTGCTGGTGTATGCTATATTAAATGGATGTATTATACCTTTTCAAATGTAGATGTCCTAAGGTCTGCATCAGTGGTTCTAGGCTATGCTATGTGTGGAAGTCAGGAGATGCTAAATGTGTTTATGTAGGCCTAATAACTGTCAATTACCGTGAGACTGACCGTGGCATCAGTGGCTTCTAGGCTATGCTATGTGTGGAAGTCAGGAGATGCTAAATGTGTTTATGTAGGCCTAATTAACTGTCAATTACCGTGAGACTGACCGTGGCATCAGTGGCTTCTAGGCTATGCTATGTGTGGAAGTCAGGAGATGCTAAATGTGTTTATGTAGGCCTAATTAACTGTCAATTACCGTGAGACTGACCGTGGCATCAGTGGCTTCTAGGCTATGCTATGTGTGGAAGTCAGGAGATGCTAAATGTGTTTATGTAGGCCTAATTAACTGTCAATTACCGTGAGACTGACCGTGGCATCAGTGGCTTCTAGGCTATGCTATGTGTGGAAGTCAGGAGATGCTAAATGTGTTCATGTAGGCCTAATTAACTGTCAATTACCGTGAGCCTGACCGTGGCATCAGTGGCTTCTAGGCTATGCTATGTGTGGAAGTCAGGAGATGCTAAATGTGTTCATGTAGGCCTAATTAACTGTCAATTACCGTGAGCCTGACCGTGGCATCAGTGGTTGTAGGCTATGCTATGTGTGGAAGTCAGGAGATGCTAAATGTGTTCATGTAGGCCTAATTAACTGTCAATTACCGTGAGACTGACCGTGGCATCAGTGGTTGTAGGCTATGCTATGTGTGGAAGTCAGGAGATGCTAAATGTGTTCATGTAGGCCTAATTAACTGTCAATTACCGTGAGCCTGACCGTGGCATCAGTGGCTTCTAGGCTATGCTATGTGTGGAAGTCAGGAGATGCTAAATGTGTTCATGTAGGCCTAATTAACTGTCAATTACCGTGAGACTGACCGTGGCATCAGTGGTTGTAGGCTATGCTATGTGTGGAAGTCAGGAGATGCTAAATGTGTTCATGTAGGCCTAATTAACTGTCAATTACCGTGAGACTGACCGTGGCATCAGTGGCTTCTAGGCTATGCTATGTGTGGAAGTCAGGAGATGCTAAATGTGTTCATGTAGGCCTAATTAACTGTCAATTACCGTGAGCCTGACCGTGGCATCAGTGGCTTCTAGGCTATGCTATGTGTAGAAGTCAGGAGATGCTAAATGTGTTTATGTAGGCCTAATTAACTGTCAATTACCGTGAGACTGACCGTGGCATCAGTGGCTTCTAGGCTATGCTATGTGTGGAAGTCAGGAGATGCTAAATGTGTTTATGTAGGCCTAATTAATTGTCAATTACCGTGAGACTGACCGTGGCATCAGTGGCTTCTAGGCTATGCTATGTGTGGAAGTCAGGAGATGCTAAATGTGTTTATGTAGGCCTAATTAACTGTCAATTACCGTGAGACTGACCGTGGTCAGGCTCACGTAATTGCAGTTAATTAGGCCTACATGAACACATTTAGAGATCTCAACTGACTTTATGTAGGCCTAATTAACTGATCAATTATGTGAGCCTGACCGTGGCATAAACACAGCATCTTGACTTCCAGGCTAGATAGCCTGTGGAAGCCACTGAGATGCTAAATGACAGTTAATGTAGGCCTACATTAACTGCTTCCACAAATGGCCGTGAGACTGACCCGGTCAGGCTCAGTGGTTGTAGGCTATGCATTTGGAAGGGAGATAGCTAAAGCCACTGAGGCGGTCAATCTAACTTGTAATTGACAGTTAATGAGCTACATGGAAGCATCTCCTGACTTCATAGCATAGCCTGGAAGTCACTGATGCTAACGGTGTCTCATGTAATTGACAGTTAATTAACTACATAAACACATTTGGCATCTCCTGACTTCCACAGCATAGTAGGCAATGCCACTGATGGAAGTCAGTCTGACGATAATTGACAGTTAATTAGGCCCATGAAACATTTGTCATCTCCTGACTTGACCATGGCATCAGTGGTTGTCAGGCTATGCTATAATTGAAGTCAGGAGATGCTAAATGTGTTCATGTAGCATCCTGACTTTCAACATAGCATAGCCTAGAAGCCACTGATGCCACGGTCAGTCTCACGGTAATTGGTTAATTAGGCTACATGTGTGGAATCAGCATTTAGCCACTGATGCCCGGTCATCTAACTGTCAATTACCGTGAGCCTGACATTTAGCATCAGTGGCTTCCAGGCTATGCTACTGATGCCACGGTCAGGACGGCTAATGTTAATTAGGCCTACATAAACACATTTAGCATCTCCTGACTTCACACATAGCATAGCCTACAACCACTGATGCCGGTCAATCTAACGGTCAATGACAGTTGAGTGGCCTACATCAGTGGCATCTCTGTGCATAGCCTAGAAGCCACTGATGCCACGGTCAGGCTGCGGTAATTGACAGTTAATGTAGGCCTACATTAACTGTCATTTAGCATCTCCTGACTTCCACACAGCATAGCCTAGGCTGATGCCACGGTCAGTCTCACGGTAATTGACAGTTAATTAGGCCTACATGGAGACTTCCACACATAGCATAGTGGCCACTGATGCCATGTGGAAGTCTCAGATGGTAATTGTGTTAATTAGGCCTAATTAACATTTAGCATCTCCTGACTGACACATAGCATAGCCTAGTGGCCACTGATGCCACGGTCAGTCTGCGGTAATTGACAGTTAATTAGGCCTACATGAACACATTTAGCATCTCTGACTTCCACACATAGCATAGCCTACAACCACTGATGCACGGTCAGGCTCACGGTGATGACAGTTAATTAGGCCTACATAAACACATTTAGCATCTCCTGACTTCCACACATAGCATAGCCTAGAAGCCACTGATGCCACGGTCAGGCTCACGGTAATTGACAGTTAATTAGGCCTACATGAAACATTTAGCATCTCCTGACTTCCACCGTAGCATAGCCTGAAGCCACTGATGCCACGGTGAGGCTCACGGTAATTGACAGTTAATTAGGCCTACATAAACACGTTGAGCATCTCCTGACTTCCACACATAGCATAGCTAGAAGCCACTGATGCCACGGTAGGCTCACGGTAATTGACAGTTAATTAGGTCTGACATAAACACATTTTAGCATCTCCTGACTTTACACATAGCATAGCCTAGAAGCCACTGATGCAAATGGTCAGTCTCACGGTAATTGACAGTTAATTAGGCCTACATGAACACATTTAGCATCTCCTGACTTCTAGGCAGCTATAGCCTAGAACCACTGATGCTAAACGGTCAGTCTCACGGTAATTGACAGTTAATTAGGCCTGAGAACACATTTAGCATCTCTGACTTCACACATAGCATAGCCTACAACCACTGATGCCACGGTCAGGCTCAGGTAATTGACAGTTAATTAGGCCTACATGAACACATTTAGCATCTCCTGACTTCCACACATAGCATAGCCTAGAAGCCACTGATGCTAAAACGGTCAGGCTCAGGTAATTAACTGTTAATTAGGCCTACAGACATTTAGCATCCTGACTTCACACATAGCATAGCCTACAACCACTGATGCCACGGTCAGTCTCACGGATTGACAGTTAATTAGGCCTACATAAACACATTTAGCATCTCCTGACTTCCACACATGGCATAGCCTAGAAGCCACTGATGCCACGGTCAGCTCACGGTAATGAAGTTAATTAGGCCTACATAAACTGTTAGCATCTCCTGACTTCCCACATAGCATAGCCTAGAAGCCACTGATGCCACGGTCAGGCTCACGGTAATTGACAGTTAATTAGGCCTACATAAACACATTTAGCATCTCCTGACTTCCACACATAGCATAGCCTAGAAGCCACTGATGCCACGGTCAGTCTCACGGTAATTGACAGTTAATTAGGCCTACATAAACACATTTAGCATCTCCTGACTTCCACACATAGCATAGCCTAGAAGCCACTGATGCCACGGTCAGTCTCACGGTAATTGACAATTAATTAGGCCTACATAAACACATTTAGCATCTCCTGACTTCCACATAGCATAGCCTAGAAGCCACTGATGCCACGGTCAGTCTCACGGTAATTGACAGTTAATTAGGCCTACATGAACACATTTAGCATCTCTGACTTCCACACATAGCATAGCCTAGAAGCCACTGATGCACGGTCAGGCTCACGGTAATTGACAGTTAATTAGGCCTACATGAACACATTTAGCATCTCCTGACTTCCACACATAGCATAGCCTGAAGCCACTGATGTTCACCATGGTCAGTCTCACGGTAATTGACAGTTAATTAGGCCTAATGTGTTTATGTAGGCCATTTAACTGTCAATCTGAGACTGACCATGGCATCAGTGGCTACTAGGCTGATGCTATGTGTGGAAGTCAGAGATGCTAAATGTGTTCATGTAGGCCTACATTAACTGTCAATTACCGTGAGCCTGACCGTGGCATCAGTGGCTTCTAGGCTATGCTATGTGTGGAAGTCAGAGATGCTAAATGTGTTCATGTAGGCCTAATTAACTGTCAATTACCGTGAGCCTGACCGTGGCATCAGTGGTTGTAGGCTATGCTATGTGTGGAAGTCAGGAGATGCTAAATGTGTTCATGTAGGCCTAATTAACTGTCAATTACCGTGAGACTGACCGTGGCATCAGTGGTTGTAGGCTATGCTATGTGTGGAAGTCAGGAGATGCTAAATGTGTTCATGTAGGCCTAATTAACTGTCAATTACCGTGAGACTGACCGTGGCATCAGTGGCTTCTAGGCTATGCTATGTGTGGAAGTCAGGAGATGCTAAATGTGTTCATGTAGGCCTAATTAACTGTCAATTACCGTGAGACTGACCGTGGCATCAGTGGTTGTAGGCTATGCTATGTGTGGAAGTCAGAGATGCTAAATGTGTTCATGTAGGCCTAATTAACTGTCAATTACCGTGAGACTGACCGTGGCATCAGTGGCTTCTAGGCTATGCTATGTGTGGAAGTCAGGAGATGCTAAATGTGTTCATGTAGGCCTAATTAACTGTCAATTACCGTGAGCCTGACCGTGGCATCAGTGGCTTCTAGGCTATGCTATGTGTGGAAGTCAGGAGATGCTAAATGTGTTCATGTAGGCCTAATTAACTGTCAATTACCGTGAGCCTGACCGTGGCATCAGTGGTTGTAGGCTATGCTATGTGTGGAAGTCAGGAGATGCTAAATGTGTTTATGTAGGCCTAATTAACTGTCAATTACCGTGAGACTGACCGTGGCATCAGTGGTTGTAGGCTATGCTATGTGTGGAAGTCAGGAGATGCTAAATGTGTTCATGTAGGCCTAATTAACTGTCAATTACCGTGAGACTGACCGTGGCATCAGTGGCTTCTAGGCTATGCTATGTGTGAAAGTCAGGAGATGCTAAATGTGTTCATGTAGGCCTAATTAACTGTCAATTACCGTGAGCCTGACCGTGGCATCAGTGGCTTCTAGGCTATGCTATGTGTGGAAGTCAGGAGATGCTAAATGTGTTCATGTAGGCCTAATTAACTGTCAATTACCGTGAGACTGACCGTGGCATCAGTGGCTTCTAGGCTATGCTATGTGTGGAAGTCAGGAGATGCTAAATGTGTTTATGTAGGCCTAATTAATTGTCAATTACCGTGAGACTGACCGTGGCATCAGTGGCTTCTAGGCTATGCTATGTGTGGAAGTCAGGAGATGCTAAATGTGTTTATGTAGGCCTAATTAACTGTCAATTACCGTGAGACTGACCGTGGCATCAGTGGCTTCTAGGCTATGCTATGTGTGGAAGTCAGGAGATGCTAAATGTGTTTATGTAGGCCTAATTAACTGTCAATTACCGTGAGCCTGACCGTGGCATCAGTGGCTTCTAGGCTATGCTATGTGTGGAAGTCAGGAGATGCTCAACGTGTTTATGTAGGCCTAATTAACTGTCAATTACCGTGAGCCTGACCGTGGCATCAGTGGCTTCTAGGCTATGCTATGTGTGGAAGTCAGGAGATGCTAAATGTGTTTATGTAGGCCTAATTAACTGTAAATTACCGTGAGACTGACCGTGGCATCAGTGGTTGTAGGCTATGCTATGTGTGGAAGTCAGGAGATGCTAAATGTGTTCATGTAGGCCTAATTAACTGTCAATTACCGTGAGCCTGACCGTGGCATCAGTGGCTTCTAGGCTATGCTATGTGTGGAAGTCAGGAGATGCTAAATGTGTTCATGTAGGCCTAATTAACTGTCAATTACCGTGAGACTGACCGTGGCATCAGTGGTTGTAGGCTATGCTATGTGTGGAAGTCAGGAGATGCTAAATGTGTTCATGTAGGCCTAATTAACTGTCAATTACCGTGAGACTGACCGTGGCATCAGTGGCTTCTAGGCTATGCTATGTGTGGAAGTCAGGAGATGCTAAATGTGTTTATGTAGACCTAATTAACTGTCAATTACCGTGAGCCTGACCGTGGCATCAGTGGCTTCTAGGCTATGCTATGTGTGGAAGTCAGGAGATGCTCAACGTGTTTATGTAGGCCTAATTAACTGTCAATTACCGTGAGCCTCACCGTGGCATCAGTGGCTTCTAGGCTATGCTATGTGTGGAAGTCAGGAGATGCTAAATGTGTTCATGTAGGCCTAATTAACTGTCAATTACCGTGAGCCTGACCGTGGCATCAGTGGCTTCTAGGCTATGCTATGTGTGGAAGTCAGGAGATGCTAAATGTGTTCATGTAGGCCTAATTAACTGTCAATTACCGTGAGCCTGACCGTGGCATCAGTGGTTGTAGGCTATGCTATGTGTGGAAGTCAGGAGATGCTAAATGTGTTCATGTAGGCCTAATTAACTGTCAATTACCGTGAGACTGACCGTGGCATCAGTGGTTGTAGGCTATGCTATGTGTGGAAGTCAGGAGATGCTAAATGTGTTCATGTAGGCCTAATTAACTGTCAATTACCGTGAGACTGACCGTGGCATCAGTGGCTTCTAGGCTATGCTATGTGTGGAAGTCAGGAGATGCTAAATGTGTTCATGTAGGCCTAATTAACTGTCAATTACCGTGAGACTGACCGTGGCATCAGTGGTTGTAGGCTATGCTATGTGTGGAAGTCAGGAGATGCTAAATGTGTTCATGTAGGCCTAATTAACTGTCAATTACCGTGAGACTGACCGTGGCATCAGTGGCTTCTAGGCTATGCTATGTGTGGAAGTCAGGAGATGCTAAATGTGTTCATGTAGGCCTAATTAACTGTCAATTACCGTGAGCCTGACCGTGGCATCAGTGGCTTCTAGGCTATGCTATGTGTGGAAGTCAGGAGATGCTAAATGTGTTTATGTAGGCCTAATTAACTGTCAATTACCGTGAGACTGACCGTGGCATCAGTGGCTTCTAGGCTATGCTATGTGTGGAAGTCAGGAGATGCTAAATGTGTTTATGTAGGCCTAATTAATTGTCAATTACCGTGAGACTGACCGTGGCATCAGTGGCTTCTAGGCTATGCTATGTGTGGAAGTCAGGAGATGCTAAATGTGTTTATGTAGGCCTAATTAACTGTCAATTACCGTGAGACTGACCGTGGCATCAGTGGCTTCTAGGCTATGCTATGTGTGGAAGTCAGGAGATGCTAAATGTGTTTATGTAGGCCTAATTAACTGTCAATTACCGTGAGACTGACCGTGGCATCAGTGGCTTCTAGGCTATGCTATGTGTGGAAGTCAGGAGATGCTAAATGTGTTCATGTAGGCCTAATTAACTGTCAATTACCGTGAGCCTGACCGTGGCATCAGTGGCTTCTAGGCTATGCTATGTGTGGAAGTCAGGAGATGCTAAATGTGTTCATGTAGGCCTAATTAACTGTCAATTACCGTGAGACTGACCGTGGCATCAGTGGTTGTAGGCTATGCTATGTGTGGAAGTCAGGAGATGCTAAATGTGTTCATGTAGGCCTAATTAACTGTCAATTACCGTGAGACTGACCGTGGCATCAGTGGCTTCTAGGCTATGCTATGTGTGGAAGTCAGGAGATGCTAAATGTGTTCATGTAGGCCTAATTAACTGTCAATTACCGTGAGACTGACCGTGGCATCAGTGGTTGTAGGCTATGCTATGTGTGGAAGTCAGGAGATGCTAAATGTGTTCATGTAGGCCTAATTAACTGTCAATTACCGTGAGACTGACCGTGGCATCAGTGGCTTCTAGGCTATGCTATGTGTGGAAGTCAGGAGATGCTAAATGTGTTCATGTAGGCCTAATTAACTGTCAATTACCGTGAGCCTGACCGTGGCATCAGTGGCTTCTAGGCTATGCTATGTGTGGAAGTCAGGAGATGCTAAATGTGTTTATGTAGGCCTAATTAACTGTCAATTACCGTGAGACTGACCGTGGCATCAGTGGCTTCTAGGCTATGCTATGTGTGGAAGTCAGGAGATGCTAAATGTGTTTATGTAGGCCTAATTAATTGTCAATTACCGTGAGACTGACCGTGGCATCAGTGGCTTCTAGGCTATGCTATGTGTGGAAGTCAGGAGATGCTAAATGTGTTTATGTAGGCCTAATTAACTGTCAATTACCGTGAGACTGACCGTGGCATCAGTGGCTTCTAGGCTATGCTATGTGTGGAAGTCAGGAGATGCTAAATGTGTTTATGTAGGCCTAATTAACTGTCAATTACCGTGAGACTGACCGTGGCATCAGTGGCTTCTAGGCTATGCTATGTGTGGAAGTCAGGAGATGCTAAATGTGTTCATGTAGGCCTAATTAACTGTCAATTACCGTGAGCCTGACCGTGGCATCAGTGGTTGTAGGCTATGCTATGTGTGGAAGTCAGGAGATGCTAAATGTGTTCATGTAGGCCTAATTAACTGTCAATTACCGTGAGACTGACCGTGGCATCAGTGGCTTCTAGGCTATGCTATGTGTGGAAGTCAGGAGATGCTAAATGTGTTCATGTAGGCCTAATTAACTGTCAATTACCGTGAGACTGACCGTGGCATCAGTGGTTGTAGGCTATGCTATGTGTGGAAGTCAGGAGATGCTAAATGTGTTCATGTAGGCCTAATTAACTGTCAATTACCGTGAGACTGACCGTGGCATCAGTGGCTTCTAGGCTATGCTATGTGTGGAAGTCAGGAGATGCTAAATGTGTTCATGTAGGCCTAATTAACTGTCAATTACCGTGAGCCTGACCGTGGCATCAGTGGCTTCTAGGCTATGCTATGTGTGGAAGTCAGGAGATGCTAAATGTGTTCATGTAGGCCTAATTAACTGTCAATTACCGTGAGACTGACCGTGGCATCAGTGGCTTCTAGGCTATGCTATGTGTGGAAGTCAGGAGATGCTAAATGTGTTTATGTAGGCCTAATTAATTGTCAATTACCGTGAGACTGACCGTGGCATCAGTGGCTTCTAGGCTATGCTATGTGTGGAAGTCAGGAGATGCTAAATGTGTTTATGTAGGCCTAATTAACTGTCAATTACCGTGAGACTGACCGTGGCATCAGTGGCTTCTAGGCTATGCTATGTGTGGAAGTCAGGAGATGCTAAATGTGTTTATGTAGGCCTAATTAACTGTCAATTACCGTGAGCCTGACCGTGGCATCAGTGGCTTCTAGGCTATGCTATGTGTGGAAGTCAGGAGATGCTCAACGTGTTTATGTAGGCCTAATTAACTGTCAATTACCGTGAGCCTGACCGTGGCATCAGTGGCTTCTAGGCTATGCTATGTGTGGAAGTCAGGAGATGCTAAATGTGTTTATGTAGGCCTAATTAACTGTAAATTACCGTGAGACTGACCGTGGCATCAGTGGTTGTAGGCTATGCTATGTGTGGAAGTCAGGAGATGCTAAATGTGTTCATGTAGGCCTAATTAACTGTCAATTACCGTGAGCCTGACCGTGGCATCAGTGGCTTCTAGGCTATGCTATGTGTGGAAGTCAGGAGATGCTAAATGTGTTCATGTAGGCCTAATTAACTGTCAATTACCGTGAGCCTGACCGTGGCATCAGTGGTTGTAGGCTATGCTATGTGTGGAAGTCAGGAGATGCTAAATGTGTTCATGTAGGCCTAATTAACTGTCAATTACCGTGAGACTGACCGTGGCATCAGTGGTTGTAGGCTATGCTATGTGTGGAAGTCAGGAGATGCTAAATGTGTTCATGTAGGCCTAATTAACTGTCAATTACCGTGAGACTGACCGTGGCATCAGTGGCTTCTAGGCTATGCTATGTGTGGAAGTCAGGAGATGCTAAATGTGTTTATGTAGACCTAATTAACTGTCAATTACCGTGAGCCTGACCGTGGCATCAGTGGCTTCTAGGCTATGCTATGTGTGGAAGTCAGGAGATGCTCAACGTGTTTATGTAGGCCTAATTAACTGTCAATTACCGTGAGCCTCACCGTGGCATCAGTGGCTTCTAGGCTATGCTATGTGTGGAAGTCAGGAGATGCTAAATGTGTTCATGTAGGCCTAATTAACTGTCAATTACCGTGAGACTGACCGTGGCATCAGTGGTTGTAGGCTATGCTATGTGTGGAAGTCAGGAGATGCTAAATGTGTTTATGTAGGCCTAATTAACTGTCAATTACCGTGAGACTGACCGTGGCATCAGTGGCTTCTAGGCTATGCTATGTGTGGAAGTCAGGAGATGCTAAATGTGTTTATGTGGGCCTAATTAACTGTCAATTACCGTGAGACTGACCGTGGCATCAGTGGCTTCTAGGCTATGCTATGTGTGGAAGTCAGGAGATGCTAAATGTGTTCATGTAGGCCTAATTAACTGTCAATTACCGTGAGACTGACCGTGGCATCAGTGGCTTCTAGGCTATGCTATGTGTGGAAGTCAGGAGATGCTAAATGTGTTCATGTAGGCCTAATTAACTGTCAATTACCGTGAGCCTGACCGTGGCATCAGTGGCTTCTAGGCTATGCTATGTGTGGAAGTCAGGAGATGCTAAATGTGTTCATGTAGGCCTAATTAACTGTCAATTACCGTGAGACTGACCGTGGCATCAGTGGCTTCTAGGCTATGCTATGTGTGGAAGTCAGGAGATGCTAAATGTGTTCATGTAGGCCTAATTAACTGTCAATTACCGTGAGACTGACCGTGGCATCAGTGGTTGTAGGCTATGCTATGTGTGGAAGTCAGGAGATGCTAAATGTGTTCATGTAGGCCTAATTAACTGTCAATTACCGTGAGACTGACCGTGGCATCAGTGGCTTCTAGGCTATGCTATGTGTGGAAGTCAGGAGATGCTAAATGTGTTTATGTAGGCCTAATTAACTGTCAATTACCGTGAGCCTGACCGTGGCATCAGTGGCTTCTAGGCTATGCTATGTGTGGAAGTCAGGAGATGCTCAAATGTTTATGTAGGCCTAATTAACTGTCAATTACCGTGAGCCTGACCGTGGCATCAGTGGCTTCTAGGCTATGCTATGTGTGGAAGTCAGGAGATGCTAAATGTGTTTATGTAGGCCTAATTAACTGTCAATTACCGTGAGACTGACCGTGGCATCAGTGGTTGTAGGCTATGCTATGTGTGGAAGTCAGGAGATGCTAAATGTGTTCATGTAGGCCTAATTAACTGTCAATTACCGTGAGACTGACCGTGGCATCAGTGGTTGTAGGCTATGCTATGTGTGGAAGTCAGGAGATGCTAAATGTGTTCATGTAGGCCTAATTAACTGTCAATTACCGTGAGACTGACCGTGGCATCAGTGGCTTCTAGGCTATGCTATGTGTGGAAGTCAGGAGATGCTAAATGTGTTTATGTAGGCCTAATTAACTGTCAATTACCGTGAGCCTGACCGTGGCATCAGTGGCTTCTAGGCTATGCTATGTGTGGAAGTCAGGAGATGCTCAACGTGTTTATGTAGGCCTAATTAACTGTCAATTACCGTGAGCCTGACCGTGGCATCAGTGGCTTCTAGGCTATGCTATGTGTGGAAGTCAGGAGATGCTAAATGTGTTTATGTAGGCCTAATTAACTGTCAATTACCGTGAGACTGACCGTGGCATCAGTGGTTGTAGGCTATGCTATGTGTGGAAGTCAGGAGATGCTAAATGTGTTCATGTAGGCCTAATTAACTGTCAATTACCGTGAGCCTGACCGTGGCATCAGTGGCTTCTAGGCTATGCTATGTGTGGAAGTCAGGAGATGCTAAATGTGTTCATGTAGGCCTAATTAACTGTCAATTACCGTGAGACTGACCGTGGCATCAGTGGCTTCTAGGCTATGCTATGTGTGGAAGTCAGGAGATGCTAAATGTGTTCATGTAGGCCTAATTAACTGTCAATTACCGTGAGCCTGACCGTGGCATCAGTGGCTTCTAGGCTATGCTATGTGTGGAAGTCAGGAGATGCTAAATGTGTTCATGTAGGCCTAATTAACTGTCAATTACCGTGAGACTGACCGTGGCATCAGTGGCTTCTAGGCTATGCTATGTGTGGAAGTCAGGAGATGCTAAATGTGTTCATGTAGGCCTAATTAACTGTCAATTACCGTGAGACTGACCGTGGCATCAGTGGTTGTAGGCTATGCTATGTGTGGAAGTCAGGAGATGCTAAATGTGTTCATGTAGGCCTAATTAACTGTCAATTACCGTGAGCCTGACCGTGGCATCAGTGGCTTCTAGGCTATGCTATGTGTGGAAGTCAGGAGATGCTAAATGTGTTCATGTAGGCCTAATTAACTGTCAATTACCGTGAGCCTGACCGTGGCATCAGTGGTTGTAGGCTATGCTATGTGTGGAAGTCAGGAGATGCTAAATGTGTTCATGTAGGCCTAATTAACTGTCAATTACCGTGAGACTGACCGTGGCATCAGTGGTTGTAGGCTATGCTATGTGTGGAAGTCAGGAGATGCTAAATGTGTTCATGTAGGCCTAATTAACTGTCAATTACCGTGAGACTGACCGTGGCATCAGTGGCTTCTAGGCTATGCTATGTGTGGAAGTCAGGAGATGCTAAATGTGTTTATGTAGGCCTAATTAACTGTCAATTACCGTGAGCCTGACCGTGGCATCAGTGGCTTCTAGGCTATGCTATGTGTGGAAGTCAGGAGATGCTAAATGTGTTTATGTAGGCCTAATTAACTGTCAATTACCGTGAGCCTGACCGTGGCATCAGTGGCTTCTAGGCTATGCTATGTGTGGAAGTCAGGAGATGCTAAATGTGTTCATGTAGGCCTAATTAACTGTCAATTACCGTGAGCCTGACCGTGGCATCAGTGGTTGTAGGCTATGCTATGTGTGGAAGTCAGGAGATGCTAAATGTGTTTATGTAGGCCTAATTAACTGTCAATTACCGTGAGACTGACCGTGGCATCAGTGGTTGTAGGCTATGCTATGTGTGGAAGTCAGGAGATGCTAAATGTGTTCATGTAGGCCTAATTAACTGTCAATTACCGTGAGACTGACCGTGGCATCAGTGGCTTCTAGGCTATGCTATGTGTGGAAGTCAGGAGATGCTAAATGTGTTCATGTAGGCCTAATTAACTGTCAATTACCGTGAGACTGACCGTGGCATCAGTGGCTTCTAGGCTATGCTATGTGTGGAAGTCAGGAGATGCTCAACGTGTTTATGTAGGCCTAATTAACTGTCAATTACCGTGAGACTGACCGTGGCATCAGTGGCTTCTAGGCTATGCTATGTGTGGAAGTCAGGAGATGCTAAATGTGTTTATGTGGGCCTAATTAACTGTCAATTACCGTGAGACTGACCGTGGCATCAGTGGCTTCTAGGCTATGCTATGTGTGGAAGTCAGGAGATGCTAAATGTGTTCATGTAGGCCTAATTAACTGTCAATTACCGTGAGCCTGACCGTGGCATCAGTGGCTTCTAGGCTATGCTATGTGTGGAAGTCAGGAGATGCTAAATGTGTTCATGTAGGCCTAATTAACTGTCAATTACCGTGAGACTGACCGTGGCATCAGTGGCTTCTAGGCTATGCTATGTGTGGAAGTCAGGAGATGCTAAATGTGTTCATGTAGGCCTAATTAACTGTCAATTACCGTGAGACTGACCGTGGCATCAGTGGTTGTAGGCTATGCTATGTGTGGAAGTCAGGAGATGCTAAATGTGTTCATGTAGGCCTAATTAACTGTCAATTACCGTGAGCCTGACCGTGGCATCAGTGGCTTCTAGGCTATGCTATGTGTGGAAGTCAGGAGATGCTAAATGTGTTCATGTAGGCCTAATTAACTGTCAATTACCGTGAGCCTGACCGTGGCATCAGTGGTTGTAGGCTATGCTATGTGTGGAAGTCAGGAGATGCTAAATGTGTTCATGTAGGCCTAATTAACTGTCAATTACCGTGAGACTGACCGTGGCATCAGTGGTTGTAGGCTATGCTATGTGTGGAAGTCAGGAGATGCTAAATGTGTTCATGTAGGCCTAATTAACTGTCAATTACCGTGAGACTGACCGTGGCATCAGTGGCTTCTAGGCTATGCTATGTGTGGAAGTCAGGAGATGCTAAATGTGTTTATGTAGGCCTAATTAACTGTCAATTACCGTGAGCCTGACCGTGGCATCAGTGGCTTCTAGGCTATGCTATGTGTGGAAGTCAGGAGATGCTCAACGTGTTTATGTAGGCCTAATTAACTGTCAATTACCGTGAGCCTGACCGTGGCATCAGTGGCTTCTAGGCTATGCTATGTGTGGAAGTCAGGAGATGCTAAATGTGTTCATGTAGGCCTAATTAACTGTCAATTACCGTGAGCCTGACCGTGGCATCAGTGGTTGTAGGCTATGCTATGTGTGGAAGTCAGGAGATGCTAAATGTGTTTATGTAGGCCTAATTAACTGTCAATTACCGTGAGACTGACCGTGGCATCAGTGGTTGTAGGCTATGCTATGTGTGGAAGTCAGGAGATGCTAAATGTGTTCATGTAGGCCTAATTAACTGTCAATTACCGTGAGACTGACCGTGGCATCAGTGGCTTCTAGGCTATGCTATGTGTGGAAGTCAGGAGATGCTAAATGTGTTTATGTAGGCCTAATTAACTGTCAATTACCGTGAGCCTGACCGTGGCATCAGTTGCTTCTAGGCTATGCTATGTGTGGAAGTCAGGAGATGCTCAACGTGTTTATGTAGGCCTAATTAACTGTCAATTACCGTGAGCCTGACCGTGGCATCAGTGGCTTCTAGGCTATGCTATGTGTGGAAGTCAGGAGATGCTAAATGTGTTTATGTAGGCCTAATTAACTGTCAATTACCGTGAGACTGACCGTGGCATCAGTGGTTGTAGGCTATGCTATGTGTGGAAGTCAGGAGATGCTAAATGTGTTCATGTAGGCCTAATTAACTGTCAATTACCGTGAGACTGACCGTGGCATCAGTGGCTTCTAGGCTATGCTATGTGTGGAAGTCAGGAGATGCTAAATGTGTTCATGTAGGCCTAATTAACTGTGAATTACCGTGAGACTGACCGTGGCATCAGTGGCTTCTAGGCTATGCTATGTGTGGAAGTCAGGAGATGCTAAATGTGTTTATGTAGGCCTAATTAACTGTCAATTACCGTGAGCCTGACCGTGGCATCAGTGGCTTCTAGGCTATGCTATGTGTGGAAGTCAGGAGATGCTCAACGTGTTTATGTAGGCCTAATTAACTGTCAATTACCGTGAGCCTGACCGTGGCATCAGTGGCTTCTAGGCTATGCTATGTGTGGAAGTCAGGAGATGCTCAACGTGTTTATGTAGGCCTAATTAACTGTCAATTACCGTGAGACTGACCGTGGCATCAGTGGCTTCTAGGCTATGCTATGTGTGGAAGTCAGGAGATGCTAAATGTGTTTATGTGGGCCTAATTAACTGTCAATTACTGTGAGACTGACCGTGGCATCAGTGGCTTCTAGGCTATGCTATGTGTGGAAGTCAGGAGATGCTAAATGTGTTCATGTAGGCCTAATTAACTGTCAATTACCGTGAGACTGACCGTGGCATCAGTGGCTTCTAGGCTATGCTATGTGTGGAAGTCAGGAGATGCTAAATGTGTTCATGTAGGCCTAATTAACTGTCAATTACCGTGAGCCTGACCGTGGCATCAGTGGCTTCTAGGCTATGCTATGTGTGGAAGTCAGGAGATGCTAAATGTGTTCATGTAGGCCTAATTAACTGTCAATTACCGTGAGACTGACCGTGGCATCAGTGGCTTCTAGGCTATGCTATGTGTGGAAGTCAGGAGATGCTAAATGTGTTCATGTAGGCCTAATTAACTGTCAATTACCGTGAGCCTGACCGTGGCATCAGTGGCTTCTAGGCTATGCTATGTGTGGAAGTCAGGAGATGCTAAATGTGTTCATGTAGGCCTAATTAACTGTCAATTACCGTGAGCCTGACCGTGGCATCAGTGGTTGTAGGCTATGCTATGTGTGGAAGTCAGGAGATGCTAAATGTGTTAATGTAGGCCTAATTAACTGTCAATTACCGTGAGACTGACCGTGGCATCAGTGGTTGTAGGCTATGCTATGTGTGGAAGTCAGGAGATGCTAAATGTGTTCATGTAGGCCTAATTAACTGTCAATTACCGTGAGACTGACCGTGGCATCAGTGGCTTCTAGGCTATGCTATGTGTGGAAGTCAGGAGATGCTAAATGTGTTCATGTAGGCCTAATTAACTGTGAATTACCGTGAGACTGACCGTGGCATCAGTGGCTTCTAGGCTATGCTATGTGTGGAAGTCAGGAGATGCTAAATGTGTTTATGTAGGCCTAATTAACTGTCAATTACCGTGAGCCTGACCGTGGCATCAGTGGCTTCTAGGCTATGCTATGTGTGGAAGTCAGGAGATGCTCAACGTGTTTATGTAGGCCTAATTAACTGTCAATTACCGTGAGCCTGACCGTGGCATCAGTGGCTTCTAGGCTATGCTATGTGTGGAAGTCAGGAGATGCTCAACGTGTTTATGTAGGCCTAATTAACTGTCAATTACCGTGAGACTGACCGTGGCATCAGTGGCTTCTAGGCTATGCTATGTGTGGAAGTCAGGAGATGCTAAATGTGTTTATGTGGGCCTAATTAACTGTCAATTACCGTGAGACTGACCGTGGCATCAGTGGCTTCTAGGCTATGCTATGTGTGGAAGTCAGGAGATGCTAAATGTGTTCATGTAGGCCTAATTAACTGTCAATTACCGTGAGACTGACCGTGGCATCAGTGGCTTCTAGGCTATGCTATGTGTGGAAGTCAGGAGATGCTAAATGTGTTTATGTGGGCCTAATTAACTGTCAATTACTGTGAGACTGACCGTGGCATCAGTGGCTTCTAGGCTATGCTATGTGTGGAAGTCAGGAGATGCTAAATGTGTTCATGTAGGCCTAATTAACTGTCAATTACCGTGAGACTGACCGTGGCATCAGTGGCTTCTAGGCTATGCTATGTGTGGAAGTCAGGAGATGCTAAATGTGTTCATGTAGGCCTAATTAACTGTCAATTACCGTGAGCCTGACCGTGGCATCAGTGGCTTCTAGGCTATGCTATGTGTGGAAGTCAGGAGATGCTAAATGTGTTCATGTAGGCCTAATTAACTGTCAATTACCGTGAGACTGACCGTGGCATCAGTGGCTTCTAGGCTATGCTATGTGTGGAAGTCAGGAGATGCTAAATGTGTTCATGTAGGCCTAATTAACTGTCAATTACCGTGAGCCTGACCGTGGCATCAGTGGCTTCTAGGCTATGCTATGTGTGGAAGTCAGGAGATGCTAAATGTGTTCATGTAGGCCTAATTAACTGTCAATTACCGTGAGCCTGACCGTGGCATCAGTGGTTGTAGGCTATGCTATGTGTGGAAGTCAGGAGATGCTAAATGTGTTCATGTAGGCCTAATTAACTGTCAATTACCGTGAGACTGACCGTGGCATCAGTGGTTGTAGGCTATGCTATGTGTGGAAGTCAGGAGATGCTAAATGTGTTCATGTAGGCCTAATTAACTGTCAATTACCGTGAGACTGACCGTGGCATCAGTGGCTTCTAGGCTATGCTATGTGTGGAAGTCAGGAGATGCTAAATGTGTTCATGTAGGCCTAATTAACTGTGAATTACCGTGAGACTGACCGTGGCATCAGTGGCTTCTAGGCTATGCTATGTGTGGAAGTCAGGAGATGCTAAATGTGTTTATGTAGGCCTAATTAACTGTCAATTACCGTGAGCCTGACCGTGGCATCAGTGGCTTCTAGGCTATGCTATGTGTGGAAGTCAGGAGATGCTCAACGTGTTTATGTAGGCCTAATTAACTGTCAATTACCGTGAGCCTGACCGTGGCATCAGTGGCTTCTAGGCTATGCTATGTGTGGAAGTCAGGAGATGCTCAACGTGTTTATGTAGGCCTAATTAACTGTCAATTACCGTGAGACTGACCGTGGCATCAGTGGCTTCTAGGCTATGCTATGTGTGGAAGTCAGGAGATGCTAAATGTGTTTATGTGGGCCTAATTAACTGTCAATTACCGTGAGACTGACCGTGGCATCAGTGGCTTCTAGGCTATGCTATGTGTGGAAGTCAGGAGATGCTAAATGTGTTCATGTAGGCCTAATTAACTGTCAATTACCGTGAGACTGACCGTGGCATCAGTGGCTTCTAGGCTATGCTATGTGTGGAAGTCAGGAGATGCTAAATGTGTTCATGTAGGCCTAATTAACTGTCAATTACCGTGAGCCTGACCGTGGCATCAGTGGCTTCTAGGCTATGCTATGTGTGGAAGTCAGGAGATGCTAAATGTGTTCATGTAGGCCTAATTAACTGTCAATTACCGTGAGACTGACCGTGGCATCAGTGGCTTCTAGGCTATGCTATGTGTGGAAGTCAGGAGATGCTAAATGTGTTTATGTAGGCCTAATTAACTGTCAATTATCGTGAGCCTGACCGTGGCATCAGTGGCTTCTAGGCTATGCTATGTGTGGAAGTCAGGAGATGCTAAATGTGTTTATGTGGGCCTAATTAACTGTCAATTACCGTGAGACTGACCGTGGCATCAGTGGCTTCTAGGCTATGCTATGTGTGGAAGTCAGGAGATGCTAAATGTGTTCATGTAGGCCTAATTAACTGTCAATTACCGTGAGACTGACCGTGGCATCAGTGGCTTCTAGGCTATGCTATGTGTGGAAGTCAGGAGATGCTAAATGTGTTTATGTGGGCCTAATTAACTGTCAATTACTGTGAGACTGACCGTGGCATCAGTGGCTTCTAGGCTATGCTATGTGTGGAAGTCAGGAGATGCTAAATGTGTTCATGTAGGCCTAATTAACTGTCAATTACCGTGAGACTGACCGTGGCATCAGTGGCTTCTAGGCTATGCTATGTGTGGAAGTCAGGAGATGCTAAATGTGTTCATGTAGGCCTAATTAACTGTCAATTACCGTGAGCCTGACCGTGGCATCAGTGGCTTCTAGGCTATGCTATGTGTGGAAGTCAGGAGATGCTAAATGTGTTCATGTAGGCCTAATTAACTGTCAATTACCGTGAGACTGACCGTGGCATCAGTGGCTTCTAGGCTATGCTATGTGTGGAAGTCAGGAGATGCTAAATGTGTTCATGTAGGCCTAATTAACTGTCAATTACCGTGAGCCTGACCGTGGCATCAGTGGCTTCTAGGCTATGCTATGTGTGGAAGTCAGGAGATGCTAAATGTGTTCATGTAGGCCTAATTAACTGTCAATTACCGTGAGCCTGACCGTGGCATCAGTGGCTTCTAGGCTATGCTATGTGTGGAAGTCAGGAGATGCTAAATGTGTTCATGTAGGCCTAATTAACTGTCAATTACCGTGAGACTGACCGTGGCATCAGTGGCTTCTAGGCTATGCTATGTGTGGAAGTCAGGAGATGCTAAATGTGTTTATGTAGGCCTAATTAACTGTCAATTACCGTGAGCCTGACCGTGGCATCAGTGGCTTCTAGGCTATGCTATGTGTGGAAGTCAGGAGATGCTAAATGTGTTCATGTAGGCCTAATTAACTGTCAATTACCGTGAGACTGACCGTGGCATCAGTGGTTGTAGGCTATGCTATGTGTGGGAGTCAGGAGATGCTAAATGTGTTCATGTAGGCCTAATTAACTGTCAACTACCGTGAGACTGACCGTGGCATCAGTGGCTTCTAGGCTATGCTATGTGTGGAAGTCAGGAGATGCTAAATGTGTTCATGTAGGCCTAATTAACTGTCAATTACCGTGAGCCTGACCGTGGCATCAGTGGCTTCTAGGCTATGCTATGTGTGGAAGTCAGGAGATGCTAAATGTGTTCATGTAGGCCTAATTAACTGTCAATTACCGTGAGCCTGACCGTGGCATCAGTGGTTGTAGGCTATGCTATGTGTGGAAGTCAGGAGATGCTAAATGTGTTTATGTAGGCCTAATTAACTGTCAATTACTGTGAGACTGACCGTGGCATCAGTGGTTGTAGGCTATGCTATGTGTGTAAGTCAGGAGATGCTAAATGTGTTCATGTAGGCCTAATTAACTGTGAATTACCGTGAGACTGACCGTGGCATCAGTGGCTTCTAGGCTATGCTATGTGTGGAAGTCAGGAGATGCTAAATGTGTTTATGTAGGCCTAATTAACTGTCAATTACCGTGAGCCTGACCGTGGCATCAGTGGCTTCTAGGCTATGCTATGTGTGGAAGTCAGGAGATGCTCAACGTGTTTATGTAGGCCTAATTAACTGTCAATTACCGTGAGACTGACCGTGGCATCAGTGGCTTCTAGGCTATGCTATGTGTGGAAGTCAGGAGATGCTAAATGTGTTCATGTAGGCCTAATTAACTGTCAATTACCGTGAGACTGACCGTGGCATCAGTGGTTGTAGGCTATGCTATGTGTGGAAGTCAGGAGATGCTAAATGTGTTCATGTAGGCCTAATTAACTGTCAATTACCGTGAGACTGACCGTGGCATCAGTGGTTGTAGGCTATGCTATGTGTGGAAGTCAGGAGATGCTAAATGTGTTCATGTAGGCCTAATTAACTGTCAATTACCGTGAGACTGACCGTGGCATCAGTGGCTTCTAGGCTATGCTATGTGTGGAAGTCAGGAGATGCTAAATGTGTTCATGTAGGCCTAATTAACTGTCAATTACCGTGAGCCTGACCGTGGCATCAGTGGCTTCTAGGCTATGCTATGTGTGGAAGTCAGGAGATGCTAAATGTGTTCATGTAGGCCTAATTAACTGTCAATTACCGTGAGCCTGACCGTGGCATCAGTGGTTGTAGGCTATGCTATGTGTGGAAGTCAGGAGATGCTAAATGTGTTCATGTAGGCCTAATTAACTGTCAATTACCGTGAGACTGACCGTGGCATCAGTGGCTTCTAGGCTATGCTATGTGTGGAAGTCAGGAGATGCTAAATGTGTTCATGTAGGCCTAATTAACTGTCAATTACCGTGAGCCTGACCGTGGCATCAGTGGCTTCTAGGCTATGCTATGTGTGGAAGTCAGGAGATGCTAAATGTGTTCATGTAGGCCTAATTAACTGTCAATTACTGTCACGTTATTTGCATGACAATCACCGGCAGACATTTCATGACCTCCAAAGCCCTCGTTTAGGGGTAACTGTAAAGTTCAAATTGTCATTTTTTATGGCAACGAATGACTACATGTATTGTGTCCTTTCCTCCCAGGTCCCAGCCCGGTCCGCGTACTATCAGAGGGGAGAAGCACAAGAAGAGCCCCCAAGCTACTCCCAGAGACTCTGACATCAGCTTTCCCCCTGGACGCCCCACTTTCGACAACATCGGATTGGTCTGCCATCTACGCAAGCACCGCCCTCTCTACACCCCCAAGTGCCTGCCACGTACAGGCTTTGGCTGGCTGGCCCGCCAATCAAAGGCCGTGAACCGCCTGGAGAGAGGGTTCAAACACTGCTGTAAGGGACAGGAGGACGTGCTACCCTGTGCTGAGGGAAAGGTAAGGAGTGTGTGTGTGTGGGCTATGTGCTATGGCCTGCCTACCTGCACTTGTCAACATGGGAAAAGTAAGGATCCAATTCATACCTATGCTGAAGAAGGCTACTAAACAGAAATATCTGTATAAATGATCCTCTATACAGTGAATTTTTATTTTATTTTTCTCAGTGGCGTGAGGTGCTTGACAGGTTCTGTGAGGAAGAGCAGAAGGGGAGGCCTCACAACTCCTCCTGTTGTGATGTGGGAGAAGGTGAGGACAGGTATACCTGTTTCTCCTCCCGCGCCCCTCATCCAGACTATGACCAAAAGCTAGACTCTGCCTCTGCCGCACCACAGACTCACACCCTCGGACACATCTGTGAAACATACAAGGTCATCAAGAAGAAGTAAGTGTGTTTGTTTAGCATTAGTGTGTGTGTGTGTGTGTTTAATTTGACCTTTTTCCTCCTCAGTCACATTTTTATGCTGCCCAGCCTGATTGTTTATCTTTCTGGGTGACAGAACCAGACCTTTCAGAAAGGGTACATTTCACTGTAGTAGATGGTGACTGTAGCTGTTTCCATCCGACTGGCGACAGATTTTAAATATTGCCATTTTTTCACAAGTGGTGTGTTTCCACCAAACTGACTTGTTGCTGATTTTTGTAGTGCTCACAAAATGTATTTTTTTCCATTTTCCTGAATAAAAATCTAAAGTTCAGTGTGTTTCCATCATATTTCCAACTCTACTGATAGATTTGTCACAGAAACGGTTGTTATAAATAGCTGTCCCAGGACAGCGGAGTCAATCACCACCTTCCGGAGACACCTGAAACCCCACCTCTTTAAGGAATACCTAGGATAGGATAAAGTAATCCTTCTCCCCCTCCCCCCCCCCTTAAAAGACCTAGATGCACTATTGTAAAGTGGCTGTTCCACTGGATGTCATAAGGTGAAAGCACCAATTTGTAAGTCGCTCTGGATAAGAGCGTCTGCTAAATGACTTAAATGTAATGTAAATGTAAATGTGCCAACTCTGGTCTTGGCACATTCGCTCGAGCCAACAACTAGCAGATACAGTGTGGGTAAGCTAGTCTACATGATGAGATTTATTATGGATAACAGTGACCAATATTTTTTTTTTTTTTCAAATGGCAGTCAATCATCAATCATCATGTCCCCAGAATAAGACCCTTAATATTTATTGGAAAGGAACATCAAGCTCATCACTGTGCACTTTCACTACCCTGTGAAGTTGATCATTTATTTAATCTGTAGCCTAATAAACTGTATAGTTTCCTGAGTCATAGTGGAAGGACCACACCATATCACGTGACTACAAGATTACTTTGCTATGATGGTTATTATATCAATATTTGCACATAAAGCTGTTTCCACCGCCATTTCTCACATAATACATTTTACGGACACAAAAAGATCCCACCATGTCAAACAAACAGTTATCTCTTGGCATTTATAACATTTCACTGAAACCTCCTGTTTCCATTACAGTTGTTGTGGTTTTGTTTTATACGGTATGACCTTACTCACAGTAAAACTGTGGATGGAAACGTGGTTAATGACATTATAATTCCAGATTTGCATTGTATCAAAAACCATTACCAAGAGTTTAAAAACAGTAGGATACAATAACTTTCACAAGTATCTTATTACAGCAGCTAGTTTGATCCAGGGACATTTGTACATATCTGTCTAACAAAGCCCTTTGACTGATTTGGTTTGATTATCGAGTAAAACAAAGATGTAGTATACTGAGATGATCTTGCAATCTGCTCTCTCAGGTTCCCTGTGGCTCTCCCTGTCCAGAACTTAGTGGACCAATGCTGCCCCCTGCCAGCAGACCAGAGAACTGCATGTGTTCAGATACAGGTGAGTTTGACACAGGTTCACACAGACAACCCCATATCTCATATTAACCAGGTTGTCCCATTGGGATAAAATGAACATGATTGGCCTTCAGGTGTCTACAGGATCTTAGACTTAAAGTTATATTGTAGGTCTAAGGATGTAGCAGGCTTTTTGTTATTGTTGTTTTCATAACTTCTCTCTTTGACTGTGAACCAGCTAGTGACGCTGGCAGAGAGCCGCTGTTCTGCAGAGAAGCCCTCCTCCCCTGCTGTCTTCCAGAAATGCTGCTCTCCTTCCTCTCAGGACGCCCCTAAGTGCCTCTCCGGCCTGCTCATGAATGCCATCACCAAGGCAACCAAGTCCCCACGCCTTAGAAAGAGGAAATGCCCCCTCGCCTGATTTTTGTTTATGTTGATAACTTTTCACGTTTCACTCTGATGGCAGTGGGCCAATCTGAATTGGCAGTCAGGGGATTTGTGCAGTAGTCACTACATGACCATGATAGAATTGGCTAATACAGAAGAACTGTTGAGCAATTGCATGATTTAGTCAAACAGGAGTTAGGGTGTGGGTAAGAGTAAGAATTTATAGTTAGAAAGTTACATTTATTCTATATTTTCTAGCATGGCCAGATGACAACTAATTAATGTATGGTATCCGAGTGCACATAATATTTCAGTATTACTGTCAGTGTCTGTCATTAAGAGGGTGTTATAATGATAGAACACCTGGAGAGCTGATATATCTGCTTTACGAATGAAATCACCATTTGTATGACCACTTATTTTTATACTCATGTTTCAGATTAGTTAGTTGTATTTTCTTATAGCTACAGAACTGCTAGTCCAGTTCTTCTGTATATTTTCAAAATGTTTCCTGTGCCATGTTATAATCATTTTGGAGTGAAGCACTGCCAGTTATTGTAGTTTGTCATTATCTGACACATGAACAACATTGAAATGATTATTTGAATAAACTGACATGTTGATGGAAGTGGACTTTATGTTATAGTGACTGTGTGACTGACATGTTGATGGAAGTGGACTTTATGTTATAGTGACTGTGTGACTGACATTTATCCACTAAGTTAGTGTAGTAGAACTTGCATTAATAGAGCCGGACAGGGTCCTCACTAGCTGTCACAGCCACAGAGTTTAGCCCAAAGCCTGGCAGATGGCGATATTGAGTGGTTTTATCTCACCGTCCAAAGGCATTGTATGAAGCCGGTTATATACACTTGTATCCCCGGTGGACCGGTTCTTACATGAAACATTCTCCATTCAGGCTGCAAAGGCATCGATTTTCTCAATTTGATTTAGTGGTGAGAAGGCAGAAAAATATGGGGAAAATATGTGCTTTATTTATGAAACACTATTTTCCACCACCATGCCAGAGTGGCTAAGAATGTTAGTCCCAGATGTTGCATATTGCATTCAGCCAGTCAGGTTGCAGAAGTCTGTACACCCCACCCATAGCAGCGTTGGAGGATGTTTCTGGTTTTCAGGGACACAGTATTTTTTAACTAACTTCTGTTTCCCCTGAAAAACAGAAGTGGGGACTCCGCTCAGGCTTCTTTCAATGCCTGCTATGTTAGTTTACCCCTGGCTGAACTGGGAGGGCAACATCAGGGAAGAGCGCGCTTGTTTGAAATGGAAAAGCGTTGCAGTAGCTTTTGATAAAGAAGAACATCAAGACGAAGATTGTGGAGATTGTGACAGCCGGCTAAATGGCATCCCTTGAGAATGCAAGAACAAGATGTATATCAGGCGATGTGCAGTATTATCATAAGGAGATGTATATTTGAAATACGGAGGAGGACTGGAGGGAAAAGAGAGGCAGAGGAGGTCTAAGAGAGAGAGGAAGGAAGAGGCTGAGCTTGAGTTGATTACAAATGGCGGAAAAAAGGGAGATCATTTGCTAAAGAAGAATTGTAGAAAGTGTTAGCAGATTGAGCTGAAGACAGTAGGAGTGAAGTTTTGGGAAAAACTGGACCCCTGCCTTTTGGCTGATCCATTTGTGATTTCAGGCTGGGTTAAAACAGAGATGGGTGCTGTGGAATCGGTGAGGGTAACCAGAAGTGGTCTTGTGATAATTGTTTGTGTTTCTGCTGGTCAGAGGGAGAAGGCATTCCACATTAAACGAATGGGGGCAAGACATGTGAATTGTTTTGCTCTCAAGATAATGGCACCATTGAAAGGATGATTACTGGGTTAACAGTAAATGTAAAAGTTGACCAACTGAAGGGGAAGATTCCCGGTGTTTGTGATGCTTGTCATTTGGTGCGACACAGACAACATGGCAAGTGGTGAAACAGAAGAGTCATTGTCTGTTCTTTTGAGTTTTGATGTTGAGTCTTTGCCCAACAATGTGATGTGAGGATATTTAAGTTATCCTGTATGAGATTTTGTGCCAAATACATTACGTTGTTACAGGTGTCAAGCTTTTGGGCATGTGGCAGCAGTGTGTTGGAGGGAGATTCCTAGTTGTGAGAAGGGCATGAGACAAAGGAATGTGTAGCATTGGGGAAGGTAGTGGTATGTGTTAGTTGTAGGGGTGCCGATGGGGCTGAGGATCAAAAATGTCCAGTGCAAGAGAGGCAGGTTGAGGTTTCCTGGGTTAGAGTAGTGCAGAAGTTGCCATATGCTGAGGCAGTGAAGAAAGTATAGTAAGATGGGTCAAGGGGAGGGATCATGAGAGGGGTGATGTGAGTTGTAGATCTGTACCAGTACAGAGGGATATGCCAAAAAGTGATATACATTTCAGGAAGATTGGATTTTGGGCATTTATAGCAATGGTTATCAACTGTACTGCAGGGATGGAACCTAAGTCGCAAAAAAATGATGTTGTGGTGGCAACTACAGAGAGGTATTTGGGTGTGCGGGCTTGACATCAGAAGAATTACTGGATGTGTTAAGGTTGTTGGCCTGAGGTAGGACTAAATAGATTTAAATAGTGGAGTAGGGTGGTGTTAATTTTATTCATTTTTTTTGTAGTATTAGATGGTAGGATATTTGTTTATTTATTTTTTAAAGGAAAGTATAAGGGAGTTGTACTCCAGTCTGGTAGGTGGCGGTAATGCCAGTTTATTGGATGCCAACCACCGTTAAACGTCATCGAAGAAGAAGAAGAGCGCAAATTGCATTACCAACTCTATCTATTATGATGGTGGAAAATGGTGTTTCATAAAGAAAGTATGCATATTATCTCTGTCCCCCCCCGCCTCCTCGCCATTAAATCGATGCCTTTGCTGCCTGAATTAGTATGTTTTATGTACGAACCGGTCTAAGGGAAATACACAAAGTCATAAACCAGCCTATTTCTACAATTTATCTTCTTACATTTTTATTTTAAATCTAACCAGAACCACACTGCTAACCGTATGTCTAACCATAACCCCAAATTTAGACCAAATAGCACATTTTGGTTTTCATATATTTTTACGATATAGCCTATTTTGACTTTGCCGCTAGCCATCTACTAGCTAAGTGGATACCCATACCAAAGATTTGTTCTATCTGTTCCGATACCGGCCAATCCAAAATGGCGACCGCCGTTCCAGTTGATTCGGGATTGACTGCTCCGACAGGTATCTATAATAACTAATTTAGGTCTCCGTTAAGTAGTTTGCACGAAAATGCAATCTAATTAACGTAGCTACAGATTCAGCATAGCCTGTAGCTGAATATGGTCATTTTGTCTCAATTCAACTGACTTAATTTCTCCTGTCTGAGCTAGCTAACGTCATCACCGTTGCTGTTAGCCAGTTTGCTAACGTCAACAATCGGATCGGATGGATTGCGTTATAACTAGCTAGGCATCTAACGTTACCAACTAGCGTTACACGCTTGAAATTGGGTCATGTACTTTATGGTGTTTGTAGTTAGGGCTTGGGATGGGATAGTCGCACCCGAAAATTTGGTTATTTTCAATAATATGTTGCTAGTTAATGTTAGGTCACCCTGAACGGGGCAAATTCTCCAACTCCAGCAGTGTTAACTAACTACAGTAGTTGGCTAATTTACTGCCTCTAACTATTTTCCATGCTCGAAACCAGTGGGCCTTTGTTGATCTTTTGTCATATTTGCCGCATCTCGTAGTAGGACAAAACATCTGTTAATTGATGTTAGCCGGCTAACTAGCCAACCCAACAAACTGAGGCCAGCCAGCAATGTTGGCTAGCTAACTAGGTGTGTGTTGAATATTTACTTGTAATGCCAGCACAATTGTTTTCGTGGATAGAAAGTGGTGCTCATGTCTATGTTGTTGACACAGTAATGTTGTTCTGCAGCTTTTGGACTCATGAAAAAAAACAGGTTAAGTAACGTTAGTTTAGGGTGGAATGGATACAGATTTAGCTTTCACGGGAGATATTTTTTTAATTTAACTAGGCAACTGTCCAGATTTAACTGTCTTGTCCAGAAGAATTACGACAGAGTTTTACCTTGTCAGCTCGAGGATTCGATCTTTCAACCTTAGTTACTGGCCCAACGCTCTAACCTACCTGATAATAAGCAATAGTCTGAGTAATGTAGGCCTATGTGGTGCTCTGTCATCATTCCAGCACATTTACAGAGAACTTCACTGGAAGTCACAGAGAGGAAGAGGAATTCACGGGGAGCCCTGACTAGAGCTGGGATCGGTACATAAATCCATATCGCGTTAAATTGCCTGAATTAATGCGAGAACGATACGTTTATAACATTAATTTATTTAACCTTTATTTAAGAACAAATTCTTATTTTCAATGACGGCCTAGGAACAGTGGGTTAACTGCCTGTTCAGGGGCAGAACGACAGATTTGTACCTTGTCAGTTCGGTTACTAGCCCAACGCACTAACCACTAGGCTACCCTGCCGCCCCATTAATGTTCGCCACAGTTTTTTTTTTAAACCATCCTTTATACTACTACTGGTTTGATGGTTGTAGTTATCAATTGAACAATTGCCCAAATTAGCCAACTTAATTAATTTCAAACTTCAAAATGTTCTAGTATAGGCTATGGATCAAAATGAACGATATCAGCAAAATGTCTGCGTTAAGTGATCAGTGTTGATCATTTTTGGTTTATTTCCCCAGGTCTAGTCCTGACTGATTTGGTTTTTGGTTGTGGTCACATTATTCACTTGTTCAGAATCAGTTGATATCAGAGGTTATGATGTGAACAGTCACGCTGGGTCAGGACAGAAGAGTGTTCTCCACTTTTCTAAGCCTGTTATCGTACAGGCTCTTATCAGCTTGACTACGGTGTTTGTTACAGTTGATCTTCCCTTGGTACTGTAGTAGCTAGCCAGTTTGAGTCAGGTCATGAGAATAGACATGTCTGTTTTGGTCCCGCAATAACAAGCCTGATTGCTTTATGGGGATCTAAGTCTGACTACAGGACTGCGAACTAGGCCAGTGAACACACACACATACAAATGATACAGGGTGTTCTCACTATATACAGTACCAGTCAAAAGTTTGGACACATTCATTGCACAGCTTTTCTTTATTTTTACATTGTAGAATAATAGTGAAGACATCAAAACTATGAAATAACACATATGGAATCATGTAGTAGCCAAAAAAGTGTTCAACAAATAAAAATATATTTTATATTTGAGATTCTTCAAAGTAGCCACCCTTTGTATTGATGACAGCTTTGCATACTCTTGGCATCCTCTCAACCAGCTTCATGAGGAATGTTTTTTGAAGGAGTTCCCACATATGCTGAGCACTTGTTGGCTGCTTTTCCTTCACTCTATGGTCCAACTTGGGTTGAGGTCGGCTGATTTTTGGAGGCCAGGTCATCTGATGCAGCACTCATCACTCTCCTTGGTCAAATATCCCTTACACAGCCTGGAGGTGTGTTTTGGGTCATTGTTTTGTTGATAAACAAATGATACCCCCACTAAGCCAAACCAGATGTGATGGCGTATTGCTGCAGAATGCTGTGGTAGCCAATCTGGTTAGGTGTGCCTTGTATTCTAAATAAATCACTGACAATGTCACCAGCAAAGCACCATCACATCTCTCCCATGCTTCGCAGTGGGAACCACATATGCAGAGATCATCCATTCACCTGCTCTGCGTCTCACAAAGACATGCCGGTTGGAACCAAACATTTCACATTTGGACTCATCAGACCAAAGGACAGATTTCTACCGGTCTAATGTCCACTGTTTGTTTTTCTTGGCTCAAGCAAGTCTCTTCTTCTTATTGGTGTCATTTTAGTGATTTGTTTGCAGAAATTTGACCATGAAGGCCTGATTCACTCTGAATTCTCCGCTGAACAGTTGATGTTGAGATGTCTGTTGCTTGAACTCTGTGAAGCATTTATTTGGGCTGCAATTTCTGAGGCTGGTAATTCTGAGGCGGCAGGTAGCTTAGAGCGTTGGGCCACTAACTGGACGGTTGCTAGTTCGAATCCCCAAGCTGACAAGGTAAAAATGTGTCGTCCTGCCCCTGAACCCACTGTTCTTAGGCCGTCATTGTAAATAAGAATTTGTTCTTAACCTCTGCAGCAGAGGTAACTCTGGGGCTTCCTTTCCTGTGGTGGTCCTCATGAGAGCCAGTTTCATCATAGTGCTTGATGGTTTTTGTGACTGCACTTGAAGAAACTGATTTGGCTCAAATGCATTAAGAAGGAAATAAATTCCACAAATTAACTTTTAACAAGGCACACCTGCTAATTAAATTGCATTCCAGGTGACTACCTCATGAAGCTGGTTGAAAGAATGCCAATAGTGCCAAAGCTGTCATCAAGGTTAAGGTGGCTACTTTGAAGAATCTCAAATATATGAAATATTTTGATTTGTTTAGCTTTTTTGGTTACTACATGATTCCATATGTGTTATATCATAGTTTTGATGTCTTCACTATTATTCTACAATGTCGAAAAAAAGTACAAATAAAAACCCTGGAATGAGTAGGTGTCCATACTTTTGACTGGTACTGTATAAGTTCATAAATTAGGCCAATAACCAGCACATTTACTCTACTCTGTCAGACAAAAATAGGGGAGTTTCCCATATTATTGCTCTACATGCAGGCTACAGTACAGGCTGCTAGCAGGCAAACAGCCAACATGTGTTTTGAACTGAACTGCGCTGGCACTGGGAGATATGTTTAGTATGCACGCACCCTCATTGTAACTGTGGAAATGTTTGGACACAATGTCGCACTAGGATGTTATTTAAATCCTATTGTAAAAACAAGCTTTTCTTAAATGGAGCGCTGCTGGTTTCTAGATCTCTGTAGCATGTGGTCCATTTAGGCTAATTTAGAGGCGAGCAATATGATTGAAGCCTAATTTGGTTGCATGCATGCCTTGTTCATGTGTAACTGGTTGTGGTTGTTCTGTATCTTCTTCCATAGACATTAGGACTCAGTTCTGGAGGAGAGCCTTGCAGAGAGGTACCTGCATGGTGTTGCAGTGTGTGTTTGTGTGTGAGGGAGCGGCTGAGCGTGTGCTTCGTTCCTGTGAGTGCCTCTTACAGGCATTACAGGGCTTTGTGGCATTTGAGCAAGATGAGAGCAAGCAAAGGACGAGTGGACCAAATACAGGCTGTTAATGGTTGTTTTCTATTGTTCGTGTTTGCTATCTATTGTGTGTGCAATGCATTTTGCAGTGAAATGGCTACAACATGGTTTAGCAAGACACAGTGCCTCTCCACTCCCTGAAATAACTAATACTTGTGGTGTTTGCTCAAGTAATGTGGATTGGTTTAATTGATTGATTTCATCCATCTCACAATTTGAATAGGCCTAGCCTAATATCACAGACAAATAGCCTAAAGGCTGTTTCCTGTTTCGCTATCAGTACCCCACCTTTCCATGATATATTTTCAGTAGGTCTCCCTCCTCTTGCCTCTCACTGTCCTCAACATAACTCTGACCTGCCCACACTATTACAATAACAGCAGACACGTTTTTTTGCCAACTGGTTGTAATATCACTATGTTGAAACTCAGAAATAGCTGTTGCTATTGGTTACAGGCCTGAAGTTCTCATGGAGTGGGTGAGAAGGCGAATCTCGCACACGCACACAATTTTAAATGGCGAATCCTTTTGTGAGGAGCACATATTTCAAGCATTGTCATGACGATGTGATAACATTGAGAAAATACCAGACATATTTTGCTTCTAGATTTTTCACACACGTGTTTGCTGTGTTTCTCTAAGTTGGCATGTTTGTCGCACAAATTGGCAATGTTTTACAATAGGCTATTGGATGTTATCTCTTGGGCTGGATAAAGTTGGAGCTGGGCCTGGGGTCTGCAGGGTTGAATTTATTCTTAGAGAGGATTGGTAATGAGCACATCCCTACCAAAAAGGAAGATGGCAACTCGGTGAGTCACAGGGAAAGTCCCAAGCTTAGTTTGGGTGATGGAAAAAGTTTAGTCATTGCCTGTTGTAGAGGACCCAGTGGTCTGGACACAGTATCAGACTGGGGTTATGTCTGCCAGAGACCTGTGATAGAGGATCCAGTGGTCTAGACACAGTATCAGACTGGGGTTATGTCTGCCAGAGACCTGTGATAGAGGATCCAGTGGTCTAGACACAGTATCAGACTGGGGTTATGTCTGCCAGAGACCTGTGATAGAGGATCCAGTGGTCTAGACACAGTATCAGACTGGGGTTATGTTTTGCAGAGACTGGCGTATGTCCCTGTGTCGATGCCAAGAGTTCTCGTAATTTCCTCCCACCATCCTGATTAGAGGTCGACCGTTTATGATTTTTCAACGCCGATACTGATTATTGACGGACCAAAAAAGCAGATACCGATTTAATCGGCTGATTTAAAAAAAATGTATTTATTTGTAATAATGACAATTACAACAATACTGAATGAACACTTATTTTAACTTAATATAATACATCAATAAACATCTATTTAGCTTCAAATAAATAATGAAACATGTTCAATTTGGTTTAAATAATGCAAAAACAAAGTGTTGGAGAAGTAAAAGTGCAATATGTGCCATGTAAAAAAGCTAACGTTTGAGTTCCTTGCTCAGAACGTGAGAACATATGAAAGTTGGTGGTTCCTTTTTACATGAGTCTTCAATATTCCAAGGTAAGAGGTTTTAGGTTGTACTTAATATAGTATTTATAGGACTATTTCTCTCTACCATTTGTATTTCATATACCTTTGACTATTAGATGTTCTTATAGGCACTATAGTATTGCCAGTGTAACAGTAAAGCTTCCGTCCCTCTCCTCGCCCCTATCTGGGCTCGAACCAGGAACACATCGACAACAGCCACACTTCAAGCAGCGTTACCCACCCACAAAGGCCGCGGCCCTTGCAGAGCAAGGAGAATAACTACTCCAAGTCTCAGAGCGAGTGACGCTTGAAACGCTATTAGCGCACACCCAGCTAACTAGCTAGCCATTTCACATTGGTTACACCAGCCATTAGGCTGACAGGCTTGAAGTCATAAACAGAGCTGTGCTTACGAAGAGCTGCTGGCAAAACGCACGAAAGTGCTGTTTGAAGTGCTGTTTGCCTACCATCGCTCAGTCAGAATGCTCAATCAAATCATAGACTTAATTATAACATAATAACACACAGAAATACGAGCCTTTGGTCATTAATATGGTCGAATCCGGAAACTATAATTTCGAAAACAAAACATGTATTTTTTCAGTGAAATACGGAACCGCTCTGTATTTTATCTAACGGGTGGCATCTCTAAGTCTAAATATCCTTGTTACATTGCACAACCTTCAATGTTATGTCATAATTACGTACAATTCTGGCAAATTAGTTTGCAATGAGCCAGGCTGCCCAAACTGTTGCATATACCCTGACTCTGCGTGCAGTGAACGCAAGAGAAATTACACAATTTCACCTGGTTAATATTGCCTGCTAACCTGGATTTATTTTAGCTAAATATGCAGGTTTAAACATTTATACTTCTGTGTATTGATTTTAAGAAAGGCATTGGTGTTTATCGTTAGGTACAGTCGTGCAACGATTGTGCTTTTTTCACAAATGTGCTTTTGTTAAATCATCCCCCAGCGTTGCATCAATTATATGCAATGCAGGACACTCTAGATAAACTAGTAATATCATCAACCATGTGTAGTTATAACTAGTGATTATGATTAATTGTTTTTTATAAGATAAGTTTAATGCTAGCTAGCAACTTACCTTGGCTTCTACTGCATTCGCATAACAGGCAGGCTCCTCGTGGAGTGCAATGAGAGGCAGATGTTAGTGTTGGACTAGTTAACTGTAAAGTTGCAAGATTAGATCCCCCGAAGCTGACAAGGTGAAATCTGTCTTTCTGCCCCTGAACAAGGTAGTTAAACCCACCTTTCCTAGACCAGTTAACCCACTGTTCCTAGACCAGTTAACCCACCGTTCCTAGGCCGTCATTGAAAATAAGAATGTGTTCTTAACTGACTTGCCTAGTTAAATAAAGGTATAAAAAAATTAAAAAATAATTGACAAAAAAAAGGCTAAATCGAAGCCCAAAAATACAGATTTCCGATTGTTATGAAAACTTGAAATCGGCCATTCCGATTAATCGCCCGACCTCTAATCCTGATCTTTGCCTGTATCCGCTGTTCCCCTTTAAACCTTATACCAGGCTATGTCCACTCATCGCTCTCTATTTCTGTGTGTGTGTGGTGTGTTATGCAGCGAGTGGACAGTTAACTTGTTGCCCTTCCGCAGCTCTATGCTCTCTCTCACAGTATCTGCTCTGTGGTAGACTGTCTGAGAGGGAATGTCTGCTGTAATACTATACTGTCTGGAGATGGAGAGGCACTAAGTAACAGATAGGCAGTCAGTAAGGGTAGTTGTAACTAAATGTTGTAACTACAAGCTACAACATTTGGTGTTTTAGAATTTAGTGAAAAACGTCATACAAATGCAATGCATCCTGAGCAGTGACTGAAGTACAAGGGTTCTTGGATTGTTTTAGGCTTGAGGCAAAGGCCCAACCACAACAGCATCCAGGGCAGGCTGACATGGAAGCAGCATTAGAGGGAAAAGTGGTTTAAATCTAGAGCACAATGTGAATGGGAGCAGCACTTAGCCTAGGCCTATCCATTCCTGTGGCTGTGTAGGTCTAACCATGGCTCGGCATCTGTGGAAAATTACACATTTGATGGCTGTTTTTGTAATTAAATAGAGTGGTTGTCAAGCATTTACAATGACAAATTTCTTCTCAAGTCAAAATTACGCTGAAGTTCTAGGTTTTGTGCATGGAGTGGAAAGAATGCAATGAAGCAATTCGGACACTGGGGTTGGGCGATTGTACGATCGCATCATTGATGATGACATCTCGATGGCCCATTCCTCCATGCAGATCTCCTCTAGAGCAGTGATGTTTTGGGGCTGTTGCTGGGCAACACGGACTTTAAACTCCCTCCAAAGATTTTCTATGGAGTTGAGATCTGGAGACTGGCTAGGCCACTCCAGGACCTTGAAATGCTTCTTACGAAGCCACTCCTTCGTTGCCCGGGCGGTGTGTTTGGGATCATTGTCATGCTGAAAGACCCAGCCACGTTTCATCTTCAATGCCCTTGCTGATGGAGGAGGTTTTCACTCAATCTCACGATACAAGGCCCCATTCATTCTTTCCTTTACAACGGATCAGTCATCCTGGTCCCTTTGCAGAAAAACAGCCCCAAACCAAACCATTTCCACCCCCATGCTTCACAGTAGGTATGGTGTTCTTTGGATGCAACTCAGGATTCTTTGTCCTCCAAACACGACGAGTTGAGTTTTTACCAAAAAGTTATATTTTGGTTTCATCTGACCATATGACATTCTCCCAATCTTCTTCTGGATCATCCAAATGCTCTCTAGCAAACTTCAGACTGGCCTGGACATGTACTGGTCCCAGCTCTCTGCAGGTACTTCACTAGGTTACCCCCGTGTGGTTCTGGGATTTTTGCTCACCGTTCTTGTGATCATTTTGACCCCACGGGGTGAGATCTTGCGTGGAGCCCCAGATCGAGGGAGATTATCAGTGGTCTTGTATGTCTTCCATTTCCTAATAATTGCTCCCACAGTTGATTTCTTCAAACCAAGCTGCTTACCTATTGCAGATTGTCTTTCAGCCTGGTGCAGGTCTACAATTTTGTTTCTGGTGTCCTTTGACAGCTCTTTGGTCTTGGCCATAGTGGAGTTTGGAGTGTGACTGTTTGAGGTTGTGGACAGGTGTCTTTTATACTGATAACGACTTCAAACAGGTGCCATTAATACAGGTAACGAGTGGAGGACAGAGGAGACTCTTAAAGAAGTTACAGGTCTGTGAGAGCCAGAAATCTTGCTTGTTTGTACGTGACCAAATACTTATTTTCCACCATAATTTGCAAATAAATTCATAAAAAATCCTACAATGTGATTTTCTGGATTTTTTTTCTTCTCATTTTGTCTGTCATAGTTGAAGTGAACCTATGATGAAAATTACAGGCCTCTCTCATCTTTTTAAGTGGGAGAACTTGCACAATTGGTGGCTGACTAAATACTTTTTTGCCCCACTATATGTTAAACTATCGTTTGACATCGAGATGTCATCATCAATGATGCGATCGTACAATCGCCCAACCCCAGTTTCCGAATTGCTTCATTGCAGTCTTTCCACTCCATGCACAAAACCTAAAACTTCAGCGTAATTTTGACTTGAGAAGAAATTTGTCATAGTAAATGCTTGACAACCACTCTATTTAATTACAAAAACAGCCATCAAATGTGTAATTTTCCACAGATGCCCTGATAATCTTTTAGCATATTCTGCAAGTGCCTTGGGTAAGGTCTGCTGGCTCACCTTTGTCATATGGCCTGAAATTGAGCGAAAAACTGCCAAACCGGCGAAGACGTGCTTTTCCCTCCACTAAAAGTCAGCCATAGTTCTTTTTCTGATTTTGCATTGGCAGGCTACACTATAGTTACTAAGTGAAATCCACTTTTTGAAACTGACTGAAAGTAGCCTAATGGAAGAAAGAATGTCACATGTGCTTTTCCAGATGATCAAGATGAAATAACAATACACTGGAAACGGCCTTAATATTTGTTTTAAAAGGTCTACTAATATAACTGATATCTGAGTCTTTTTATGGACAAGAGAATAATACACCTTCCAGTTTGAAAATCCTTCTGTAGCCAAGAACAAGGTAGAAATAATAAGTCTTGTTTTGAACAATGATTTAATGAACTTGTTTGTGGCTTTTGTAACAATTTGAATAAGAACAATGACGACATGCCCCAAATCACAGTTCTGGTATAACCAATGTGTCTTTTTATATTGCGTTCTTCCCGCCAATTGACCCAATGTATATCAACGACGTTTGGATGGGACGATGTGTAATTCCAGACATCACACAACCCGATCAGACTCTTTTAATGCAGGTTCCTTCCTCCATAAACTACTATACTATATGACAAGTTCATCACTACAGCTGTCTAGCATGACTCTAGCTCTGTGATTATTAGCTAGGTTCTGTCGGTAACTATTAGATTCTAAGAGGACTGAGTTGCGCATGGAACATGGAGGAGCCTAACGAAAATAGGCCCATCACTATACTCTCTAATATGTTTTCCTTTTTTCTCTCTCCTCTCAAGGGTCCAGTGCGTCTCGGAAAGTGGCATCTCCAGAGGTAAGACAGACACCATCCCTGACTCACAAAACCACTAATTACAGCACTCTGCTGATCATGCTGGAGCACTGTTGATGAAACTGTGTTTTCCACTACCTTTAGGTTTAGGGAACAATGTGTGTATTTACGCAACATTTATAGACCCTGGTGAAGATGTGTTGTGTATCACCTCTCTGTCTAGGGAGAAGACACAGGATATGTGGAAAGGGAGGGGGAACTGGTTTTGATGGTTTCTGTGTGTCAATGGCTGATGTTTACCTTTAAGCCGTGTGTCATAAAACCAAACAATGGAGAGAACAGGGTGACGCTGAAACTTGTTTTAATGGAGTCAAACACACAACTCTACAGTGCATTTCTTTAGTTTCTTAATACCTTTTATTTCTTCCCATGCTCTCTTCCATCTCTCTCTCCCTCTTTCTCTTTCATCCTGTCTCTCTCTGTGTCTCAGATTCCTGGATCCAGTCAGAGTATGAAGAAGACCATTGGACACAGAGGAGTTGAGACGAACACTGGGGAGACCACCTATAAGAAGGTCAGCATGGGGTCAACACACACACACACCACATGTGTGCTAAAATTACTCGTAGCCTGAAACACTTCCTCGTCCACAGCCAATGATGACTCGCAGAATGTAATATACACAAGCATTTGAGAATCATAGATTAATTATAACATGTGAATTCCTCGGAAACAATGAATTTATCAATTTCTCTTGACAAGCGTCCATTTCTCCATTTCTCTCTTCCACTTCCCCCTCCAGACCACGTCGTCAGCCCTGAAAGGAGCAATTCAGCTGGGCATCACTCACACTGTGGGCAGCCTGAGTCAGAAGGCTGAGAGGGATGTTCTCATGCAGGACTTTGTGGTGGTCGAGAGCATCTTCTTCCCCAGGTTAGACGTGTGTGTGTCACTGTGTGTGTCACTGTGTGTGTGTCACTGTGTGTGTGTCACTGTGTGTGTGTCACTGTGTGTGTCACTGTGTGTGTCACACGTAGCACACTACCCCAGAGCACCTGCATGAGGTATGGGGGCCCCCCTGACTCCCCCAAAAATATAAGTTGGGCCCCCCAGATACTATATGAGCATGTCATAAACTATGAAGGAAATGTTTATAATGACAGGAAATTGGCTTTAAAACTGAAACACGTTCTCTCAGCCTCATGGCAAAATGTGTAAAATAGCATGAGATTAGCTAGGAAACAATTTTTTTCCTGAACTGTGCTACACCACTGGTCTGTGCCCATCTTGCATTTATGCTTGAACGAAGTCTTCCTGTATTCAGCACTCATTAACACCCTTCTCTCTGTCTCAGTGAGGGCAGTAACCTGACCCCTGCCCACCACTACAGTGATTTCAGGTTTAAGACCTACGCCCCCATCGCCTTCCGCTACTTCAGAGAACTCTTTGGCATCCGGCCAGACGACTACCTGGTCAGTAGATTACAAAAATTCACTTAATTGAATCTGTTTGATTGGCTGTAGTTCTCTATGGTTGATTGGTTGTGTCTGGTTGTAGTTCTGTGGTCAGGATGCTACCTAACTCCTCTCCTACAGTACTCTCTGTGTAACGATGGCCTGATAGAGCTGTCTAACTCCGGCGCCAGCGGCTCTCTCTTCTACGTGTCCAGTGATGATGAGTTCATTATCAAGACGGTGCAGCACAAAGAGGCTGAGTTTCTCCAGAAGCTACTGCCAGGATACTTCATGGTGAGATATTGAAGGGGTGGGGACTTCATGGAGAGATACAGTTGAAGTCGTAAGTTTACATACACCTCAGCCAAAAACATTTCAACTTAGTTTTTCACAATTCCTGACATTTAATCAGTAAAAAATTCCCTGTTTAAGGTCAGTTAGGATCACCACTTTTATTTTAAGAATGTGAAATGCCAGAATAATAGTAGAGAGAATAATAGTAGAGAGAATTATTTCAGCTTTTATTTCTTTCATCACATTCCCAGTGGGTCAGAAGTTTACATACACTCAATTAGTATTTGGTAGCATTGCCTTTATATTGTTTAATTGGGTCAAACGTTTTGGGTAGCCTTCCACAAGCTTCCCACAATAAATTGGGTGAATTTTGGCCCATTCCTCCTGACAGAGCTGGTGTAACTGAGTCAGGTTTGTTGGTCTCCTTGCTCGCACACACTTTTTCAGTTCTGCCCACAAATTTTCTATAGGATTGAGTTCAGGGCTTTGTGATTGCCACTCCAATACCTTGACTTTGTTGTCCTTAAGCCATTTTGTCACAACTTTGGAAGTATGCTTGGGGTCTTTGTCCATTTGGAAGACCCATTTGTGACCAAGCTTTAACTGATGTCTTGAGATGTTGCTTCAATATATCCACGTAATTTTCCCCCCTCATAATGCCATCTATTTTGTGAAGTGCACCAGTCCCTCCTGCAGCAAAGCACCCCCACAACATGATGCTGCCACCCCCGTGCTTCACAGTTGGGATGGTGTTCTTCGGTTTGCAAGCCTCCCCCTTTTTCCTCCAAACATAACGATGGTCATTACAGCCAAACAGTTTTATTTTTGTTTCATCAGACCAGAGAATCATAAAACACGGGACGAGATGTTAAAAACTGTCCATTGTGCCAATAGATGGAATACACTCACATGATATTTGCTGTGATGTTGACAGAGTGGCATGGGAGGTTTATTTCTCCATTTCTCCAAAAAAGTACGATCTTTGTCCCCATGTGCTGTTGCAAACCGTAGTCTGGATTTTTTATGGCGGTTTTGGAGCAGTGGCTTCTTCCTTGCTGAGCGGCCTTTCAGGTTGTGTCGATATAGGACTCGTTTTACTGTGGATATAGATACTTTTGTACCTGTTTCCTCCAGTATCTTCACAAGGTCTTTTGCTGTTGTTCTGGGATTGATTTTCACTTTTCGCACCAAAGTACGTTCATCTCTAGGAGACAGAACACGTCTCCTTCCTGAGCGGTGTGATTGCTGCATGGTCCCATGGTGTTTATACTTGCATACTATTGTTTGTACAGATGAACGTGGTACCTTCAGGTGTTTGGAAATTGCTCCCAAGGATGAACCAGATTTATTTTGATTTTCCCATGATGTCAAGCAAAGAGGCACTGAGTTGGAAGGTGAGATCCTTCATGGTGAGATGTTGGAGGAGGAGATCCTTCATGGTGAGATGTTGGAGGAGGAGATCCTTCATGGTGAGATGTTGGAGGAGGAGATCCTTCATGGTGAGATGTTGGAGGAGGAGATCCTTCATGGTGAGATGTTGGAGGAGGAGATCCTTCATGGTGAGATGTTGGAGGAGGAGATCCTTCATGGTGAGATGTTGGAGGAGGAGATCCTTCATGGTGAGATGTTGGAGGAGGAGGAGGGAGGGGGGGTTCATAGCGAGATATTGAAGGAGATGGTGTGGGGAGATTCTTCGGTGGCCTGTGTGTTTTAGTGTTTATATAATACCTAGCTGTCTGCGGTGGCCTGTGTGTTTTAGTGTTTATATAATACCAAGCTGTCTGCGGTGGCCTGTGTGTTTTAGTGTTTATATAATACCTAGCTGTCTGCGGTGGCCTGTGTTTTAGTGTTTATATAATACCTAGCTGTCTGCGGTGGCCTGTGTTTTAGTGTTTATATAATACCTAGCTGTCTGTGGTGGCCTGTGTTTTAGGGTTTATATAATACCTAGCTGTCTGTGGTGGCCTGTGTGTTTTAGTGTTTATATAATACCTAGCTGTCTGTGGTGGCCTGTGTTTTAGTGTTTATATAATACCTAGCTGTCTGCGGTGGCCTGTGTTTTAGTGTTTATATAATACCAAGCTGTCTGCGGTGGCCTGTGTGTTTTAGTGTTTATATAATACCTAGCTGTCTGCGGTGGCCTGTGTGTTTTAGTGTTTATATAATACCTAGCTGTCTGCGGTGGCCTGTGTTTTAGTGTTTATATAATACCTAGCTGTCTGCGGTGGCCTGTGTTTTAGTGTTTATATAATACCAAGCTGTCTGCGGTGGCCTGTGTTTTAGTGTTTATATAATACCTAGCTGTCTGCGGTGGCCTGTGTTTTAGTGTTTATATAATACCTAGCTGTCTGCGGTGGCCTGTGTTTTAGTGTTTATATAATACCTAGCTGTCTGCGGTGGCCTGTGTTTTAGTGTTTATATAATACCAAGCTGTCTGCGGTGGCCTGTGTTTTAGTGTTTATATAATACCTAGCTGTCTGCGGTGGCCTGTGTTTTAGTGTTTATATAATACCTAGCTGTCTGCGGTGGCCTGTGTTTTAGTGTTTATATAATACCTAGCTGTCTGCGGTGGCCTGTGTTTTAGTGTTTATATAATACCAAGCTGTCTGTGTTTTAGTGTTTATATAATACCTAGCTGTCTGCGGTGGCCTGTGTTTTAGTGTTTATATAATACCTAGCTGTCTGCGGTGGCCTGTGTTTTAGTGTTTATATAATACCTAGCTGTCTGTGGTGGCCTGTGTGTTTGAGTGTTTATATAATACCTAGCTGTCTGTGGTGGCCTGTGTTTTAGTGTTTATATAATACCAAGCTGTCTGTGGTGGCCTGTGTGTTTTAGTGTTTATATAATACCTAACTGTCTGTGGTGGCCTGTGTGTTTTAGTGTTTATATAATACCTAGCTGTCTGTGGTGGCCTGTGTTTTAGTGTATATATAATACCTAGCTGTCTGTGGTGGCCTGTGTGTTTTAGTGTTTATATAATACCTAGCTGTCTGTGGTGGCCTGTGTTTTAGTGTTTATATAATACCTAGCTGTCTGTGGTGGCCTGTGTTTTAGTGTTTATATAATACCTAGCTGTCTGCGGTGGCCTGTGTTTTAGTGTTTATATAATACCTAGCTGTCTGTGGTGGCCTGTGTGTTTTAGTGTTTATATAATACCTAGCTGTCTGTGGTGGCCTGTGTTTTAGTGTATATATAATACCTAGCTGTCTGTGGTGGCCTGTGTGTTTTAGTGTTTATATAATACCTAGCTGTCTGTGGTGGCCTGTGTTTTAGTGTTTATATAATACCTAGCTGTCTGTGGTGGCCTGTGTTTTAGTGTTTATATAATACTTAGCTGTCTGTGGTGGCCTGTGTTTTAGTGTTTATATAATACCAAGCTGTCTGCGGTGGCCTGTGTTTTAGTGTTTATATAATACCTAGCTGTCTGCGGTGGCCTGTGTTTTAGTGTTTATATAATACCAAGCTGTCTGTGTTTTAGTGTTTATATAATACCTAGCTGTCTGTGGTGGCCTGTGTTTTAGTGTTTATATAATACCAAGCTGTCTGTGTTTTAGTGTTTATATAATACCAAGCTGTCTGTGGTGGCCTGTGTGTTTTAGTGTTTATATAATACCTAACTGTCTGCGGTGGCCTGTGTGTTTTAGTGTTTATATAATACCTAGCTGTCTGTGGTGGCCTGTGTTTTAGTGTTTATATAATACCTAGCTGTCTGTGGTGGCCTGTGTTTTAGTGTTTATATAATACCAAGCTGTCTGTGGTGGCCTGTGTTTTAGTGTTTATATAATACCTAGCTGTCTGCGGTGGCCTGTGTTTTAGTGTTTATATAATACCTAGCTGTCTGTGGTGGCCTGTGTGTTTTAGTGTTTATATAATACCTAGCTGTCTGTGGTGGCCTGTGTTTTAGTGTTTATATAATACCAAGCTGTCTGTGGTGGCCTGTGTGTTTTAGTGTTTATATAATACCTAACTGTCTGCGGTGGCCTGTGTGTTTTAGTGTTTATATAATACCTAGCTGTCTGTGGTGGCCTGTGTGTTTTAGTGTTTATATAATACCTAGCTGTCTGCGGTGGCCTGTGTTTTAGTGTTTATATAATACCTAGCTGTCTGTGGTGGCCTGTGTTTTAGTGTTTATATAATACCTAGCTGTCTGTGGTGGCCTGTGTGTTTTAGTGTTTATATAATACCTAGCTGTCTGTGGTGGCCTGTGTTTTAGTGTTTATATAATACCTAGCTGTCTGCGGTGGCCTGTGTTTTAGTGTTTATATAATACCAAGCTGTCTGCGGTGGCCTGTGTGTTTTAGTGTTTATATAATACCTAGCTGTCTGTGGTGGCCTGTGTTTTAGTGTTTATATAATACCAAGCTGTCTGTGGTGGCCTGTGTTTTAGTGTTTATATAATACCTAGCTGTCTGCGGTGGCCTGTGTTTTAGTGTTTATATAATACCTAGCTGTCTGCGGTGGCCTGTGTTTTAGTGTTTATATAATACCTAGCTGTCTGCGGTGGCCTGTGTTTTAGTGTTTATATAATACCTAGCTGTCTGTGGTGGCCTGTGTGTTTTAGTGTTTATATAATACCTAGCTGTCTGTGGTGGCCTGTGTTTTAGTGTTTATATAATACCAAGCTGTCTGTGGTGGCCTGTGTGTTTTAGTGTTTATATAATACCTAACTGTCTGCGGTGGCCTGTGTGTTTTAGTGTTTATATAATACCTAGCTGTCTGTGGTGGCCTGTGTGTTTTAGTGTTTATATAATACCTAGCTGTCTGCGGTGGCCTGTGTTTTAGTGTTTATATAATACCTAGCTGTCTGTGGTGGCCTGTGTTTTAGTGTTTATATAATACCTAGCTGTCTGTGGTGGCCTGTGTGTTTTAGTGTTTATATAATACCTAGCTGTCTGTGGTGGCCTGTGTTTTAGTGTTTATATAATACCAAGCTGTCTGTGGTGGCCTGTGTTTTAGTGTTTATATAATACCTAGCTGTCTGCGGTGGCCTGTGTTTTAGTGTTTATATAATACCTAGCTGTCTGCGGTGGCCTGTGTTTTAGTGTTTATATAATACCTAGCTGTCTGCGGTGGCCTGTGTTTTAGTGTTTATATAATACCTAGCTGTCTGTGGTGGCCTGTGTGTTTTAGTGTTTATATAATACCTAGCTGTCTGTGGTGGCCTGTGTTTTAGTGTTTATATAATACCAAGCTGTCTGTGGTGGCCTGTGTGTTTTAGTGTAACTGTCTGCGGTGGCCTGTGTGTTTTAGTGTTTATATAATACCTAGCTGTCTGTGGTGGCCTGTGTGTTTTAGTGTTTATATAATACCTAGCTGTCTGTGGTGGCCTGTGTTTTAGTGTTTATATAATACCTAGCTGTCTGTGGTGGCCTGTGTTTTAGTGTTTATATAATACCTAGCTGTCTGTGGTGGCCTGTGTTTTAGTGTTTATATAATACCTAGCTGTCTGTGGTGGCCTGTGTTTTAGTGTTTATATAATACCTAGCTGTCTGCGGTGGCCTGTGTTTTAGTGTTTATATAATACCAAGCTGTCTGCGGTGGCCTGTGTGTTTTAGTGTTTATATAATACCTAGCTGTCTGCGGTGGCCTGTGTTTTAGTGTTTATATAATACCTAGCTGTCTGCGGTGGCCTGTGTTTTAGTGTTTATATAATACCTAACTGTCTGCGGTGGCCTGTGTGTTTTAGTGTTTATATAATACCTAGCTGTCTGCGGTGGCCTGTGTGTTTTAGTGTTTATATAATACCTAGCTGTCTGTGGTGGCCTGTGTGTTTTAGTGTTTTATATAATACCTAGCTGTCTGTGGTGGCCTGTGTGTTTTAGTGTTTATATAATACCTAGCTGTCTGTGGTGGCCTGTGTTTTAGTGTTTATATAATACCTAGCTGTCTGTGGTGGCCTGTGTGTTTTAGTGTTTATATAATACCTAGCTGTCTGTGGTGGCCTGTGTTTTAGTGTTTATATAATACCTAGCTGTCTGCGGTGGCCTGTGTTTTAGTGTTTATATAATACCTAGCTGTCTGTGGTGGCCTGTGTTTTAGTGTTTATATAATACCTAGCTGTCTGCGGTGGCCTGTGTTTTAGTGTTTATATAATACCTAGCTGTCTGTGGTGGCCTGTGTTTTAGTGTTTATATAATACTTAGCTGTCTGTGGTGGCCTGTGTTTTAGTGTTTATATAATACCAAGCTGTCTGCGGTGGCCTGTGTGTTTTAGTGTTTATATAATACCTAGCTGTCTGCGGTGGCCTGTGTGTTTTAGTGTTTATATAATACCAAGCTGTCTGCGGTGGCCTGTGTTTTAGTGTTTATATAATACCTAGCTGTCTGCGGTGGCCTGTGTTTTAGTGTTTATATAATACCAAGCTGTCTGTGTTTTAGTGTTTATATAATACCTAGCTGTCTGTGGTGGCCTGTGTTTTAGTGTTTATATAATACCTAGCTGTCTGCGGTGGCCTGTGTTTTAGTGTTTATATAATACCTAACTGTCTGCGGTGGCCTGTGTTTTAGTGTTTATATAATACCTAACTGTCTGCGGTGGCCTGTGTGTTTTAGTGTTTATATAATACCTAGCTGTCTGCGGTGGCCTGTGTGTTTTAGTGTTTATATAATACCTAGCTGTCTGTGGTGGCCTGTGTGTTTTAGTGTTTTATATAATACCTAGCTGTCTGTGGTGGCCTGTGTGTTTTAGTGTTTATATAATACCTAGCTGTCTGTGGTGGCCTGTGTTTTAGTGTATATATAATACCTAGCTGTCTGTGGTGGCCTGTGTGTTTTAGTGTTTATATAATACCTAGCTGTCTGTGGTGGCCTGTGTTTTAGTGTTTATATAATACCTAGCTGTCTGCGGTGGCCTGTGTTTTAGTGTTTATATAATACCTAGCTGTCTGTGGTGGCCTGTGTTTTAGTGTTTATATAATACCTAGCTGTCTGCGGTGGCCTGTGTTTTAGTGTTTATATAATACCTAGCTGTCTGTGGTGGCCTGTGTTTTAGTGTTTATATAATACTTAGCTGTCTGTGGTGGCCTGTGTTTTAGTGTTTATATAATACCAAGCTGTCTGCGGTGGCCTGTGTGTTTTAGTGTTTATATAATACCTAGCTGTCTGCGGTGGCCTGTGTGTTTTAGTGTTTATATAATACCAAGCTGTCTGCGGTGGCCTGTGTTTTAGTGTTTATATAATACCTAGCTGTCTGCGGTGGCCTGTGTTTTAGTGTTTATATAATACCAAGCTGTCTGTGTTTTAGTGTTTATATAATACCTAGCTGTCTGTGGTGGCCTGTGTTTTAGTGTTTATATAATACCAAGCTGTCTGTGTTTTAGTGTTTATATAATACCTAGCTGTCTGTGGTGGCCTGTGTTTTAGTGTTTATATAATACCAAGCTGTCTGTGGTGGCCTGTGTTTTAGTGTTTATATAATACCTAGCTGTCTGCGGTGGCCTGTGTTTTAGTGTTTATATAATACCTAGCTGTCTGCGGTGGCCTGTGTTTTAGTGTTTATATAATACCTAGCTGTCTGTGGTGGCCTGTGTGTTTTAGTGTTTATATAATACCTAGCTGTCTGTGGTGGCCTGTGTTTTAGTGTTTATATAATACCAAGCTGTCTGTGGTGGCCTGTGTGTTTTAGTGTTTATATAATACCTAACTGTCTGCGGTGGCCTGTGTGTTTTAGTCTTTATATAATACCTAGCTGTCTGCGGTGGCCTGTGTGTTTTAGTCTTTATATAATACCTAGCTGTCTGTGGTGGCCTGTGTGTTTTAGTGTTTATATAATACCTAGCTGTCTGTGGTGGCCTGTGTGTTTTAGTGTTTATATAATACCTAGCTGTCTGCGGTGGCCTGTGTTTTAGTGTTTATATAATACCTAGCTGTCTGTGGTGGCCTGTGTTTTAGTGTTTATATAATACCTAGCTGTCTGTGGTGGCCTGTGTGTTTTAGTGTTTATATAATACCAAGCTGTCTGTGGTGGCCTGTGTTTTAGTGTTTATATAATACCTAGCTGTCTGCGGTGGCCTGTGTTTTAGTGTTTATATAATACCAAGCTGTCTGCGGTGGCCTGTGTGTTTTAGTGTTTATATAATACCTAGCTGTCTGCGGTGGCCTGTGTTTTAGTGTTTATATAATACCTAGCTGTCTGCGGTGGCCTGTGTTTTAGTGTTTATATAATACCAAGCTGTCTGTGTTTTAGTGTTTATATAATACCTAGCTGTCTGTGGTGGCCTGTGTTTTAGTGTTTATATAATACCTAGCTGTCTGCGGTGGCCTGTGTTTTAGTGTTTATATAATACCTAGCTGTCTGTGGTGGCCTGTGTGTTTGAGTGTTTATATATTACCTAGCTGTCTGTGGTGGCCTGTGTTTTAGTGTTTATATAATACCAAGCTGTCTGTGGTGGCCTGTGTGTTTTAGTGTTTATATAATACCTAGCTGTCTGCGGTGGCCTGTGTTTTAGTGTTTATATAATACCTAGCTGTCTGTGGTGGCCTGTGTTTTAGTGTTTATATAATACTTAGCTGTCTGTGGTGGCCTGTGTTTTAGTGTTTATATAATACCAAGCTGTCTGCGGTGGCCTGTGTGTTTTAGTGTTTATATAATACCTAGCTGTCTGCGGTGGCCTGTGTGTTTTAGTGTTTATATAATACCTAGCTGTCTGCGGTGGCCTGTGTTTTAGTGTTTATATAATACCTAGCTGTCTGCGGTGGCCTGTGTGTTTTAGTCTTTATATAATACCTAGCTGTCTGTGGTGGCCTGTGTGTTTTAGTGTTTATATAATACCTAGCTGTCTGCGGTGGCCTGTGTTTTAGTGTTTATATAATACCTAGCTGTCTGTGGTGGCCTGTGTTTTAGTGTTTATATAATACCTAGCTGTCTGTGGTGGCCTGTGTGTTTTAGTGTTTATATAATACCTAGCTGTCTGTGGTGGCCTGTGTTTTAGTGTTTATATAATACCTAGCTGTCTGCGGTGGCCTGTGTTTTAGTGTTTATATAATACCAAGCTGTCTGCGGTGGCCTGTGTGTTTTAGTGTTTATATAATACCTAGCTGTCTGCGGTGGCCTGTGTTTTAGTGTTTATATAATACCTAGCTGTCTGCGGTGGCCTGTGTTTTAGTGTTTATATAATACCAAGCTGTCTGTGTTTTAGTGTTTATATAATACCTAGCTGTCTGTGGTGGCCTGTGTTTTAGTGTTTATATAATACCTAGCTGTCTGCGGTGGCCTGTGTTTTAGTGTTTATATAATACCTAGCTGTCTGTGGTGGCCTGTGTGTTTGAGTGTTTATATATTACCTAGCTGTCTGTGGTGGCCTGTGTTTTAGTGTTTATATAATACCAAGCTGTCTGTGGTGGCCTGTGTGTTTTAGTGTTTATATAATACCTAACTGTCTGCGGTGGCCTGTGTGTTTTAGTGTTTATATAATACCTAGCTGTCTGCGGTGGCCTGTGTGTTTTAGTGTTTATATAATACCTAGCTGTCTGTGGTGGCCTGTGTGTTTTAGTGTTTTATATAATACCTAGCTGTCTGTGGTGGCCTGTGTGTTTTAGTGTTTATATAATACCTAGCTGTCTGTGGTGGCCTGTGTTTTAGTGTATATATAATACCTAGCTGTCTGTGGTGGCCTGTGTGTTTTAGTGTTTATATAATACCTAGCTGTCTGTGGTGGCCTGTGTTTTAGTGTTTATATAATACCTAGCTGTCTGCGGTGGCCTGTGTTTTAGTGTTTATATAATACCTAGCTGTCTGTGGTGGCCTGTGTTTTAGTGTTTATATAATACCTAGCTGTCTGTGGTGGCCTGTGTTTTAGTGTTTATATAATACTTAGCTGTCTGTGGTGGCCTGTGTTTTAGTGTTTATATAATACCTAGCTGTCTGCGGTGGCCTGTGTTTTAGTGTTTATATAATACCAAGCTGTCTGCGGTGGCCTGTGTGTTTTAGTGTTTATATAATACCTAGCTGTCTGCGGTGGCCTGTGTTTTAGTGTTTATATAATACCTAGCTGTCTGCGGTGGCCTGTGTTTTAGTGTTTATATAATACCAAGCTGTCTGTGTTTTAGTGTTTATATAATACCTAGCTGTCTGTGGTGGCCTGTGTTTTAGTGTTTATATAATACCTAGCTGTCTCGGTGGCCTGTGTTTTAGTGTTTATATAATACCTAGCTGTCTGTGGTGGCCTGTGTGTTTGAGTGTTTATATATTACCTAGCTGTCTGTGGTGGCCTGTGTTTTAGTGTTTATATAATACCAAGCTGTCTGTGGTGGCCTGTGTGTTTTAGTGTTTATATAATACCTAACTGTCTGCGGTGGCCTGTGTGTTTTAGTGTTTATATAATACCTAGCTGTCTGCGGTGGCCTGTGTGTTTTAGTGTTTATATAATACCTAGCTGTCTGTGGTGGCCTGTGTGTTTTAGTGTTTTATATAATACCTAGCTGTCTGTGGTGGCCTGTGTGTTTTAGTGTTTATATAATACCTAGCTGTCTGTGGTGGCCTGTGTTTTAGTGTATATATAATACCTAGCTGTCTGTGGTGGCCTGTGTGTTTTAGTGTTTATATAATACCTAGCTGTCTGTGGTGGCCTGTGTTTTAGTGTTTATATAATACTTAGCTGTCTGTGGTGGCCTGTGTTTTAGTGTTTATATAATACCAAGCTGTCTGCGGTGGCCTGTGTGTTTTAGTGTTTATATAATACCTAGCTGTCTGCGGTGGCCTGTGTGTTTTAGTGTTTATATAATACCAAGCTGTCTGCGGTGGCCTGTGTTTTAGTGTTTATATAATACCTAGCTGTCTGCGGTGGCCTGTGTTTTAGTGTTTATATAATACCAAGCTGTCTGTGTTTTAGTGTTTATATAATACCTAGCTGTCTGTGGTGGCCTGTGTTTTAGTGTTTATATAATACCAAGCTGTCTGTGTTTTAGTGTTTATATAATACCTAGCTGTCTGTGGTGGCCTGTGTTTTAGTGTTTATATAATACCAAGCTGTCTGTGGTGGCCTGTGTTTTAGTGTTTATATAATACCTAGCTGTCTGCGGTGGCCTGTGTTTTAGTGTTTATATAATACCTAGCTGTCTGTGGTGGCCTGTGTTTTAGTGTTTATATAATACCTAGCTGTCTGTGGTGGCCTGTGTGTTTTAGTGTTTATATAATACCTAGCTGTCTGTGGTGGCCTGTGTTTTAGTGTTTATATAATACCTAGCTGTCTGCGGTGGCCTGTGTTTTAGTGTTTATATAATACCAAGCTGTCTGCGGTGGCCTGTGTGTTTTAGTGTTTATATAATACCTAGCTGTCTGCGGTGGCCTGTGTTTTAGTGTTTATATAATACCTAGCTGTCTGCGGTGGCCTGTGTTTTAGTGTTTATATAATACCAAGCTGTCTGTGTTTTAGTGTTTATATAATACCTAGCTGTCTGTGGTGGCCTGTGTTTTAGTGTTTATATAATACCTAGCTGTCTGCGGTGGCCTGTGTTTTAGTGTTTATATAATACCTAGCTGTCTGTGGTGGCCTGTGTGTTTGAGTGTTTATATATTACCTAGCTGTCTGTGGTGGCCTGTGTTTTAGTGTTTATATAATACCAAGCTGTCTGTGGTGGCCTGTGTGTTTTAGTGTTTATATAATACCTAACTGTCTGCGGTGGCCTGTGTGTTTTAGTGTTTATATAATACCTAGCTGTCTGCGGTGGCCTGTGTGTTTTAGTGTTTATATAATACCTAGCTGTCTGTGGTGGCCTGTGTTTTAGTGTATATATAATACCTAGCTGTCTGTGGTGGCCTGTGTGTTTTAGTGTTTATATAATACCTAGCTGTCTGTGGTGGCCTGTGTTTTAGTGTTTATATAATACCTAGCTGTCTGCGGTGGCCTGTGTTTTAGTGTTTATATAATACCTAGCTGTCTGTGGTGGCCTGTGTTTTAGTGTTTATATAATACCTAGCTGTCTGTGGTGGCCTGTGTTTTAGTGTTTATATAATACTTAGCTGTCTGTGGTGGCCTGTGTTTTAGTGTTTATATAATACCAAGCTGTCTGCGGTGGCCTGTGTGTTTTAGTGTTTATATAATACCTAGCTGTCTGTGGTGGCCTGTGTGTTTTAGTGTTTATATAATACCTAGCTGTCTGCGGTGGCCTGTGTTTTAGTGTTTATATAATACCAAGCTGTCTGTGTTTTAGTGTTTATATAATACCTAGCTGTCTGTGGTGGCCTGTGTTTTAGTGTTTATATAATACCAAGCTGTCTGTGTTTTAGTGTTTATATAATACCTAGCTGTCTGTGGTGGCCTGTGTTTTAGTGTTTATATAATACCAAGCTGTCTGTGGTGGCCTGTGTTTTAGTGTTTATATAATACCTAGCTGTCTGCGGTGGCCTGTGTTTTAGTGTTTATATAATACCTAGCTGTCTGCGGTGGCCTGTGTTTTAGTGTTTATATAATACCTAGCTGTCTGTGGTGGCCTGTGTGTTTTAGTGTTTATATAATACCTAGCTGTCTGTGGTGGCCTGTGTTTTAGTGTTTATATAATACCAAGCTGTCTGTGGTGGCCTGTGTGTTTTAGTGTTTATATAATACCTAACTGTCTGCGGTGGCCTGTGTGTTTTAGTGTTTATATAATACCTAGCTGTCTGTGGTGGCCTGTGTTTTAGTGTTTATATAATACCTAGCTGTCTGCGGTGGCCTGTGTGTTTTAGTGTTTATATAATACCTAGCTGTCTGCGGTGGCCTGTGTGTTTTAGTGTTTATATAATACCTAGCTGTCTGCGGTGGCCTGTGTTTTAGTGTTTATATAATACCTAGCTGTCTGCGGTGGCCTGTGTGTTTTAGTGTTTATATAATACCTAGCTGTCTGCGGTGGCCTGTGTTTTAGTGTTTATATAATACCTAGCTGTCTGTGGTGGCCTGTGTTTTAGTGTTTATATAATACCAAGCTGTCTGTGGTGGCCTGTGTGTTTTAGTGTTTATATAATACCTAACTGTCTGCGGTGGCCTGTGTGTTTTAGTGTTTATATAATACCTAGCTGTCTGTGGTGGCCTGTGTGTTTTAGTGTTTATATAATACCTAGCTGTCTGTGGTGGCCTGTGTTTTAGTGTTTATATAATACCTAGCTGTCTGTGGTGGCCTGTGTGTTTTAGTGTTTATATAATACCTAGCTGTCTGTGGTGGCCTGTGTTTTAGTGTTTATATAATACCTAGCTGTCTGTGGTGGCCTGTGTGTTTTAGTGTTTATATAATACCTAGCTGTCTGCGGTGGCCTGTGTTTTAGTGTTTATATAATACCTAGCTGTCTGTGGTGGCCTGTGTGTTTTAGTGTTTATATAATACCTAGCTGTCTGCGGTGGCCTGTGTTTTAGTGTTTATATAATACCTAGCTGTCTGTGGTGGCCTTTGTGTTTTAGTGTTTATATAATACCTAGCTGTCTGTGGTGGCCTGTGTTTTAGTGTTTATATAATACCTAGCTGTCTGTGGTGGCCTCGTCTTTTTTTCACTCTCCTCCTCTCCTTTCTACCCGTCCCTTCCCTCTCTATAGAACCTGAATCAGAACAAACGGACCCTGCTCCCTAAGTTCTACGGTCTGTACTGCATCCAGGCGGGAGGGAAGAACATCCGCCTGGTGGTGATGAACAACCTGCTGCCCCGCGTGGTCCACATGCACCATAAGTACGACATGAAGGGTTCCACCTATAAGAGACGGGCCTCAGCCAAGGAGAGGGACAAGACTTTTCCCACCTTTAAAGACCTGGACTTCATCCAGGACCTGCCTGATGGACTACTGCTGGAGACGGACAACTACAACGCCCTTAGCAAGACCATCCAGAGAGACTGCCTGGTGAGGGAGGGAGGGTGTGTGTGTGTGCTGTTTGGGTCTACTGTATAGTAACTCTTATGTGTTTGTGTGTGTGCTCCAGCTCCTGCAGAGTTTTAAAATCATGGACTACAGTCTACTGGTGGGGATCCATAACCTGGAGCAGGCTAGTAGAGAGAGGGAGCGAGGTGTGGGGCAGATGGGGGACAGTGGGGGGTCAGAGGGGGCGGTGACCCCAGACCAGCGCCGACCCCAGGCCCAGAAAAGTCTATACTGCACAGCCATGGAGTCTATACAGGGAGAGGCCCGCGGGAAGGGAGCCCTGGAGTCTGAGGACCAGTGAGTCAATCAATACATCACACAATATTACCTTAGGAAAATATGCAAACTGTCACGTAAATCAGGATTTGTTTATGGTGATTGGTTGGTGTGGCATATGATGTCATTTCAGTATGGGCGGGATCCCAGCCAGGAACTCTAAAGGAGAGAGGTTGCTGGTCTTTATCGGCATCATCGACATTCTGCAGTCCTACAGGTAGGTGCTTGTGTTTCTTTGTGTGTGTGCGTTCTTGTGTACAGACGTCATACAATTTCACATGGTAATATAATGACACAGTACTCAAAGTATTGGGAAAGTGACACATTTTTTGTTTTACCCCAGCATTTTGGATTTGAAATGATACACTGATCTGGTATGGTTGAAAATACACTCAAATCAAAGCTTGACAGTCTGCACTTTAACCTCATAGTCATTGTATCATTTTAAATCCAATAAGTGCTGGGGTACAGAGCCAAGACAACAACAAATGTGTCACTGTCCCAATACTTTTGGAGCTCACTGTATATACCATTTAGCAGATGCTTTTATACAAAGCGACTTAGTCATGCGTGCTTATATTTTACGTATGGATGGTCCCGGGAGTCGAACCCACTATCCTGGCGCCATGCTTTACCAACTGAGCTACGTTCACGAAGACTGTTTTTCAGGTTCATCAAGAAGTTGGAACACTCGTGGAAGGCCCTCGTCCATGATGGGGTAAGATCCTACACACACACACATTACCTGTAGTACATTATGAAAGATGTGTCAGATCTGCCACTGCTTATGTCAGGCCTATGTCAGGTTATAACTGGTTTATTCCTTTTCCTCTGTAGGATACAGTGTCGGTGCACAGACCAGGCTTCTACGCTGAGCGCTTCCAACAATTCATGTGTAACACAGTGTTCAAGAAGATCCCATGTAAGACTGCTGTGTGTGTGTGTGTCTTCTGTTTCAATATCTACTTTTTATGATATGACGTGCTGTCGTTATTTTGTTTTCCCCACCCCTCAGTGAAGCTCTCCCCATCCAAGAAGTCTCGTGGTGGGGGTCCGGGGGGTCTGAGGAGAGCTCCTACTCTGGGAGGCCCCACCCCCCTCTCCCACGCTGCTGGACAGTCTGTGGTGGACTCTCGACTCGTCTACCAATCACACTTCAACAAGGCTGACGCAGAGGGAGACAGTGGTGAGTGAACAGTTAACACAATCAATGTTTGTATGTTTGATCAGAGGTCAAGGTGGACCAGAGCTACATGAAGTGCATATGGACAAGGGATTAGGGGTGGACTTGGAATTGTGCCATTAGTTCCCCTCTTTACTCCCTCTTTCTCTTCAGGCATGCAGTCGGGCAGGCCAGACCTGGTGCCAAGGACCCCTCCCCTGGCGGGAGGGTCAGGGGATGCGGAGGCCAACTTTTCCACGTCCTCATTAGGAAGCACAGGACTCACCTCCTCCTCTCCTCCGCTACAGTAACACATCCCTCCATCCCTTCTCCTCCACAAAGTCAGTCCTCCTCTTCAAGTCATCCATTTCTCATGTGTTTCTCGCCCTCTCTCTCGCACTCTCTCTCTAGGTCAGTAGGGGTTGAAGTACATAGAGCAGTAACAAGCACAGACCAAGACCACGGTATCTCCCACAGGTACACAAATGAATTACACCACTGATTCATGTATTCCCACTTACGTGAACACACACACACACCCTTATCAGTCTTCTCTCTCTGTCTCTCAGTATGGGTGCGGAAGTGGAAGCGTCAGGTGATCAGTCGGGTAATGAAGATGCCATCTCACTATCAGACATTGTCCCAGAGACTAACATCTGCTTTGTAAGTCTGGCCCAATCCTTTTCCTCCTCCTCTTCTTAAGATCTTCACTATGGTGTTTCCCATGGCTCACTGGCCTCCCTCCCTGTGTGTCCCCCACAGTAACAACTGATCTGGAGTCATCTGAGGAAAAGGTGATTCTGGAACCAAGGAGGTGGGTGGAAGAGTGAGAGGGGGAGAGTAGTCTTGCATCCTCCATTCTCACTCTGTCGATCCATCCATCCTTTTCTGCGGGGGAGGTTTGCAACATACTTCAGGCTGACTGAACGGGGGGGGGGGGGGGGTGAAGTGAGGGAGAGTGTGACTGGGTGCCAGAGAGAGGAACAAAGAGGGAGAGAGGTGTATATATGTGTGAGGAGGTGGTGGCTGTCTGAAGGCTTGGTCAGCCAGACAGACACATGGGTATGCTGCTAGAAACCTTTCTCCAACTAAGTTACTACAGGAGTCTCTGTGTCATGAAACCCACATACACTGTCCCACCTATCACAAAGCCTGAAGGGGAGAGGGACGTGGGCTTAGACACCCCTGTATCAACAGTGTGGAGGTGGAACCCCATGCTCTATATCACTCTCGGTTCTGTTACTTTGTGCATTCCTTCTTGTGGACAGTATTTGGGTTCCGTTTTCAGTGACTCCAATCATAATATCTCATGTTATCATTCTACATCTGTCCACACCTTCCTCCCTCCACACAGCCAGGAGATGGGACGGACAGGAGAATCATCTCTATATGTAGTGTTTTTTTAAATTATGACCACACATTTACTGCTGTGGACAGAACATATGACTTCATCACACAGACCTTCTATTCTTTTAGATTATGGATGTATACAGTAGCTGACTGACTGGAGCTGGGGGCAGGAATGTACAGGCCAGAGCTATTCTGCCCTACCAAGCAAAAAGGTAGTAACTGCTCATAGTGTGGAACTGAGAAAAATGGCTTTTATTTACCTTAGTTTCACAGTTACCTAGTAGAGTTACTGCTAATATCACCCCCATTTTCTCAAACACAATACGAGGCAGGATACTTGCCCACATGATTAAGTGATTTTTGCTACATTAAATAAATGCTAACTAATTTTTGACCAAATGAGCAGTTACTGCCTTTTTTCTTGGTAGGGCAGTATGGGTAGGCTATACACCACAGGAGGTTGGCACCTTAATTGGGGAGGACGGGCTCGTGGTAATGTCTTGAGTGGAATGGTATATAATACATCAAACACATGGTTTAATGTCATTCCATTTGCACTGTTCCAGTCATTATTATGAGCCATCCTCCCCTCAACAGCCTCCACTGCTATACACAGTGTTACCGGCTGATGGGAAGGCTCTGTCTGTCTCCATGGTTATCCTGGAATCTTACTCTCTGATGAGACCACATGTGCTATATTGATCTAGGAGTGAGAGACCAGAGCAAGAACATAGTAATGGCCCCCCACCTCCATACCCTTAGAATAGAGTGGGGTTCCCCAACTGGAGACCTGCGGATGCATTTTTTTTTTATTGGTGGACAAAAACGGCCTGTCACTTATGGGCTTCCTTTTTATAGCTGTGCCTTTGTGTCTGTCTGGTGCTAGTCTTGCTGTGTCTCTCTCTCTCATATTTTTGTTTCTTTAATGTCCCGTTACACATACATTCAAACTCTTGTTTGTCTGTTGTTTTTATATTCTCACTACCAATCAAAAGTATCTTTGAAAGAAAATTGACCAATCAACCGGCAGGGTTGAAAGGAATGAGCCAATCAAAATTCAGAGCGAGCGTTTAACGCACACTCTACACATGCCTTTTTCGGTCTTCGTATGGCAGTTCAGTTTCATCACATTCATTCACACCCAGCCATTTAGACTGTTTTGTGCACAAAAATTATACGTGTTCTTCAAGCAATGGTAATTCTACCACCGTCATTCAAGCATTTTGATACTTTTAACTGACCTGACTTTCATTAATAAGCAACAAGGGATTTCTGCTGGCTACAGAAATGGCTGCTTCACCCCACTGAGTTTGAGACTCACCACATTGTGTGGATGACTTTGTTTGCGTCTCTGTAGTACATCTCTTGTACATTAACGTTTATATAAACATGGGTTTGTTATTTTTTTCCCATTTGCTCAGTCACTGTGTAGAATACTAACACAAGCGCTGGGTGGTAGCTCATACTATTTATCCTGTAGTAGGATATTTCAGACACAGGGATACATATCACTTCCTACTGGTTATGCTAGATCTTGTATTTCACACCAACACAGTGTGATTTTAAAGGGCCACAATGGCCTGATTGTGAGGACACATTTCTAAGTAGATGGGAGTGCACATGTGGTTCAAAGCAGAGAGGGAGAGATGGACAGACTGACAAACTGGGGGATATCAGCCTGTGGTGATAATGATTAATGTTCATTGATGCACCGTGAGACAATAGGGATGTTTAAAGGGAATGGGGGAGTACAAGAACACAGCCATGCCCTGAAGAAACTAGAGGCTGGAGGTGGAGCGCTCTCTGATCAACTGTCATGACAAATTGGAAAAGCAATCAAAATGTTATGGACTTGAACATGGATGAACTCACTGCATATGGAAACCTATGCTTCAGAACTTAGAGTTTTGATGAACTTGATGTTTTCCTAACAGATCTGAGTTTAATGAGCCTTCGAACCGTTTCAGCGCTCACCATTTGAGAGGAGCTGTCCTGCATGATAACTATACGTATTTTAAAGGACACAGGAAGGAAGGGCACAAGAGAGGGTGGTATTGGTTCCAAATTAGTGATTTACACAAATAACCTAATACATGGTTTGATTCATTTCAAGTTCTTGCGTCTACTTTTCCTGGCGAACCCACCCTCTTTGTAAAAAGCTCATATGGTATTCCTGTTTAAATCATTTCCAATTAAAAGTTGTGCTCGTTTGAATGTTTTGACCTTTGACCCTGATAACCCTGCTCAGCTTCCCCATCATTTCAAAGAGCTCAGTTCAGTCTTGTGCTTTTTGAGAACAGTTGGCCACCAAAGAAAACACTCCAAGCTCCATGTTCCCAAGTTTTGAATCACATTTTCAATAGATGGTATTGTGTCTTATTATAACAAGGGCCTTAGTGTGACAACAGGGTCTGGATTTAACTCCATGAACGCTGATCATGACTTTTAGCGTATGCTTAACTTTACAAACTAACATCTGACAGTCAGAACAATGTAGTTTTAAAGCCTGTGTGCTTCTGTGTAGATGCTGGATTAAACCCGTTGCAGCGTCTGGTGACTTGACTGGACCACAGCACAACAGACACCTCACCCTTTGGTGCTCAAAGGGCGGTACACTTGCAACACAGACACTACAGAACATATGAACTAATGCAATATGAACAAGTCTGCCATCTTAAAGTTTCAAGAATCGTATTTATTGTATTTGTATTATGACCTTGTAGCCTGAAATGATTCATAAGTTGTACATGTACCGTAGATGATTGTACGTATAATAATGTATTCTTCTGACAGGAAATGTCAGACTTAAGTAGTGTATTGCATATGGGAGGGGATTATTTGACCATTTTTATATTTCATGTTTGATTTTGATAGTGATATATTCTCCATTGTTCTGGGGCAAGGATGTCCCATGCTTTTCTACGTTGAATGTTTCACACAGCCTCCGAGCCAATGTTGCTGGTTACCGTCTATGCTTCAATTACTCTATTTTTACTCTGCCTGTATAAAATTTGTATATGTATATAGTAGTCACGGAAATGCCTTCTCATGCTGCCTGTTCCTTCTACCATCTTTCAGTGATGTAATGTTTTTCATATTGGCTCTGATTTTAGAATAAACTTATTTTCTAAATGTTGGTTCTTGTCCTTATTCCTGAACATGATACAACTGTTTAGGGAATGGAGGGGTAGGTCTACACTACAGTAGATCCACAAACTCACATCACTTTATTTGTGAGTGGGGGAGTCTCTGTCCTTGACATGGCATTTTACAGTATGTTGACTTAGTAAGTCGCTCTGGATAAGAGCGTCTGCTAAATGACGTAAATGTAAATGACTTAGGTTTTTGTTTGCAGGAGAGGCAAAGAAGGCCTTAAGCAGGGCCCCAAAAATGTAATATTAGGTGTTCTTGCGTTCACTACTTTTCCTCCCTAACCCACCCTCTTTGTAAAAAGCTCAATGTATTCCTTGTTAATGCTATTTCCAACCATGGCCCTCAAAAGTTGTGCTCTTTTGAATGTTTTGACCCTGATAACCCTGCCCAGCTTCCCTGCTCAGTAAACCAAACCAAAATGTGGATTACAGTCTCTCTTGGTCCATAATGTATGTTAGTGGAGGCTGCTCATAATGGCTGGGAAGGAAGGGCACAGAGGGTGGTATTGGTTCCACAATGAGTTATTTACACTAATTACTCAATTACTACATGGTTTGATGTATTTGATACCATTCCACTAATTATGCTCCAGCCATTCCCATCAGCCCGTCCTCCCCAAGTAAGGTGCCACCAACCTCCTGTGGTGTACGTGTAAATCGTTGTCAACAAATATATGCGCAGGTATTTTTGGGCCGAGCTGCATTTCCCATCGACCATCAGTTCTGGTGACGTAGCAACAAAAGGATTCCAAGATGGGACTCGAAAGTACTATGGTCTGGTAAGGGAAAGAAAATAATAATTGTCATATGTTTTATTCTTTAAACTAAGTAAGAGGAAGAGTTTGTTTAGTTTAATGTGAACGTGCGTCTTTTTTTATCATGAAATTGCCGTTAACATTAGTTATGTAAACACGTCAGGCCAGCAATCCTAGCCATTTTCCTGAGTCATTTTTGGCTTGCTAATGCTAGCTTCGCTATGACATGCAACGGTTATGATGGCAATAAAATAATTCTGAGAATTTAGAGTAGCTTAGTTAGCAAGATGTACTCCGAGAAGTTGTTTCAAGTAAGGTCCTGATGGATTTTGCCAATGTAGCAAGCATTTCATCCCGAAACGTATCATTAGCTAGCTAGTATTCTTTGTTATTTGGTGAACAAGGCAGTAGTTTAAACATAAGGTTCGGTAAACGAGCACCCCAGTCTTTGTTTCTGCCTACTGTAAGCTGTTCTGGATAAAAACTTCCTATGTCAACATCGACAACATTCGCTAGCTAGGCACTTGAATATGTCCCCTACCATCAGTCTGTCTAGGGATTAGCAGTAGTATGGGAGAAGGGGGTAAAATAGAGAGTCCTGGTTGGGGAAAACGGTTGGCAGAATGTTACTGTTGCCAGTTAAAGGGCACACTTAGATGATTTCTTGGTTGCTAAAATTCTAATAGTTATACTTTGTTTGTGACAAAAGTAAGTATAGTGTAGAGCATCACTGTACCATCTAAACCACTGCGAAATATATTTTCCATAACCACATATTGTATTTTCAGCTGTTTTGAAGCTGGTGTACAAAACCAAACGTAAAATACTTTATTTCAATGAGAATTACATATAACTCGCATTTCTATCTGAATTTGGTTGGTGAGCCCAAAAACTACAAATGGCAGCATTAACTAATTTATGCAACCCTGTTCTAAATATAGATATAATACCAGCCACCTTGTCACTGTGCTCTAATACAAGGTTTCCCAAACTCAGCCCTGGTGCACGTTTTGTTTTTTGTCCTAGCACTACACAGCAGATTCAAATGATGAACTCATCAAGCTTTGGTGGTTTGAATCAGCTCTAGTGGGCCTTTATCGGGAATGGGCAACTCCAGTCCTCGGGAGCCTAGTTGGTGTCACACTTTTGCTCCAGCTAACACGTCTGACTCCAATAATCAACTAATCATGATCTCTAAATCAGCTGTAGGGATGGGGGGAAAAGGTGTGACACAACTCTGGCCCCTGAGGACTGGAGTTGCCCCTCCCTGGCCTACATGCTACACTGTGTAACGTATGTACTGTGTTGTCCGTGCGCCTCAGTGTGGACAACAGTGAGTATATGAGGAATGGAGACTTCCTCCCCACCAGACTTCAGGCCCAGCAAGATGCTGTCAACATTGTGTGCCACTCCAAGACGCGCAGCAACCCTGAGAACAATGTGGGCCTCATCACCATGGCCAAGTAAGGAGCTGTGTGTGTGAGATGTCTTTGTGCTTGTCCTATGGCCGCAACAAAAAATTTAAACATTCATCATTTAGATATTACAGGATGCTTGTGATTATTTTTAGTGATCGAGTGTAAGAAATGTTTAGTAACTATTGTTCTCTGCGCAGTAACTGTGAGGTGCTGACCACATTGACTGCAGACGCGGGGAGGATACTGTCTAAACTGCACGCTGTCCAGCCCCGTGGAAACATCAGCTTCTGCACAGGCATCAGAGTGGCACATGTATGTATACTACACAACAATACACTTCAGCTTATTGTACGTCACGACACTGAACCCTGTGTCCTCTCCTCTCCCAGTTGGCTCTGAAGCACAGACAGGGGAAGAACCACAAGATGCGTATAATTGCCTTTGTGGGTAGCCCAGTGGAGGACAACGAGAAGGATGTGAGTGTTCTATCAATGCAGTGTGTTGATAGCTGCATGCATGTCCCCTCTGACATAATTTCCTGTCACATTCTCTCTAGCTGGTGAAAATGGCAAAGCGTCTAAAGAAAGAGAAAGTCAGTGTGGACATCATTAACTTTGGAGAGGAGGTACCAAATTTCTTAATATTTATCTGGTCTCATTATTTCTTTATAGCCATCACTGTCTCCCTTATATAACCTCCTTTTGGTCTCCAGGAGGTGAACACAGAAAAGCTGACGGCCTTCATCAACACTCTGAATGGGAAGGAAGGAGCAGGGTCCCACCTTGTGACAGTGCCTCCAGGCCCCAGTCTGGCTGATGCCCTGCTGTCCTCTCCTATCCTTGCTGGGGAGGGAGGAGCCATGCTGGGCCTGGGGTCCAGTGACTTTGAGTTTGGAGTGGACCCCAGTGCAGACCCAGAGCTGGCACTGGTGAGAGGGGGAGGACTAGATGAGTTGATCATCCTCTCTCACTCTAGTTTTTATACTTTCTAGTTCTTTCTCGCTCTCATTGCCTCTTTTTTGGATGGTTATTATCGTATGCTACAATCTTCCCCCTTTGAACTTTTTCTGCACTCTGTGCCTTCTCCAGGCTCTGAGGGTGTCTATGGAGGAGCAGAGACAGAGGCAGGAGGATGAGACTCGCAGGGCAGCAGTGGTGTCTGCTACTGAGGCCGGGGTTCCCTCGCCTACCGCTGACGGTGAGACAAATACACAACTCTCCATCTACACCCTGTACACTTAACTATAAACCTCTACCTACAAACTAATCACTCATCTATAACTGGCAACCAACCAATGCCCATACACCATTATCTCTCTCCCCTCTCTGTACTTGGATCTTCCCTGAAGGGAGGCACTGCATATGGGGGGATAAACTGTTAACCACCTCCTGTTCTAGAGTCAGACGAAGCTCTGCTGAAGATGTCAGTCCCCCAGGCTGACACGGCCACGCCCGCTATGCCCGACTTCAGCCGCATGACGGAGGACGAGCAGATTGCCTACGCTCTACAGATGTCCATGCAGGGTGGAGGTCAGTGACATACACATGTTATAACCAGTTATAACATGGCACAGTCAGTCTGTAACATCTGTCCTATCCTACCCAGCAGAGTTTGGTGCAGAGTCAATGGACATGGACACAGGAGCCCCTGGAGACTCAGAGGTTGCTAAGGTACGGCCAACTCTCTCACACCACTGAGATGAAAGTGTACATGTGTAGCGGACATATCCCGCCTGTTACGCATGCTCAAATGCTCTTGTTTTTCTAGCGTATGTTACTCTCTCTCTGCAGGATGAGGAGGACTATGATGTGATGCAGGACCCAGAGTTCCTCCAAAGCGTCCTGGAGAACCTACCGGGTGTCGACCCCAACAACGAGGCCATCCGGAATGCCATGGGCTCGCTGGCCTCACAGACAGGATCCAAACCTGACAGCAAGAAAGACAAAGACGATGAGAAGAAGAAATGAACATTTACACAGTAAACATAATAGATACCCTGGCGTTGACCTGTTGACAATGGCTCCTTTAATATAATAGTTGTGCAAACTGTAACCTCGGATGACCTCTAGGTTTTTTTTGTATCGCCATACTCAAACAGTTGAACAGGGCTTTCTTTCTTTGTTGTGTCAAGGTTAATGATGCATGTTGCCTTTAAAAAATAAAAGTTTGTACTAAAGTGGGACCTTATATCAACCCAAGCACATTCGGTAAGTGTACATTTTATGTGCTGATAATAATAAATAAATTTACATAATTCAAGGGAACACCTCGGCTGGTTGTTGTGGAGTTTTGTGCCAAAGTTGACATGCTGTACACACTCCTTCCAAAGAGGGGATTGATGAAGACACAACAGATGTGGTGGAATATGAACTTGACTTTTAGTATAAAAATGTCAGATAAACATTGATTTTGCAAACTATCCCTGTGTAACTAGGTCTTTCTGAAAAGCCATGCTTTGTGAAACACATAAGATACATTGTCTAAATTTTGTCCCTGCAACAAAAGCATGCCCTTGGCTTTGGAGGACATTGTGCCATAAAGGTTATTTGATTATACCACTGCTATTTTCAGGAAATGATAGCCAACACTCGCCAGAGCAAGAACAATGCATTACAATATAACACGTATGTACGTCAGGAGTGTGTCAAATTGCATATACAGCTTCCAAAGTTGACACGTTATGAACCTGGCAGGACCTATCTCCCCCGTCGTTTCTGGTGACGAACAACTCATGCGTCAAAAAGGAAAGTCGCGAACCGAAGAGCCAGGTAAACAAACCATTTCCTTCACATTTAAAACTAGATATACATTTCTGCTTGTCACATATACCCGTATAAACCACGTATTCAAATGAATGTTCTTAAATCATTTCCAATTGTAAGGTTTAAATACCTGAAAAGCAGGCGATAAAATGCTTCATTGCTTTGACGACGACGTAGAAAATTCTAGCTAGCTAAGTAATGTTAGCTACGCTAGCTGGTCGGAGGAATGCTAGAAGGGAACGTAACTAGTTAGTGTATGTGTGCTGAGGTGGTTGACAGCTCAGTGTGGTAGCTAGCTACATAGCCAAATACACATTCTGTGGATAAAATATCCACATTTTGTGTTCTCGCAAACTCAGCGAGAATATTTAACTAGTACAGCTGCACTGCATGAAACATGTGCAACAAGGGGAAAAAACGCTGTCTGAAAACTAGGCCTAGCTATCGGTCTTTCTTGCTGCCTTTGCTGTACTAACTTGCTAACATTAGCGCAGTAGCCAGTTCACACGAGGGCAGTAGGGGAACTCGAACTTTCAAATACGTTTCTGACTTCCAAATAAAGTGGTTCCTTCTAACTGCTAACTCATTCAACAAGTTTGCCAGGCGTGGGGTTTATTGGGTTCTAGTAATTAACTTACATAGCTACCTGAAATATAGGCTATTCAACATTATGATGATGCACGTTCAAAACAGGAAGTCACATCTACGTTTATCATGAATTATCAAGATTCATAGTATTCGGTCCTGCTTCAGGCTTTGGTTGGGTTGGGGACAACAGTGTTTATTTCTCACTCTTGTGTGTCCGTTCTGCAGGTTTTGTAATCCGGGAATGGGGGACATGAAAACCCCAGATTTCGACGACTTGTTGGCAGCCTTCGACATTCCAGACATCGATGCCAAAGAGGCCATCCAGTCTGTGCCAGAAGAGGGTGGGGAGGGGTCAGGGAAGGTCGGGGGCAGCGTATCGGGGGCCGGGGGTCCCTCGCCAAGACCTTCCAGCCCCACTGACTCCCCTCCCAACTCCCAAAGTGAGCCTCCAGTGGTCAGTGTGATTGTTAAGAACAGGGTGAGGCCTGACTCCTATGAAGAGACTGAGGGGTCAGATGAAGAGGATGGGGACAGCCCTGGGGGCAGTGGGACAGACGCTGAGGTGGAGACTGGGATGGGAGTCAAGGGGGGCCTGCTGAATTCACAACTGGCTCCTAGGATGCCTGGTTTGGTCTCCTCAGAACCTCTCCTCCAGAATGGGTTTGAGGGGTCCACAGTCACGCTGGAGCCCAGTGTGAGAGACCAGGGGCTGGGCCAGGCCAACGGGGAGCTCTGGTCAACCTGCTCCCCTCCCACTGCGAGTGAAGGAGGGGGCAGCATTGGAGGCGTAGGGGGGTCGGCCTGCACAACCAAACATACAGTTAATATTCTCAACAGACGGAAACCTCTCTCCTCTCATACCTCTGCCGGTCCTATAACCTCCACATCATCCTCATCATCATTGTCGTCCTCACTCTCTGTCAACCCACACCTCTCTCCTCCCTCCATCCTGAGTGAGGACACTCTGTGCCCTCCCGGGCCTCTTTCCTCCCCCCTTCCCTCCAACGGAAGCCTGAGAGTGGGGGTGAGGCGCATCATGGACTCGGATGAGGACGACTCTGAACCGGATTTGGGAAGCCCGCTAGTGATCCAAGAGAGCCCAGATTCTCCCATGTGCTCCCCTCCCAAATTTCCACGCAGACACCGCCAAGTGTCCTCTTCAGAGCTGTTCAGCTCCCCAACTCCCTCCTCCCCTACTCTCCTCTCTTGCCCTCCTCCTCTCTCCTCCAAACCCTCTCCCTCCATCTCTCAGACATCTTCCAGCTCTAAACCGCCCCCTCCAGATGAAGTACCCTCCACCCCCAGGTCTCCCTCCCCTCCTCCTGCCCAGCCCCAGGCCCGTCAGTCCTGGCTGGCTGACGCCCTCAGTAACCCCAGACCCATCTCTAGCCCTGTGATGGAGGAAAGAAACTCGGAACATGTGATCGAGGAGAGGGACTCACCAGAGAGCCCCCCGCCTGACCAGACAGGTTCTGCTATGTCCACTTTGTCCAAGAGGAGCTTCAGCCCTGCACCAACCTCAGCATCAACTCCACAGGGGGCTAGAGAGGGAGAGGATCCCATGGAGAGTGAGCCTAGCCTGGGGTGCAGGTCAGACAACAGTGAGAAGATGGAGGTTGTGGATGGAAGACAAACAGGAGACACAGAGACGGCTCCGGCCAATTCTACGACAACACCAACAGCCCCCGTTCGCCCACTCAAAGTCCGAATCAAAACAGTCAAGACCCCTACAGGCAGCATCACCAGGACAGTGACACGAGTAGCATCCAAAGGAGCAGGGGGGACCCCCTCAAAAGGCGCAGATGGTTCCAAACCCTCCCCCGGGGGTCGTAAGGTCCTCAGCCGGCCCAAGAGGGTGGCATCTCAGCAGCCTCCGCAGCAGAAGTCAAAGGGTGGCAGCCTCCTGCCTGTGTCTACACTCCAGGATGCAAGTACTGCCATGTTGATGGCCGCCAGCAAGGCCCAAAACAAGATGGCCGCCGACAGCAACAAGCCCAAAGTGTCGGCTACGGCTGTTAGCATCACCAAGTCAGCAGCCCTCCCCTCTGTCTCTTCCGCCTCCCCCAGATTCAGTCCAGGGGGGGCTGGCGTGCGCAGCCTAGGTCAGAAGGCCCTGAATGGGGGTGTGCCTGTGTCACCCTCTCCCCTCCTCACCCCTCAGGGGGGCAGTAGACCAGCCTCCATAGTGAACAGTACAGGAGCCATTATCTCCAGGAGCCAGTCCAGTCTGGTGGAGGCCTTCAACAAGATCCTCAACAGCAAGAACCTGCTGCCCAGCTACAGACCAGACCTCTGTACACCACTACCACCGGAGTGGGACCTGCCTCTGCCTGCACAGGTAACAGACCTAGGTTGAATATCAGGGGTATTCAACTCTTACACCATGAGGTCCGGAGCCTGCTGCTTTTCTGTTCTACCTGATAATTAATTGCACCCACCTGGTATCCCAGGTCTAAATCGGTCCCTGATTAGATGGGAACAATGAAAAAACACAGTGGAACTGGCTTTGAGGTCCAGAGTTAAGGTTAATGGGTCTATATCAGCATGGATTCAATATTGCACTAGTAGTGGTTGGGATAAAAGCGCATGTCCAATTTCTGTTAGACCTTGTGTTCTGTAGATCAATAAATCGCTCTTGTTTATGTTGTGTTTTTTTATGGTCACACACCATATAGGTGCAGTGAAATGTGTTGTTTTACAGGGTCAGCCATAGTACTACAGCACCCCTGGAGCAAATTAGGGTTAAGTGCCTCGCTCAAGGGCACATATTAATCCCCAAAGGGGAAATTTGATTGCGCCAGCCAATACATACAAGACCAATGACTATGCATTGTATCTAGAGACATGTCATCGACATAGGTATTGTATTCATGTTGTTCTTCCTTTGCGTCGCAGGGCTACCGCTGTCTGGAGTGTGGCGATGCGTTTGCCCTGGAGCGCAGCCTGGCCCGCCACTACGACCGGCGGTCCCTGAGGATCGAGGTGACTTGTAACCACTGTGCCAAGCGGCTGGCATTCTTCAACAAGTGCAGCCTGCTGCTCCACGCCAGGGAACACAAGGAGAGGGGACTGGTCATGCAGTGTTCCCACCTGGTCATGAGACCTGTCAGTGTAGAGCAGATGATAGGCCAACAGGACACCACTCCCATCGGTGAGAGAGACTGTGTGCTATTACCTTCATATCTCACCTAGGGCTGTATACATACAGTGCATTCGGAAAGTATTCAGACCCCTTGACTTTTTTCACATTTTTTTTAGTTTACAGCCTTATTCTAAAATGGATTAAGTTGTTTTTCCCCCTCAATCTACACACAATACCCCATAATGACAAAGTAAAAACAGGTTTTTAGAAATGTTTGCAAATAACTAATGTAAATGTAATTTTTTTAGACTTCAGACCCTTTACTTTGCCGAAGCACCTTTGGCAGCGATTACAGCCTTGAGTCTTGGGTATGACACTACAAGCTTGGCACACCTGTATTTGAGGAGTTTCTCCCATTCTTCTCTGCAGATCCTCTCGAGCTCTGTCAGGTTGGGTGGGGAGTGTCGCTGCACAGCTATTTTCAGGTCCCTCCAGAGCTGTTCAATCGGCTTCAAGTCTGGGTTCTGGTAGGGCCACTCAAGGACATTCAGAGACTTGTCCCGAAACCACTCCTGTGTTGTCATGGCTGTGTGCTTAGGGTTGTTGTCCTGTTGGAAGGTGAACCTTCTCCCCAGTCTGAGGTCCTGAGCGCTCTGGAGCAGGTTTTCGTCAAGGAGATCAATGTACTTTTCTCTGTTCATCTTTCCCTCGATCCTGACTAAGCTCCCAGTCCCTGCCGCTGGAAAACATCCCCACAGCATGAGGCTGCCACCACCGTGCTTCACCATAGGGATGGTGCCAGGTTTCCGTCAGACGTGACGCTTGGCATTCATGGTCTGAAAGTCCTTTAGGTGCCTTTTGGCAAACTCCAAGTTGGCTGTCATGTGCCTTTTACTGAGGAGAGGCTTCCGTCTGGCCACTCTACAATAAAGGCCTGATTGGTGGATTGCTGCAGAGATGGTTGTCCTTCTGGAAGGTTCTCCCATCTCCACAGAGGAACTCTAGAGCTCTGTCAGAGTGACCATCTGGTTCTCCATCACTTCCCTAACCAAGACCCTTCTCCCCCGATTGCTCAGTTTGGCCCGGGCGGCCAGCTCTAGATAGAGTCTTGGTGGTTCCAAACTTCTTCCATTTAAGAATGATGGAGGCCACTGTTCATTTTTTGGTACCCTTCCCCAGGCCTATGCCTCGACACAATCCTCTCTCTGAGCTTTACGGACAATTCCTTGAACCTCATGGCTTGGTTTTTCCTCTGACATGCACTGTCAACTGTGGGACCTTATATAGACAGGTGTGTGCCTTTCCAAATCATGTTAAATCAATTGAATATACCACAGGTGGACTCCAATCAAGTTGTAGAAACATCTCAAGGATGATCATTGGAAACTGGATGCACCTGAGCTCAATTTGGAGTCTCATAGCAAAGGGTCTGAATACTTATGTAAATAAGGTATTTGTTAAAAAAAAATTATACATTTGCAATTATTTCTAAAAACCTTTTTACACCTCATCATTATGGGGTATTGTGTGTAGATTGATGAGGGGGGAAAAACAATGTAATACATTTTAGAATAAGGCTGTAACGTAACAAAATGTGGAGAAAGTCAAGGGGTCTGGATATTTTCCAAATGCACTGTAAAGCATCTCAGAGTAGTAGTGCTGATCTAGGATCAGATTTGACTTTGAGATCATAATGAATATTATATAAACGGGGGGACCTGATCGTAGATCAGTACTCCTACTCTGAGACGCTTTATGAATACTAGTGCAGCGCTGTTTATCAGTACCTATCTACCCCACCTCTCTCTTTACCTTTCACTCCCCTTCCCCTATATTCCCCTATCTATCTCCCCGTCTCTCTATGCCTCCTTCAGGCATGCTCTCTCCCTCCCTCTCCACCTCCTCTGTCCCAGCGTCCTCTGCTCCGGCTGTGACTTCAGCAGTGACCCCGGCAACCCTGAGCCCCGCCCCCCAACTGCAGCAGCCAATCATCAGTAAGAAGGCGACAGAGCCGGTGCTGTACACCAATAACAAGTGTCCTGAGTGTAAGGTGCAGTTCTGCAGCAAGGCTGAGGTGGCTGCCCACTTCCAAGAGGTCAAACCAGCCCTTAACACTGTGAGTAGAGCAATGTGTGTGTTCAAAAATCCACAGAACTTTTTCAGTCTAGACACTGTATGTAATAGCTTGTTTCATGGCTTTAGGAGTACCTGCCTTACTGACCTGTGCACCCTCCTTTTCCCATCTCTCTCTCCCTCCAGTCCTGTACGGAGTGTTCTCCTCCCATGCTCCTTCCTAACGGCTGCAGTGCCTCTGCTCACGCTCGCATCCACAACCCCCGCCCCCCCTATGTCTGCCCAGAGTGTGGGGGTGTGGCCAAGCAGCCAGCCTTTCAATCCCATTTGGAGGAGGCCTGTCTCCATTTCACACGACGCATCGGATACCGGTGACCTTTCACCCCTCACTCCCTCTGTGGTTGAAGCAAACCTAGTTACTCCCGTAGACACTAATCTAGGATCAGATTACTTTACCACCAATTAGGGCTGTAGCGGTCATGAAAAGTCTGCCGGTCTCAAGGAATTCAACCGTTAATTAACGTAAACATGTGCACCTTTGGAACGTCAATATATAATAAGTCTATGTAATGTACACCATCACAATAAATTGATTATTTTAGTCAGGTCTAAAACATTTTGATTTGAAGAAAATGTATTTCAGAAGAATAGAATTTGAGTTGGGCTACTGTAGGCCTATGTTATTTACATTTAACATTTAAGTCATTTAGCAGACGCTCTTATCCAGAGCGACTTACAAATTGGTGCATTCACTGGCTAAGCTCCATGCCAGAGGCTGTAGGCTTGTTAATTTAGCTTTTAGCTGACAATATATGCCTTTTATTTTATATGATTTTATAGTAAGAACAGTATAATTGAACTTAGCTGAGGGGGGGAAATCCCATTACAGAGTGTATTCGCGTATGAAGTAGCTATGTTGAGCATAAAAGTGATAATTTGAAACGGGTCCTATATTCTAGATTTTGAGTTATTTGAGAACTTTAAAATCATAATCGGTCGACCTCTAATCTGTATGCACTCCAATAGTGAATGGAGGCTGCATGCTTTCCCGCAGGTCTGTTTTGAAGACTACTTGGGTTTTATAGCAGAGCATGTGCTTAATATGAGCAGCTGAGAAATAAATATAACAACACTTATTTCACTCCACACATCAAACATTGTTTGAGGAGCATGTTCCGGCTGCTCTACAGGCATGCTCCGGCTGCCCTACAGGCATGCTCCGGCTGCCCTACTGGCATTCTCCGGCTGCCCTACTGGCATGCTCCGGCTGCCCTACAGGCATGCTCCGGCTGCCCTACAGGCATGCTCCTGCTGCCCTACAGGCATGCTCCGGTGGCCCTACAGGCATGCTCCTGCTGCCCTACAGGCATGCTCCGGTGGCCCAACAGGCATGCTCCCTACAGGCATGCTCTGGCTGCCCTACAGGCCCTAGCTGCCCTACAGGCCTGCTCTGGCTGCCCTACAGGCCCTAGCTGCCCTACAGGCCTGCTCTGGCTGCCCTACAGGCCCTAGCTGCCCTACAGGCATGCTCTGGCTGCCCTACGGGCATGCTCTGGCTTTCATACGGGCATGCTCTGGCTGCCCTACAGGCATGCTCTGGCGGCCCTACAGGCATGCTCTGGCGGCCCTACAGGCATGCTCTGGCGGCCCTACAGGCATGCTCTGGCGGCCCTACAGGCATGCTCCGGCTGCCCTACAGGTCCTACAGGCATGCTCCGGCTGCCCTACAGGCATGCTCTGGCGGCCCTACAGGCATGCTCTGGCGGCCCTACAGGCATGCTCCGGCTGCCCTACAGGTCCTACAGGCATGCTCTGGCGGCCTTACAGGCATGCTCCGGCTGCCCTACAGGCATGCTCCGGCTGCCCTACAGGTCCTACAGGCATGCTCCGGCTGCCCTACAGGTCCTACAGGCATGCTCCGGCTGCCCTACAGGTCCTACAGGCATGCTCTGGCTGCCCTACAGGCATGCTCTGGCTGCCCTACGGGCATGCTCCTGCTGCCCTACGGGCATGCTCGGGCTGCCCTACAGGAATGCTCCTGCTGCCCTACGGGCATGCTCCGGCTGCCCTACGGGCATGCTCCGGCTGCCCTACGGGCATGCTCCGGCTGCCCTACAGGCATGCTCCGGCTGCCCTACAGGCATACTCCTGCTGCCCTACAGGCATGCTCCGGCTGCCCTACAGGCATGCCCTGGCTGACCTACAGGCATGCTCCGGCTGCCCTACAGGCATACTCCTGCTGCCCTACAGGCATGCCCTGGCTGACCTACAGGCATACTCCTGCTGCCCTACAGGCATGCCCTGGCTGGCCTACAGGCATACTCCTGCTGCCCTACAGGCATGCCCTGGCTGCCCTACAGGCATACTCCTGCTGCCCTACAGGCATGCCCTGGCTGACCTACAGGCATGATCCGGCTGCTCTACAGGCATGCTCCTGCTGCCCTACAGGCATGCTCCCTACGGGCATGCTCGGGCTGCCCTACAGGAATGCTCCTGCTGCCCTACGGGCATGCTCCGGCTGCCCTACGGGCATGCTCCGGCTGCCCTACGGGCATGCTCCGGCTGCCCTACAGGCATGCTCCGGCTGCCCTACAGGCATACTCCTGCTGCCCTACAGGCATGCTCCGGCTGCCCTACAGGCATGCCCTGGCTGACCTACAGGCATGCTCCGGCTGCCCTACAGGCATACTCCTGCTGCCCTACAGGCATGCCCTGGCTGACCTACAGGCATACTCCTGCTGCCCTACAGGCATGCCCTGGCTGGCCTACAGGCATACTCCTGCTGCCCTACAGGCATGCCCTGGCTGCCCTACAGGCATACTCCTGCTGCCCTACAGGCATGCCCTGGCTGACCTACAGGCATGATCCGGCTGCTCTACAGGCATGCTCCTGCTGCCCTACAGGCATGCTCCCTACAGGCATGCTCTGGCTGCCCTACAGGCCCTAGCTGCCCTACAGGCATGCTCTGGCTGTCCTACAGGCCCTAGCTGCCCTACAGGCCTGCTCTGGCTGCCCTAGCTTCCCTACAGGCATGCTCTGGCTGCCCTAAAGGCCCTAGCTGCCCTACAGGCCTGCTCTGGCTGCCCTAGCTGCCCTACTCTGGCTGCCCTACGGGCATGCTCCTGCTGCCCTATGGGCCTGCTCCGGCTGCCCTACAGGCATGCTCCGGTGGCCCTACAGGCATGCTCCGGCTGCTCTACAGGCATGCTCCTGCTACCCTACAGGCATGCTCCGGCTGCCCTACAGGACCTAGCTGCCCTACAGGCCTGCTCTGGCTGCCCTAGCTGCCCTACAGGCATGCTCTGGCTGCCCTACAGGCATGCTCTTGCTGCCCTACAGGCCCTAGCTGCCCTACAGGCATGCTCTGGCTGCCCTACAGGCATGCTCTGGCTGCCCTACAGGCATGCCCTGGCTGCCCTACAGGCATGCTCTGGTGATCCTACAGGCATGCTCTGGCTGCCCTACAGGTCCTACAGGCATGCTCTGGTGATCCTACAGGCATGCTCCGGCTGCCCTACAGGTCCTACAGGCATGCTCTGGTGGCCTTACAGGCATGCTCCGGCTGCCCTACAGGTCCTACAGGCATGCTCCGGCTGCCCTACAGGTCCTACAGGCATGCTCCGGCTGCCCTACAGGCATGCTCCGGCTGCCCTACAGGTCCTACAGGCATGCTCCGGCTGCCCTACAGGTCCTACAGGCATGCTCCGGCTGCCCTACAGGCATGCTCCGGCTGCCCTACAGGTCCTACAGGCATGCTCCGGCTGCCCTACAGGTCCTACAGGCATGCTCCGGCTGCCCTACAGGTCCTACAGGCATGCTCCGGCTGCCCTACAGGTCCTACAGGCATGCTCCGGCTGCCCTACAGGTCCTACAGGCATGCTCTGGCTGCCCTACAGGTGCTATTCCGCCCAAACTCTGTATGCCATGGGTTCTCCAGCCCTGTTCCTGTAGCTACCCAGTGCTCCATTTGAGAAACCAAGTGAAATCTGTTTGAGAACATCGGTAGTGACATATTTTCGCAACAAAACATATTTCACTAAACTGTTGACAGCCCGTCTGCGCGCTGGAGATAGGGGAGGATATGGAAACGCATGGTGGTGAGATTCTGTATAGCTAAAGGTAATGTGTCACCCAATTAATTATGAAAATATAAAAAATGCACTGTTACTAGGCTATTCAAAATCTAATTCACTATCATTGTAGGCTAACTGTAAGCTGCCCTGCACGATAAATGAAGCAACAACATGGCCTAGGCCTATACGTTCTCTTCCAGACTCATGGATAGAAATGTTGGAGTGTAGCATAAGGTAACCAGTCCATCCAGTATGCATAATAATACAGCCCACGCTGAAAGGCCATTACTAGAATTAGTTTAATTTTGTAGTATAGGCTAGACCAATTATGTACCAAAGACATCTTAAATCAGTTTTGTTTGATGTTTTTCTACCGTGCATAATATGCTGTATGCTATGTATTGTATAACAGGCTTGGGCTCATAATAGAAGCCTATGCATAAGCTCTAATGTGTGTTTGGAATCATCACCTTAGAAAGCGCTGTCCATTTCGTTGTGTTAGGCTTTGAAACAACATCCACAACGACCATATTTTGCACTGGTCCAACCTGCTGTTGAACTTCTTTCTTCAAATTAATTATCACAGTGAGTTTTAAAAGTACGATAGTCCTACTGTTTTGATGATTAGTGTTTGATTATATTTTCCATTGATGTCAGAGTGGTTAGAGGACGATAGAGCCCTGAGTACCAGGCCATTAGGACCTGATGGAGGGACAGTAGAGCCCGGAGTACCAGGCAGTTAGGACCTGATGGAGGGACAGTAGAGCCCTGAGTACCAGGCCATTAGGACCTGATGGAGGGACAGTAGAGCCCTGAGTACCAGGCAATTAGGACCTGATGGTAGTTAGCATCTTGAGTACTATTAACAATGTCCAGAGTGCATAAGAGGAGATTACCATGACTCAACAATTACGTGGAATTTTACTGTGGTCATGACTCGTGACTGCCAGTGTGTTGGTAATATAGTCACCGCAACAGCCACCAACCCATGCTTTAACCATTAGGAGGATGAAGAAATATCTGACACTGAATCAGTGTTTAGGGACAACATCTACAACGATGTTTCTCTGTCTGTCTGCAGGTGTTCTAGTTGTCAGGTGGTGTTCGGAGGGTTAAACTCGGTCAAGTCCCATATCCAGACGGCCCACTGTGAGGTGTTCCATAAGTGTCCCAGCTGCCCGATGGCCTTCAAGTCCTCCCCCAGCGCCCAGAGCCACATCAACACCCAGCACCCCACACTCACTGGAGGACAGGCCAAGTATGTACACACACACTTGTTGTGTTCTCAGATTTTTTAAATTTACATTTTTTAATTTCACCTTTATTTAACCAGGAAGGCCAGTTGAGAACAAGTTCTCATTTACAACCGTAACCTGGCCAAGATAAAGCAAAGCAGTGCGACACAAACAACAACACAGAGTTACACATGGAATAAACAAACATACAGTCAATAACACAATAGAAAAATCTATATACAGTGTGTGCAAATGGAGTAAGGAGGTAAGGCAATAAATAGGCCATAGTAGTGAAGTAATTACAATATAGCAATTAACCACTGGAGTGATAGATGAGCTCTGATGATGTGCAAGTAGAGATACTGGTGTGCAAAAAAGTAAATAAAATATGGGGATGAGGTAGGTGCAGCGATCGGTATGCTGCTCAGATAGCTGATCTCCAACTTCAGCAATTTTTGCAATTTGTTCCAGTCATTGGCAGCAGAGAACTGGAAGGAAAGGCAGCCAACAGAGGTGTTGGCTTTGGGGATGACCAGTGAGATATACCTGCTGGAGCGCGTGCTACGGGTGGGTGTTATGGTGATCAGTGAGCTGAGATAAGGCGGAGCTTTACCTAGCAAAGATGACCTGGAGCCAGTGGGTCTGGCGACTAATATGTAGCGAGGGCCAGCCAACGAGAGCATACAGGTCGCAGTGGTGGGTGGTATATCGGGCTTTGGTGACAAAATGGATGGCACTGTGATAGACTGCATCCAGTTTGCTGAGTAGAGTGTTGGAGGATATTTTGTAAATGACATCGCCGAAGTCGAGGATCGGTAGGATAGTCAGTTTTACGAGAGTATGTTTGGGAAGGAGAGTTGACAGTCTACAAATACCTAGGTGTCTGGTTAGTTGTTCACATATTCTAAGTCGGAACCGTCCAGAGTAGTGATGCTAGTAGGGCGGGTGGGTGCGGGCAGCGATCGGTTGAAGAGCATGCGTTTAGTTTTACTAGCGTTTAAGAGCAGTTGGAGCCCACGGAAGGAGTGTTGTGTGGCATTGAAGCTTATACCCTTCACTCTTTCCTTACAGGATGATCTACAAGTGTGTGATGTGTGACACGGTATTTACCCAGAAGCCACTGCTGTACGTCCACTTTGACACCCACCTAGTCAAGCAGAAGGTGCACGTGTTCAAGTGTCCTGAGTGCCCCAAGCTCTACGCGCAGAGAAGTTCCATGCTGGAGCACATCAAGGTACATCTATGGGTTCCCCTCTCACACAGTCCTTCTCCAGACTGGGTTTGGGTCAGTCAGTTCTGTTGATATGAAATGTAGCTTAACTTTCCTCCATCTCCCTATCTGCTGTGTTCCTTTCTCTATTCTCCTCCCCCTTCCCTTGCTCAGACTACTCACAGAGGCCCTGCGGTCAAACAGGAAGTTCCCGTTGCCATGGCGCCCTCTCCTGCCCCTCCCCCCCGGGTGCGTAGCTTGGTGAAGACAGAGAGCTCTGACGGAGAGGAGTGGGGAAGGGAGGAAGAGGAGGATGAAGAGAGGGATGGAGAGAGCAGTAAGACAAGCCCAGGGTGGAGCTGTGCTCCCTGCCACGCCCGCTACGCTGACAGAGAGGACTACATTACCCATATGGCCGAGCAGCATGGCAAGGTCAGGAACATAGCCTGCACATAGACTACACATAAAGACAGTTAAATGTTTCATGCAGTAGTGATATACTGTTTGATGTGCAGTACAGTAGATTGATTCTGAATCGGTTCTAACTGATCAGTGATCCATTGTATCTTCTGACCCTCTAGGTCAGGCCTACTCTACTGCCGGCCCACGGGCCCAGTCCCGCCCAAAATTAACCCCTAACTGGCCCTTAAACGAATCACCACAGGCCCAATCCTCACTTGAGAAAAGTTATGCTTAATACGTCACTTACGTTCTTCCATCAAAATACGATCAGAGTTTATTTATGCTCAACTTTGAGCTCCCCAGGTGTTTCTCAAGTTGGGATTGGGCCCGATCATATAGGTTATAAAGTCATATCATGTATATCTAAAGTTCTGGAGCACAGTCACCTCTCACATGAAGTGGAGGGATCCAGGAAAGTTTGCCCTCTTTTTTTTTTTCTTTGAAGAACAGATTTTCAGCCGTTTTTCTCAGTAAGCATCATTGTCTTTAGTAGCCTTTCTGTTTTTAAACTAGGGGAGCTGAGGGGACTGTTCACTGTAAGGTGCCTGTGTTTTGTGTAGATCCTGAAGAAGTTCCCGTGTAGTCTCTGTGAGAACTCCTTCTCCTCCACGTCCAGCCTCAGACGCCACATCAGAGTCAAACACAAGGGCATCAAACGAGCCTTCCACTGCCGGTGAGTATGCACACTACACCCTAACCCCTACATACCCTACCCCCACGTCAGAGTCTAAATTAGTTATCCACTAAGTATGCACACTACACGCTAACCCCTGATGTCATAAGGTGAATGCACCAATTTGTAAGTCGCTCTGGATAAGAGCGTCTGCTAAATGACTTAAATGTAAATGTTAAATGTATACTACCCTACAACAGCTGTATCTCACCTTAACCCCTAACGTGTGTTTGTGTGTGTAGGTTGTGTGGTGAGGGTAAGAGGACGTTCAGCAGTAGACTGGTGTTGGAGAGACATGTCCAGCTGAGACACGGCATGTCAGCTCTGGACACAAAGGTACAGTTCCACTTTCTCTCACAACTACCGACTGCAGCCTTTATATAGGAAGACCGGTTATTAATGCTAAATGTCATTAACTCTAATTCTCTCTGTCTGTCTGTCAGCGAGGGAGGGGTGCAGAAGGGGCCGACAGTTCCTCGGAGCAGGACGGAGGCTCCAACCCTCCGTTCACTGTTTCAGCTGAGGAAGACGGAGGAGGGTTGAAGACTGAGGAGGAAGAGGACGATGTGACCAAGGGCATCATCCCTGCTAAGAGACCTCACGTCACCTCCTCGGCCCCCCCTCCCCAGCCAGAGTCTGGGTTCCACTGTACTCCGTGTGGCTTCACCACCGAGGACCGCGCCGTCTTCCTGGACCACATCCCCCAGCACCGCTCCGAGGCCCTGGGGGGAGGAGTCAGCCTGCAGTGTCTACAGTGTGGAGCCTGCTTTGCCTCCGCCCCCTCCCTCTCCCGCCACCGCTTCATCAGCCACAGGGTTCGAGACACGCCCCCTGACAACCACAGCCGTCACGGCCATAACGACCGCTCCCTGACATCCTCGCCCGGCAACGGCGGTAACCACGGTGACGGGAGTCCCAGAGGGGGTTCCCTGCCGGGGTCTCCCTCTTCCTCGTCTCACCCCCCCACACCGCTGGGGGAGGACGGGGAGGGCAGGGTGGGGTGTAGGGTGTGTGGGAAACACTTTGAGAAGGTTTCAGATCTGAACACACACTTCAGGACTCACGGCATGGCCTTCATCACCGCACGCAAGACAGACAAACCTGTCTAAGAGAGAGGGAGGGGAAGGTAGGGAAGGAGGAGGAGAGAGACAGAGAGAGGAGATAATATTTTGGAGGGAAGGAGGGTGAGCGAGTACTATAAACTGCAGATATTTTAGTAAGAGAGAGGAGGTATGGGAAGGAAAGCTCTTCACTGTAAACTGTTCTTCAGCAGTGTGTTCCTGTCATCACTTATCCAACACACAAGCACATTGTGATAAGTTGTTGTTTTCATTCAATTCTTTCATATTTAATTTTCTGTCACATTTGTTATATGGCAGCCATAACCTGTATGTTTGTCTGACTGATTCTGGACGCAGTACCTCAGGTGATGTACCTGTCTAAATTGAGGTAGTATTAATATCTTCTCACTGAGTTGTAAACAGTGGAGGCTGTTGAGGGGAGGACGGCTCATAATAATGGCTGGAAAGGAACACATGGAAAGGCATCAAACACATGGTTTCCATGTATTTGAAACCATTCCACTCCAACCATTACCACGAACCCATCCTCCCCAATTAAGGTGCCACCAACCTCCTTTGGTTGTAAATGAGTTATGAAACGCATTATTACAGGTTATATTACCAAATAACACTTCCATTCAGAAGTGTACTTTTTAAAATGGAGACAGTTAACCACCAGTCAGTCTACAGCTGAGTTCTATTAGGTTTCTGTTGTCTGTCATCAACAGGGAATGTGACTGGTGTTGGAAGAGACTAGTCAACATGGGGGTGTGATTTGCTTATCGATTTGAATGTGTTTTCTATGGTTCATCCAAGCACAGAATCTCACAGTGGATTGGTGACAGCCACCACTGGTCTTTCCCTGTGTAGAGCCCGTCCCAGTTCTCATTCTCACTATTGCATTGATTTTCTTATAGTTTTGTTCATAGTATTTGATTTAAGGGTTTGTGTATGTGCAGGTATTTGTTTTTCATTGTAAGCTCTGGATTGGCTTTGTCTGTTGAATGTTCTCCGTTCTCATCCCCGTCCGTCTAGCCATATAGTATGATCAGGGATGAGATTGGCTCCACAGAGACGTCAGGCAGAGTATTCCTGTTGATCCGGCCTTGAAACATCCCATCTCAAGATGACCCTCTATAACCTGGAGGGGTTGGACCCTTCCATTACTAAAGTGTGGTTGTACTTGACCACAACTGAACCATAACCATGTAAATATGAGTACTAGACATCTATCCTCTTTCTCTCTCTGAGAGGGAGGGAGATATGGTGAAACTCCTGGTGTAGGAGGAGAGGTGTGACGGGTTGAGGACAGTGATTGTATGCTAAAGAAAAGCATGTAAGGCGTGTTGAACCACAGTAAAACATCAAATAAAAAGATACTTTTTTAACTTAAAGATTAGTCACCAATCAGCGGAGTTAACTGTTCTCTTCTTCTCTTTTGATAAAGGTATTGTGTGCGTGTCTCCAGCTAGTTTCTTCAGTCTTCAGAGATTACAATGTTAACACACAGCCCTCTTTCCCCCTGTAACCCAATTCTATGTTTTATTTCTTGCGTAGAGAATTTCTAATAAAATACCCAGAGATAAAGTGATTATTATAGTCTTATTTGAGCTTCTGTCAGTCGTAACAATCCATAGAGTAAGTGATAGTAGGTTCATAATCTTTATTATTAACTTAGTCTTCCACTTCCAATTTGATCAGCACTGGATTAGCACCCATAATCCTCGTTTTATGATCCCAACTCTCAGAAAACAACCAATGCAGAACACCGACTCACACATCATTACATGCTCCAGCGTTGCCCTACTAGAAGAGACCCACCATTGCAACAAAGATATAGAAAGATACATATTTCTTTAACAAATAGAATAAAAATATCTTAAGTGCTTTTACATTGTCACAGGTATCTGCTTTGATGTGCTCAAGGCCTGCGCTGGCTTAATCTAGAATAGTTATTTTTTTAAAGAAGCAGGATATAAAGTTATTTGTTACTGTTAAATGTGTTAAAATATGCCATATTATTGACCATCTCTCTTCTTGTTCAACACATGCATGAGTAGTTCCATATGTCATGCATGTCTATTGGATGTGTAGTTTCACTACAGGACAAACCCCAGCAGTAGGGACAAGAAGGGCTGCATAAAGACTCCAACTCCCAGAGTTCCCAGCATAGATGCTCCTGGTGGAGAAAAAATAATACATTAAACCACTTGACCTCTCTCTTGCCTATTCATCTTCATTTCAGTTTCTTCCTCATAGTCTAATCAACTCTTTCTCTTACCTGACCACAGGAGCATTCCTTTATCTCTACCTATCTCCATCTTTCACTCATGTGTTCATAACATCTTGTAAATTTGTAATTACCAGCATATGACTGGGAAATATCCACTTGTCAATAAGGCAGGTTGCCTATTGGTTAGAGCATTGGGCCAGTAACCGAAAGGTTGCTGGATCGAATCCCCGAGCTGACAAGGTCGTTCTGCCCCTGAACAAGGCAGGTAACCCACTGTTCTCTGGTAGGCCGTCATTGTAAATAAGAATTTGTTCTCAACTGTCTTCCCTAGTAAAATAAACAAATCTGTGAGCTCAGCTTGTTTGCCATTAGCCAGTCGACATTCCCACTTGTTATGAACGTAGCATTCATCTCTTCCCCTCCCAGTCACCTCTCTCCTACTCACCTGAGAGTTGGGGCAGGTTTCTGGGTGGGTTTGTAGTCGGTTCTGCACGGTCATAGGCCACTCGGTCGTAGGCCACACCCAGAGCATTGCCAAGAGCGGCCCGTTGTGCCTCCCCCAGCACTGCCCACTGTGCACTGGTTACCATGGCAGCATTGTCAGGACCCAGGGCCTTCAGCTGGCTGGTTGAGAGTGCCTGATCAGAATACAGAAGAGTATGGAGTGCTGGGTTCAAAAGTCACCTATTTTTTTCGTAAACCTAGTAATTAGAAAACCTCAGTGGAACACAGCAGAGATAGAGAAGAGCCCCCAAAGCAAACTGGTTCTGGGGGTCTGTTCACAAACAAACCCCACAGAGCCCCAGGACAGCAACACAATTTGACTCAACCAAATCATGAGAAAACAAAAAGATAATCCCATTGGAAAGAATTTACAAAAAAACAGAGCACCCTATAATGCTATTTGGCCCTAAACAGAGAGTACACAGTGATGGAATACCTGACCACCGTGACTTACCCAAAATTAAGGAAATCTTTGACTATGTACAGGTACAGACTATGTGAGCATAGCCTTGCTATTGAGAAAGGCTGCTGTAGGCAGACCTGGCTCTGAAGAGAAGACCTGCTATGTGCACACTGCCCACAAAATGAGGTGGAATCTGAGTTGCACTTCCTAACCTGCCAAATGTATGACCATACTAGAGACACACATTTCCCACAGATCCACGAAGAATTAGAAAACAAATCCAATTTTGTTAAACTCCCATAACTACTGGGTGAAATACCACAGTGTGCCATCACAGCAGCAAGATTTGTGACCTGTTGCCACAAGAAAAGTGCAACCAGTGAAGAACAAACACTATTGTCAATACAACCCATATTTGTTTATTTATTTTACCTTTTGTACTTTAACTATTGGCATATCATTACAACACTGTATATAGACATATGACATTTGAAAAGTCTTTATCCTTTTGGAATTTTTGGAAGTGTAATTTTCACTGTTCATTTTTTATTGTTTATTTCACAATTGTTTATATATTTTACTTGCTTTGGCAATGTAAACATGTTTCCCATGCCAATAAAACCCTTAATTTGAAATTGAAATTTAATTGATAGAGGGAGGCAGGGAGAGAGTGTACTCACAGCGAGGCGGTCTGGGGGGATGAGGGGAACGCTGGTCTGACTGAGGAATGAGAAGGCAGAGGGACTGAGAGAAAGAAACTCTGACAAACTCAAACCAGCTGGAGAAAAGTGAGACAAAGCAGAGAGAGAGAAAGAAGGGATGAGAAATGGCTTACATTTTAAAATGTATTTCACAAAATAAGAGAGAGCAATAGTGTGTGAGAGAGAGAAAGAGGGAAACAGAGGAGTGTATCTGACCCATGATGTTGCCCAGAGAGTTGACCCGAGCCTCGGTCCATCCCTGTGTTTCTCCAAACACAGCCACCGCACGCTGCTTCAGAAGCTCTGTTACTGCCAGGGGGCACTGCACCTCGCCCACCGACTGTACTGCCTCCCTATAGAGATATATAACACATTTAAAAACAAGCTCACGCAAACACACACACGCACTGTCCATGTCTGACCTGAAGGCATCAGTGTTGAGTTGACCAGTCTCCTCAGTGTTCAGACCACAGATGAACTGGTCCAGTCCCACCAACTCCACAGCTCCCAGTTCTCCCACTGTCTCATTAATACGCTCCACAAAACCCCTCCACACAGCCTCCCTCTGCCAGGGACCAGACATGATGATCATCGTGTGTGTGTGTGTGTGTGTGTGTGTGTGTGTGTGTGTGTGTGTGTGTGTGTGTGTGTGTGTGTGTGTGTGTGTGTGTGTGTGTGTGTGTGTGTGTGTGTGTGTGTGTGTGTGTGTGTGTGTGTGTGTGTGTGTGTGTGTGTGTGTGTGTGTGTGTGTGTGTGTGTGTGTGTGTGTGTGTGTGTGTGTGTGTGTGTGTGTGTGTGTGTGTGTGTGTGTGTGTGTGTGTGTGTGTGTGTGTGTGTGTGTGTGTGTGTGTGTGTGTGTGTGTGTGTGTGTGTGTGTGTGTGTGTGTGTGTGTGTGTGTGTGTGTGTGTGTGTGTGTGTGTGTGTGTGTGTGTGTGTGTGTGTGTGTGTGTGTGTGTGTGTGTGTGTGTGTGTGTGTGTGTGTGTGTGTGTGTGTGTGTGTGTGTGTGTGTGTGTGTGTGTGTGTGTGTGTGTGTGTGTGTGTGTGTGTGTGTGTGTGTGTGTGTGTGTGTGTGTGTGTGTGTGTGTGTGTGTGTGTGTGTGTGTGTGTGTGTGTGTGTGTGTGTGTGTGTGTGTGTGTGTGTGTGTGTGTGTGTGTGTGTGTGTGTGTGTGTGTGTGTGTGTGTGTGTGTGTGTGTGTGTGTGTGTGTGTGTGTGTGTGTGTGTGTGTGTGTGTGTGTGTGTGTGTGTGTGTGTGTGTGTGTGTGTGTGTGTGTGTGTGTGTGTGTGTGTGTGTGTGTGTGTGTGTGTGTGTGTGTGTGTGTGTGTGTGTGTGTGTGTGTGTGTGTGTGTGTGTGTGTGTGTGTGTGTGTGTGTGTGTGTGTGTGTGTGTGTGTGTGTGTGTGTGTGTGTGTGTGTGTGTGTGTGTGTGTGTGTGTGTGTGTGTGTGTGTGTGTGTGTGTGTGTGTGTGTGTGTGTGTGTGTGTGTGTGTGTGTGTGTGTGTGTGTGTGTGTGTGTGTGTGTGTGTGTGTGTGTGTGTGTGTGTGTGTGTGTGTGTGTGTGTGTGTGTGTGTGTGTGTGTGTGTGTGTGTGTGTGTGTGTGTGTGTGTGTGTGTGTGTGTGTGTGTGTGTGTGTGTGTGTGTGTGTGTGTGTGTGTGTGTGTGTGTGTGTGTGTGTGTGTGTGTGTGTGTGTGTGTGTGTGTGTGTGTGTGTGTGTGTGTGTGTGTGTGTGTGTGTGTGTGTGTGTGTGTGTGTGTGTGTGTGTGTGTGTGTGTGTGTGTGTGTGTGTGTGTGTGTGTGTGTGTGTGTGTGTGTGTGTGTGTGTGTGTGTGTGTGTGTGTGTGTGTGTGTGTGTGTGTGTGTGTGTGTGTGTGTGTGTGTGTGTGTGTGTGTGTGTGTGTGTGTGTGTGTGTGTGTGTGTGTGTGTGTGTGTCATATATACAGTACCTGTGGTTGTGTCCAGGAGCAGCGGGAAAGTGTCTCCAGAGTGTCCAGGGAGGAGAAGGGGAGGCTGGCCAGCTCAGTGAGGTTGAACCCCTGAGAGACACAGCCCAGCTGGAGCACCTGGCTCTCATTCAAACCTGACACTGGACCCCAGGCCTGTGGTACAATATAGTAAAGCACAGCTCACTCAACAGCAGAACATAAAAAGATGCTCACCCCTGCACTTGAGATTCTTCTAACTTCTGTGAAATGGCCCCAAGATTTAGTCACTGATCTAAGGTATGTTTCAGAACCCCCAAGACTTGAAGAGGGTAAACTGATCTGTGCCTGAGCCTGGCAATCTACCTGGATGGCCTTCTCTCTGAGCACCACTAGTTGCTCGGCACTGTAATCAAGGACCTCCCCCAGCGTTTCCACGGCAGCGGTGATTGTGCCGGCGTCCATCTTGGAGAGCTGGGCTGGGCTCCAGTAGACATTGGCTCCGCCCAGTTCCTCCAACAGAGACACAGTAAGGCCCACCTCCCCCTGAGGGAGAACTACAGAGAGAGGGTCCAGGGAGGTTGTGGTAAATGTATTGTAATGTACATCTTTATTATGTTCATATTCAAAATAATCCCACACACATTCTTATCTGCACCTTAGGTGTGTGTGTTTCTCCTCTCTCACCTGCTCTCCTCCTGCGCATGGGCATTACTTCAGATGTGGAGGTGGAGAGAGAGAAGAGTTTCCATCGCAGGGCTGAGAGGTCCGGACCCCTACTAAACTCCTGAGGAGGGTTAGGGACCGGAGGGCTGGGTAGGCTGTCCATCAGGTCAGACAGAGTCTCTTTCAGCCACGACTAGAGGAGGGAGAAGCCAGGGTAGAAAGTAAAAGAGCAGAGGTTATCTTCATTTTTTGAAATTCACAGAAACACAAGCGTAGACAACATCAGGGAGAGACTAATTAGGGGCCTTTCGTATGTGGTTGTCAGGGAGATCATGGTGATAGAGAGCCACTGACCTTAAAGCGCAGTGAGCGGACAGCAGAATCATCCAACAGGAGGAGAGGACCCAGGGATTTGATGGTGTCAGCTGTCCAATCAGACGGGTCACTTTCAAAGGAGAGAAACAATAATAATTGTATATTTGTCAATTTTTATTTTGACAGTAGCAGTTCTATCTAGAAAGGTTAGAGGATGTGGTTGTTCGTACCCATATGTATCATTGAGCAGCTGGAAGAGCGCCCTCCAGTGGCGTGGAGGAATCTGTTTGCAGGAGGCCAGGGCCTGCACGCTGGAGTTGAGGACCTCAGGGGCCAGGAGGGACATCTGAGAGGGGGCCAGCTCACACAGCAGCGACCCCAGACTCAACACCTCCTCACTGGACAACTTTGACATGTTCCTCCCCTGGGGACACAGGGGTGCACCGGGCTCTGTCACTCATTGCAGTATGTGTGTGTGTGTGTTTGTGATTTACACTAAAGATTAGGGTTAGGGTTGGGGTTGAGGCTAGGGTTAAGGTTGAACTAGGTTGTGGACATGAAGCTAGGGTTAGGATTAAACTGGGATGTAGACATGAACCGAGGGTTAGGATTAGGGTTGAACTGGGATGTAGACATGAACCGAGGGTTAGGATTAGGGTTGAACTGGGATGTAGACATGAACCGAGGGTTAGGATTAGGATTGAACTGGGATGTAGACATGAACCGAGGGTTAGGATTAGGGTTGAACTGGGATGTAGGGATGTGTGTTTACCAGGCAGTTCAGAGCTCTGTTGGTCAGTGTGGGGCGAGAGCGAGAGGTGAGAGGCAAAGAACTCAGGTTGGCCTCTTTCATCTTCTTCATGAACACAGCACATACAGAGGCAGGTAGACTGGCTATCTTCTCAGCCCTGAGAGAGAGAGAGAGGAGGGAGGGAGGGAAAGAAAGAAAGAAAGAAAGAAAGAAAGAAAGAAAGAAAGAAAGAAAGAAAGAAAGAAAGAAAGAAAGAAAGAAAGAGAGAGAGAGAGAGAGAGAGAAAAAATATATAGTGTAAGTATGTGTCAGTGTGTTGGGGCCCCCACCCCCAAAATAGCCATTTTCCCACAGACATTACCTGCTGATTGATTCTTAATGTATTATCCCACAATTGAAAATATTTATTTCATGTATGTTTTTAATTTCAGGAAATTCTGAAATGTATAGGGGATACACTTAAAAAAATACATTTGCATAAAAACAATATGTCAGAATGGCCCCCTGGACAGCTGGGGATGATTTCAATTAAACCCCTGGAACACAGCAACATCTGCCAGTGTGTGTGTGTGTGTGTGTGTGTGTGTGTGTGTGTGTGTGTGTGTGTGTGTGTGTGTGTGTGTAATCACGGCAGGTGAAGCAGTAGCAGGGTGGGGATCTCCTCCAGCTCTGTGTCTGTGATGTTGTTGAAGTAGCCTGCTCTCTTTTTCTCCAAACCTGCAAACAGACTCTGTGCAGTACAGCACACCTGACAGACAAAGTGAGAGGGTGGGAGATGTGTGTCTCAAAATCAATGTAAAAATAGCCCCTAAGCATGTAATAACCAGCCTGACCTCAGAGCTATATGAAACAAACTTGTATGTATTTCTGAGCATCTCGAAGACGTATGATATCTACTAATGGCCTAGTTACTTTAGACAGAAATTATTTTAGGGAGGTTGGTCGGAGAGGATGAGTGGGTGTAATCCGCAACCATCTAACAATCCAAAGGTTGCGTGTTTGAGTCGTGACGAGGGCAATTGTAGCTTTTTATACAACGGGTGAGTCTAATCCTGAATGCTGATTGGTTAAAATCACATTCCAGCCGGTGTCTATTCCATAAATTACCACTGGCTAAATCTGTGACGTTAAAATGCCTATTTACTCTATTCCATCTGACTGCACAATCCACTGTCTCATCAGCCCAGCCAGGCAATTTATAAACGTGATCTCCACTATAAGAAGCATCTAGACATTATCTCACATTTCTTTTAGACAGTGTTTAGTTTTCAACAGCAGAGATTTGTATAAACCTTGTCTGTCTCTCCGACATTTGCAACATTGTTTCAATATTCAAATTCGACTCCAGCTGTCCCATAGTAATGAACGTGTCGGGACGAGACAGACAGGCAGGCAGCGTTTCTCAACCAGTCGAAATCATGAATCAGCGGGCATCATTTTCATGGATATATACAAAGAAAGAAATGTAAATTGAAAAAATGTCAAACGAAACGAAGTGCAGCTAGTTTGCAGCCTTTCCAGCTTCCGTTTGAAGTGATTGTTGTTGGCTAGCTGTGTTGTTGGCTAGCTGTGCTGTTGGCTAGCTGTGTTGTTGGCTAGCTGTGTTGTTGGCTAGCTGTGTTGTTGGCTCCTCTGAGTCCTGACCAGTAAGCATATTTTCTATGCCAGCGAAATCGCGCACCATTTGCTCATTGTTATGGATATATCCAAATAAATGTCACTAGAAAACAGCTTAAACAAATGCAAATGCAGCTACTTTGCTACTATTCTGTCTGCAACCATAGATTTGTGTCAGAACTATATATTGTGGAAGGATGAAATAGTATGAATAAATTAATCCAAATAACATGAATGAAAATATGTCAATCATTATTTGAATATGTTGGTAACCCGTTGTATAAAAGTGATAATGCCAGAGAAGGTGTTGTTTTGAGGATATATTGGCACAGTTTGCTGCCCGAGACAAACAACACCCGTGCCAATATATCCTCCAAACACCGTTTTATCAGGCATTATCACTTAATTAGCTAACCCTTCCCTAACCCTTATTCTAAACTTGACCCAATTCACCTAACACGCTATGCAAATTATCCTAACCTTTGTTGTTAGTTCACCTAACCACGAACATAATTCTCCTTCGCTGTTACGACGCAACAAGCAACCTGGTCTCAGAGAAATACATATAAGTCCTCCAAGATGTATAATAAACTTACATCATCCAATTCGTATGCTATTGTACGACCAGGTAAGATGTATGATACTATACATCCTCTAATTCATATGATATTCTATGACCGCTACTCCATTCATAATGTAACCTAATGTAACCTATCAGTTGTCACAGATTTACATACAGAACAGTAGGAGTTGCAGTCATCACTTGTGTGTGTGTGTGTGTGTGTGTGTGTGTGTACCTGTGTCTTAGAGAGCCAGCGTGGAGTCTCTGTCACAGCTTGGGCCATCTCCAGGACGCCACTTTCAGCCACCTTTTCAATCATCTCACAGGACACGCCCTGCATCGCCGAGCCCAGCTTCCTGTCATCATCATCATTTACATTGTAGTCATTAGGCAGATGCTCTTATCCAGAGCGACTTACAGGAGCAACTACCTTGCTTATCATCATCATCCTCATCATCAGTACCATCAAAAACTGTATGTGTGTGTGTGTGTGTTCTCACCGCATGTCTGTAAGTGTCATCTTCTTGCCTAGGATATTTCTGACCAGAAAGGCCGACTGCAAGACAGAGAACAGTGTGTAATGTCACACCAGTGGCCGTAGTCCCCAGAGTTGCATTCAGAAGACACACACACACCTGTGCACGTGTCCACTGCTTGCCCTCCAGTTGGTCGAGGGAGGTCAGGTTAGCCTTGTCCAGGCTGGTCAGGGATAGGCTGGACAGCAGAGAGGCAGGGACTTTCTGGATCAGCTCTGAGGCATTCACATCCCCAAGCAGCTACACACACACACACACACACACACACACACACACACACACACACACACACACACACACACACACACACACACACACACACACACACACACACACAACTTTAGGATCAACCTGAACCATCTTTGCTGCACATCTCATTTTCTGCTATGACTTCTCCCTCCCTTGCCCTTTCACCCCTCCCTTGCCCTTTCACCCCTCCCTTGCCCTTTCACCCCTCCCTTGCCCTTTCACCCCTCCCTTGCCCTTTGAGTTTGAGTTGATTTTATTTTTACAGGGACAGTGCACATTAATCAACGTTTCAGTAAAAGTGTCGGTTTTAGCCAGCCGGCCAATTTTCAACCACAGTCCCTGGGCAGGTTATTAAAAACAATTACAATATAGACCATAATTGAGCAGTGAGCACACGCAGAGCAACATAGGACAAGCAAGACGTAGCATACAGACAGAGCAACATAGGACAAGCAAGACGTAGCATACAGACAGAGCAACATAGGACAAGCAAGACGTAGCATACAGACAGAGCAACATAGTACAAGCAAGACGTAGCATACAGACAGAGCAACATAGGACAAGCAAGACGTAGCATACAGACAGAGCAACATAGGACAAGCAAGACGTAGCATACAGACAGAGCAACATAGGACAAGCAAGACGTAGCATACAGACAGAGCAACATAGTACAAGCAAGACGTAGCATACAGACAGAGCAACATAGGACAAGCAAGACGTAGCATACAGATAGAGCAACATAGAACAAAAAGTAGCAAGACAAAATTCATAAAAGCAACAAAGTGTTTCCACACCTCACAAACTACAGACAACACCCCTCCCTTCCCCTCTCACCCCCTCCAACAATGCTTTTCTCTGTAGACTGGTCATCTTTTGACTCATCATGTCCAGACCCTCATTACCCAGAAGCCCCTGGGATTTGACCTTCCTGAGGACAGAGGAGGCCACGCCCGTCACAGCTGAACCCAGAGACATTAACTCCTTACCAGACACCTCCTGAGAGAGAGAGAGAGAGAGAGAGAGGGAGGAAGGAAGGAAGGAAGGAAGGAAGGAAGGAAGGAAGGAGGGAAGGAAGAAAGGAAGGAAGGAAGGAGGGAAGGAAGGAAGGAAGGAAGGAAGGAGGGGAAGGAAGGAAGGAAGGAAGGAAGGAAGGAGGGAAGGAAGGAAGGAAGGAAAGAAGGAGGGAAGGAAGGAAGGAAGGAAGGAAGGAAGGAAGGAAGGAAGGAAGGAAGGAAGGAAGGAAGGAAGGAAGGAAGGAAGGAAGGAAGGAAGGAAGGAAGGAAGGAAGGAAGGAATGAGAGTTTTTAGAGCTGCTCTCTATTTGACCATTAGTTCCTACCTCGGCCCCTCATACTATAGGAGAGGATCACCTAAACATTCCAGTTGAGAAGCCTGTTAATAGTACTGACTGAGCCAAAGGCATATTTATAAGAGTAACACCTCTCTCACCTGCTTCCCCTGCAGTAGTTTATTGGCCAGTGTTTTGGCCTGGGTCAGACCCCACTTCACCTCTGACCCCAGTGACATCAGGGTGTCCTTGAGGGCGTCGGGGGAGAACTGGGAGAGATGGAAAGGGGAAAGCAGCGTAACACCGGGACCCAGCGCACGCAGCAGCTCAGGACTGGAATCATCCACAGATGATGACATCACAGTGTTGACGAGCTTCTTCTTCAGCTGGAAGTCAGAGGAGGAGGGGAGAGGAAGAGGAGGGTTAAAAATAAACACCACAGATTATTCCCATAATTGTTCTCTGTAAAATCCTAACTTTAGTGATTCCTGAGTTTTAAACTATAAACTACAACAACTTTGGAAAGACTGAGAGAGACAGAGAGAGAGAGAGAGAGAGAGAGAGAGAGAGCGAGGGAGAGAGAGAGAGAGAGAGCGAGAGGGAGAGAGAGAGAGAGAGAGAGCGAAAGGAGAGAGAGAGAGAGAGATAGAGAGAGAGAGAGAGAGAGAGAGAGAGACAGAGACAGAGAGAGACAGAGAGAGAGACTGGGGGCATACCTTGTTGACTCCAGAGTTGCTACAGTCATCAAGTTGAGAGAGGAGGAGCCGGCTCATGGAGGAGTTTAGGGTTGGGGCGTCATCATAGAAACATGCCAGCGAGCCCAGTCTGGATAGGAAAGGGTCAGATGTCATAGGTCAGAGTTAAGTAAAATACCCTACTGGCTATTCAGTACCGTGTTTAGTAAGTCATCCAACATCTGTTCTGAACTCTCCTCCCTTGTTTGTTTGTCATATTTCTGTGACTAAGCACTCGCTCATGCATGTATGTAGATCTGGCTAATTCAGAGAAATGATCATCTAACCGTCATTACCTATTTTGTTTAGTGAAGTAATTATGAAACTACAGGATGGTCTGAACAATTAGCAAAATTAATGGTAATTTGCATATCCAGCACAGGAGGTTGGTGGCACCTTGACTGGGGAGGATGGGCTCAGAGTAATGGCTGGAAAAGAATGAATGGAATGGAATTGAACTCATCAAACACATGGTATCTATGTGTTGATACCTTTCACTCCATTCTAGCTATTATTATCAGCCGTCCTCCCCTCAGCAGCCTCCTGTGATGTCCAGGTGATACAGCTCCAGTCCTTCTCTCAGGCACATACAAACCTGTCCAGGTTCTGGACCAAGTCCCCTCTCTTCTGGGAACACTCTCTGATCTTCTGGAGTATCTTTCTGCCCTGAAGAGGAGGGAGCCCCCCCACCCCTCTGAAGGAGGAAGGGAACTGGGGTGAATGGAAGAATGGACACAGCTAGGGAAAGAGAGAGATAGTGGGGAAGACAGATAGATTAAATAGCAGTTGTAAAATAGGGGACTGTGATCTGTTTGAGGGTCTCAGTGAGTTTTGATGCGATCCATTAAAAAGCAGAGTGGGGAGAACTACAACAAACAAAGACCTGGTCGTTGGGGATGGTTTGGATGTCGTCCATGGGCAGCCCGGAAAGGAAGGGCCCCATCATCTTCATCACATCCATCTTCAGCCACAGCAGCCTGGGAGGACAGGGGCTGGGCATTACTGGAGAGAGAGGAGGGTGGCAAACACACAAACACAGTTGGCACACACACATACAGGGCAGAGTAGTACTTGAACACAAACATGATGTCACAACAATGGTTGTAGTCACCAGAGTTGTTTTCAGTAGACACACGCACATGCGCGCAAACACACACACACCACACACACACCACACACACACACACACACACACACACACACACACACACACAGGCAGGGCCCAGTATTACTTGAACACACACATGCAGATGTAATAAACACATAAACACACTGCAGAGTGAAGATCTGTGTGACACACACGCAAATCAGGTGTTGTGTCTCGAATAAACACATACATCTCCACTGTCCTTTGGACATAACTCACTCTCCCTTTTCATAGCCGCGGGAAGTAGTTTTGGGGTGATTTTTCAGGGGGGCTGCAACACATCCCTACTTCCCGCATCTATGTCCCTTTTCATGCCTCTCCCCCTCTTCCTCCTCTTCCTCCCTCCTTTCTTTACACTGCTTCGGTCTTCTCCTTTCCAGCTTGTATCCTTCTCTCCTTCCTCTCTTCTCTTCTCCTCTCCTTTCCAGCTTGTATCTTTCTCTCCTTCCTCCCTGCTCTTCTCCTCTCCTTTCCAGCTTGTATCTTTCTCTCCTTCCTCCCTTCTCTTCTCCTCTCCTTTCCAGCTTGTATCCTTCTCTCCTTCCTCCCTTCTCTTCTCCTCTCCTTTCCAGCTTGTATCCTTCTCTCCTTCCTCCCTGCTCTTCTCCTCTCCTTTCCAGCTTGTATCCTTCTCTCCTTCCTCCCTTCTCTTCTCCTCTCCTTTCCAGCTTGTATCCTTCTCTCCTTCCTCCCTTCTCTTCTCCTCTCCTTTCCAGCTTGTATCCTTCTCTCCTTCCTCCCTTCTCTTCTCCTCTCCTTTCCAGCTTGTATCCTTCTCTCCTTCCTCCCTTCTCTTCTCCTCTCCTTTCCAGCTTGTATCCTTCTCTCCTTCCTCCCTTATCTTCTCCTCTCCTTTCCAGCTTGTATCCTTCTCTCCTTCCTCCCTTCTCTTCTCCTCTCCTTTCCAGCTTGTATCCTTCTCTCCTTCCTCCCTTCTCTTCTCCTCTCCTTTCCAGCTTGTATCCTTCTCTCCTTCCTCCCTTCTCTTCTTCTCTCCTTTCCAGCTTGTATCCTTCTCTCCTTCCTCCCTGCTCTTCTCCTCTCCTTTCCAGCTTGTATCCTTCTCTCCTTCCTCCCTGATTCTCTCCTATACAGCTTGTATCCTTCTCTCCTTCCTCCCTTATCTTCTCCTCTCCTTTCCCGCTTGTATCCTTCTCTCCTTCCTCCCTGCTTCTCTCCTTTCCAGCTTGTATCCTTCTCTCCTTCCTCCCTTCTCTTCTCCTCTCCTGTCCAGCTTGTATCCTTCTCTCCTTCCTCCCTTCTCTTCTTCTCTCCTTTCCAGCTTGTATCCTTCTCTCCTTCCTCCCTGCTCTTCTCCTCTCCTTTCCAGCTTGTATCCTTCTCTCCTTCCTCCCTGATTCTCTCCTATCCAGCTTGTATCCTTCTCTTCTTCCTCCCTTATCTTCTCCTCTCCTTTCCCGCTTGTATCCTTCTCGCCTTCCTCCCTGCTTCTCTCCTTTCCAGCTTGTATCCTTCTCTCCTTCCTCCCTTCTCTTCTCCTCTCCTGTCCAGCTTGTATCCTTCTCTCCTTCCTCCCTTCTCTTCTCCTCTCCTGTCCAGCGTGTATCCTTCTCTCCTTCCTCCCTGCTTCTCTCCTGTCCAGCTTGTATCCTTCTCTCCTTCCTCCCTTCTCTTCTTCTCTCCTTTCCAGCTTGTATCCTTCTCTCCTTCCTCCCTGCTTCTCTCCTTTCCAGCTTGTATCCTTCTCTCCTTCCTCCCTTCTCTTCTCCTCTCCTCTCCTGTCCAGCTTGTATCCTTCTCTCCTTCCTCCCTTCTCTTCTTCTCTCCTTTCCAGCTTGTATCCTTCTCTCCTTCCTCCCTGCTCTTCTCCTCTCCTTTCCAGCTTGTATCCTTCTCTCCTTCCTCCCTGTTTCTCTCCTTTCCAGCTTGTATCCTTCTTTCCTTCTCTCCTTCCTCCCTGCTCTTCTCCTCTTCTTCCAAGCTTGTTTCCTGTATTTCTCATAATTTCTTTCCATTTGGTTTTCCTTTAGGTTTCCCACCTTTCAATGGTTTCTTCTCGTTCTCATTCTACTCCTCATTCCTTTCCTCTCTCCCCCTCTTGATTTGGGTTCTCTCATCCTATTTATCTTTCTCTTTCTCCAGTTTGACTTGAAGAGATTGATCATTAGTATTTGGGTCATAAGGTACAAAACAAGACTGTTTCTAAGAGCTTGATCAATCAAAGATACAAAACAAGACTGTTTCTAAGAGCTTGATAAATCAAAGGTTGCTGTAACATCTAAAATCTCAACTAAACATATTTATATCAGTATTTAGTTTAATTATAATAATGAATAATGTAACATATTCTATCTCTGCAGAGGTGGTTCTCACCTGTCATATCAGGCTGTGGTGGTCTAGCAGGCCAGTTCTGTCCTACTTCTGGTCTGAGTGTATGTCTTGGCTCCTGTTCTGGTTTAGGTGTCTGTCCTGGTTCCTGTGCTGGTCTGTGTGTCTGTCCTGGTTTCTGTTCTGGCCTGTGTGTCTGTCCTGGTTCCTGTTCTGGTCTGTGTGTCTGTCCTGGTTTCTGTTCTGGTATGGGTCTGGGGCGCCAGGCTGCAGCAGTGTGGCTGCAGTTGTAGTTGTTCTGGGCCACCCGCTCCTTGGCCCACTCTCTGATCTGAACACGCTGCTCCTCAGAGAGAGACCCAAACACCTCTCCCAGCATCTTCATCCTGGAACCAGACCATACTGTTACCACACACACACACACACACACACACACACACACACACACACACACACACACACACACACACACACACACACACACACACACACACACACACACACACACACACACACACACACACACACACACACACACACACACACATCTCTTCCAGGTGGGGGTTCTGTATCCAGGGAGGCAGGGTCATCTGTAGTGGGGGCATGTTCTGTAGGAGGGGTTTAGCGGCCCACACCAGCCTCCCATAATCCTCTGGTTCCATGTCGTCTCCACCCTTCATCATCAGGGCATCCCAAGAGAGGGGGGCGATGAACGCTCTCAGGAAACACTGGGGACCAGCCTGAGAGAGAGAAAGAAAGATGTTGCGTTTGGGAAGTAAAACAGGAGCATTGTTGAAGCCATGTTATAATCTCATGCTAGGGCTAAACCTGTCACGCCCAACGCAGGAGACGAGAAGCAGGTACAGGAAGTGAACCATTTAATATAGATGGACACACAGTGGAACAAGAACAGCGTCTGGACATAGATATGACACGACAAACAATACTACTACAGGGAACAACACAGAGCAGACATATATGCAGGGACAATCATCACAGTGAGGGAGTCCAATGAACACAGCTGCATGTAATGATGGTAACAGCTGCGTATAATGACGGGTAGCCTGACGCCCTCGAGCGCCAGGAAGGGGGAGCAGGGACCACGGCTAGTGGGAGGGCTGAAGATGCAGTATTAATGATGGTAACAGAGCGCCAGGGAGGGGGAGCAGGAACCACGACTAGTGGGAGGGCTGAAGATGCAGTATTAATGATGGTAACAGAGCGCCAGGGAGGGGGAGCAGGGACCACGACTAGTGGGAGGGCTGAAGATGGAGTATTAATGATGGTAACAGAGCGCCAGGGAGGGGGAGCGGGAGCAGGAACCACGACTAGTGGGAGGGCTGAAGATGCAGTATTAATGATGGTAACAGAGCGCCAGGGAGGGGGAGCGGGAGCAGGAACCACGACTAGTGGGAGGGCTGAAGATGCAGTATTAATGATGGTAACAGAGCACCAGGGAGGGGGAGGGGGAGCAGGACCCACGACTAGTGGGAGGGCTGAAAATGCAGTATTAATGATGGTAACAGAGCGCCAGGGAGGGGGAGCAGGAGCAGGAACCACGACTAGTGGGAGGGCTGAAAATGCAGTATTAATGATGGTAACAGAGCGCCAGGGAGGGGGAGGGGGAGCAGGAACCATGACTAGTGGGAGGGCTGAAGATGCAGTATTAATGATGGTAAGAGAGCGCCAGGGAGGGGGAGCGGGAGCAGGAACCACGGCTAGTGGGAGGGGTGAAGATGCAGTATTAATGATGGTAACAGAGCGCCAGGGAGGGGGAGCGGGAGCAGGAACCACGGCTAGTGGGAGGGGTGAAGATGCAGTATTAATGATGGTAACAGAGCGCCAGGGAGGGGGAGCGGGAGCAGGAACCACGACTAGTGGGAGGGCTGAAAATGCAGTATTAATGATGGTAACAGAGCGCCAGGGAGGGGAGGGGCAGGAACCACGACTAGTGGGAGGGCTGAAGATGCAGTATTAATGATGGTAACAGAGCGCCAGGGAGGGGGAGCGGGAGCACGAACCACGACTAGTGGGAGGGCTGAAAATGCAGTATTAATGATGGTAACAGAGCACCAGGGAGGGGGAGGGGGAGCAGGGACCACGACTAGTGGGAGGGCTGAAGATGCAGTATTAATGATGGTAACAGAGCACCAGGGAGGGGGAGTGGGAGCAGGAACCACGACTAGTGGGAGGGCTGAAGATGCAGTATTAATGATGGTAACAGAGCACCAGGGAGGGGGAGGGGGAGCAGGGACCACGACTAGTGGGAGGGCTGAAGATGCAGTATTAATGATGGTAACAGAGCGCCAGGGAGGGGGAGCGGGAGCAGGAACCACGACTAGTGGGAGGGCTGAAGATGCAGTATTAATGATGGTAACAGAGCGCCAGGGAGGGGGAGCAGGAACCACGACTAGTGGGAGGGCTGAAGATGCAGTATTAATGATGGTAACAGAGCACCAGGGAGGGGGAGCGGGAGCAGGAACCACGACTAGTGGGAGGGCTGAAAAAGCAGTATTAATGAAGGTAACAGAGCGCCAGGGAGGGGGAGCAGGAGCAGGAACCACGACTAGTGGGAGGGGTGAAGATGCAGTATTAATGATGGTAAGAGAGCGCCAGGGAGGGGGAGTAGGAACCACGACTAGTGGGAGGGCTGAAGATGCAGTATTAATGATGGTAACAGAGCGCCAGGGAGGGGGAGCGGAGGCAGGAACCACGACTAGTGGGAGGGCTGAAGATGCAGTATTAATGATGGTAACAGAGCGCCAGGGAGGGGGAGCGGGAGCAGGAACCACGACTAGTGGGAGGGCTGAAGATGCAGTATTAATGATGGTAACAGAGCGCCAGGGAGGGGAGCAGAGGGGGCAGGAACCACGACTAGTGGGAGGGCTGAAGATGCAGTATTAATGATGGTAACAGAGCGCCAGGGAGGGGAGCGGGAGCAGGAACCACGACTAGTGGGAGGGCTGAAGATGCAGTATTAATGATGGTAACAGAGCGCCAGGGAGGGGGAGCGGGAGCAGGAACCACGACTAGTGGGAGGGCTGAAGATGCAGTATTAATGATGGTAACAGAGCGCCAGGGACGGGGAGCAGGACCCACGACTAGTGGGAGGGCTGAAGATGCAGTATTAATGATGGTAACAGAGCGCCAGGGAGGGGGAGCGGGAGCAGGCACCACGACTAGTGGGAGGGCTGAAAATGCAGTATTAATGAAGGTAACAGAGCGCCAGGGAGGGGGAGCGGGAGCAGGTACTACGGCTAGTAGGAGGGCTGAAGATGCAGTATTAATGATGGTAACAGAGTGCCAGGGAGGGGGAGCGGGAGCAGGAACCACGACTAGTGGGAGGGCTGAAGATGCAGTATTAATGATGGTAACAGAGCGCCAGGGAGGGGGAGCAGGAACCACGACTAGTGGGAGGGCTGAAGATGCAGTATTAATGATGGTAACAGAGCGCCAGGAGAGCAGGAACTACCTAGTGGGGGGTGAAGATGCAGTATTAATGATGGTAACAGAGCGCCAGGGAGGGGAGCGGGAGCAGGAACCACGGCTAGTGGGAGGGCTGAAGATGCAGTATTAATGATGGTAACAGAGCGCCAGGGAGGGGGAGCGGGAGCAGGAACCACGGCAGTGGGAGGGCTGAAGATGGTATTAATGATGGTAACAGAGCGCCAGGGAGGGGAGGGGAGCAGAACCACGGCTAGTGGGAGGGCTGAAGATGCAGTATTAATGATGGTAACAGAGCGCCAGGGAGGGGGAGCGGGGGCAGGAACCACGGCTAGTGGGAGGGCTGAAGATGCAGTATTAATGATGGTAACAGAGCCAGGGAGGGGGACAGCAGGAACCACGGCTAGTGGGAGGGCTGAAGATGCATTAATGATGGTAACAGAGCGCCAGGGGAGCGGGAGCAGGAACCACGGCTAGTGGGAGGGCTGAAAATGCAGTATTAATGATGGTAACAGAGCGCCAGGGAGGGGGAGCGGGAGCAGGAACCACGACTAGTGGGAGGGCTGAAGATGCCGTATTAAGGATGGTAACAGAGCGCCAGGGAGGGGGAGCGGGGAGCAGGAACCACGACTAGTGGGAGGGTGAAGATGCAGTATTAATGATGGTAACAGAGCACCAGGGGGAGGGGGAGCAGGCACCACGACTAGTGGGAGGGGAAGATGCAGTATTAATGATGGTAACAGAGTGCCAGGGAGGGGGAGCGGGAGCAGGAACCACGACTAGTGGGAGGGCTGAAGATGCAGTATTAATGATGGTAACAGAGCGCCAGGGAGGGGGAGCAGGTACCACGACTAGTGGGAGGGGTGAAGATGCATTAATGATGGTAACAGAGCAGGGGAGCGGAAGCAGGAACCACGACTTATGGGAGGGCTGAAGATGCAGTATTAATGATGGTAACAGAGCACCAGGGAGGGGGAGCGGGAGCAGGGACTAGTGGGAGGGCTGAAGATGCAGTATTAATGATGGCAACAGAGCGCCAGGGAGGGGGAGCGGGGCAGGACCCACGACTAGTGGGAGGGCTGAAGATGCAGTATTAATGATGGACTAAGGGGTGAAGAGTATTAATGATGGGAGCGCCAGGGAGGGGGGGAGCAGGAACCACGACTAGTGGGAGGGCTGAAGATGCAGTATTAATGATGGTAACAGAGCGCCAGGGAGGGGGAGCGGAGGCAGGAACCACGACTAGTGGGAGGGCTGAAGATGCAGTATTAATGATGGTAACAGAGCGCCAGGGAGGGGGAGCGGGAGCAGGAACCACGACTAGTGGGAGGGCTGAAGATGCAGTATTAATGATGGTAACAGAGCGCCAGGGAGGGGGAGCGGGGCAGGAACCACGACTAGTGGGAGGGCTGAAGATGCAGTATTAATGATGGTACAGAGCGCCAGGGATGGGGAGCCAGGGAGGGGGGCAGGAACCACGACTAGTGGGAGGGCTGAAGATGCAGTATTAATGATGGTAACAGAGCAGGACTAGTGGGAGGGCTGAAGATGCAGCAGGTAACAGAGCGCCAGGGACTAGTGGGAGGGCTGAAGATGAAGATATTAATGATGGTAACAGAGCGCCAGGGAGGGGGAGCGGGGGCAGGAACCACGACTAGTGGGAGGGCTGAAGATGCAGTATTAATGATGGTAACAGAGCGCCAGGGAGGGGGAGCGGGAGCAGGAACCACGACTAGTGGGAGGGCTGAAGATGCAGTATTAATGATGGTAACAGAGCGCCAGGGAGGGGGAGCGGGAGCAGGAACCACGACTAGTGGGAGGGCTGAAGATGCAGTATTAATGATGGTAACAGAGCGCCAGGGACGGGGAGCAGGACCCACGACTAGTGGGAGGGCTGAAGATGCAGTATTAATGATGGTAACAGAGCGCCAGGGAGGGGGAGCGGGAGCAGGCACCACGACTAGTGGGAGGGCTGAAAATGCAGTATTAATGAAGGTAACAGAGCGCCAGGGAGGGGGAGCGGGAGCAGGTACTACGGCTAGTAGGAGGGCTGAAGATGCAGTATTAATGATGGTAACAGAGTGCCAGGGAGGGGGAGCGGGAGCAGGAACCACGACTAGTGGGAGGGCTGAAGATGCAGTATTAATGATGGTAACAGAGCGCCAGGGAGGGGGAGCAGGAACCACGACTAGTGGGAGGGCTGAAGATGCAGTATTAATGATGGTAACAGAGCGCCAGGGAGGGGGAGCGGGAGCAGGAACTACGACTAGTGGGAGGGGTGAAGATGCAGTATTAATGATGGTAACAGAGCGCCAGGGAGGGGGAGCGGGAGCAGGAACCACGGCTAGTGGGAGGGCTGAAGATGCATTAATGATGGTAACAGAGCGCCAGGGAGGGGGAGCGGGAGCAGGAACCACGGCTAGTGGGAGGGCTGAAGATGCAGTATTAATGATGGTAACAGAGCGCCAGGGAGGGGGAGGGGGAGCAGGAACCACGGCTAGTGGGAGGGCTGAAGATGCAGTATTAATGATGGTAACAGAGCGCCAGGGAGGGGGAGCGGGGGCAGGAACCACGGCTAGTGGGAGGGCTGAAGATGCAGTATTAATGATGGTAACAGAGCGCCAGGGAGGGGGAGCGGGAGCAGGAACCACGGCTAGTGGGAGGGCTGAAGATGCAGTATTAATGATGGTAACAGAGCGCCAGGGAGGGGGAGCGGGAGCAGGAACCACGGCTAGTGGGAGGGCTGAAAATGCAGTATTAATGATGGTAACAGAGCGCCAGGGAGGGGGAGCGGGAGCAGGAACCACGACTAGTGGGAGGGCTGAAGATGCCGTATTAAGGATGGTAACAGAGCGCCAGGGAGGGGGAGCGGGAGCAGGAACCACGACTAGTGGGAGGGGTGAAGATGCAGTATTAATGATGGTAACAGAGCACCAGGGAGGGGGAGCAGGCACCACGACTAGTGGGAGGGCTGAAGATGCAGTATTAATGATGGTAACAGAGTGCCAGGGAGGGGGAGCGGGAGCAGGAACCACGACTAGTGGGAGGGCTGAAGATGCAGTATTAATGATGGTAACAGAGCGCCAGGGAGGGGGAGCAGGTACCACGACTAGTGGGAGGGGTGAAGATGCAGTATTAATGATGGTAACAGAGCGCCAGGGAGGGGGAGCGGAAGCAGGAACCACGACTTATGGGAGGCTGAAGATGCAGTATTAATGATGGTAACAGAGCACCAGGGAGGGGGAGCGGGAGCAGGAACCACGACTAGTGGGAGGGCTGAAGATGCAGTATTAATGATGGCAACAGAGCGCCAGGGAGGGGGAGCGGGAGCAGGACCCACGACTAGTGGGAGGGCTGAAGATGCAGTATTAATGATGATAACAGAGCGCCAGGGAGGGGGAGCGGGGGCAGGAACCACGACTAGTGGGAGGGGTGAAGATGCAGTATTAATGATGGTAATAGAGCACCAGGGAGGGGGAGCGGGAGCAGGAACCACGACTAGTGGGAGGGGTGAAGATGCAGTATTAATGATGGTAACAGAGCGCCAGGGAGGGGGAGGGGGAGCAGGGACCACGACTAGTGGGAGGGCTGAAGATGCAGTATTAATGATGGTAACAGAGTGCCAGGGAGGGGGAGCGGGAGCAGGAACCACGACTAGTGGGAGGGGTGAAGATGCAGTATTAATGATGGTAACAGAGCGCCAGGGAGGGGGAGCGGGAGCAGGACCCACGGCTAGTGGGAGGGCTGAAGATGCAGTATTAATGATGGCAACAGAGCGCCAGGGAGGGGGAGTGGGAGCAGGACCCACGGCTAGTGGGAGGGCTGAAGATGCAGTATTAATGATGGTAACAGAGCGCCAGGGAGGGGGAGCGGGAGCAGGACCCACGACTACTGGGAGGGCTGAAGATGCAGTATTAATGATGGTAACAGAGCGCCAGGGAGGGGGAGCGGGAGCAGGAACCACGACTAGTGGGATGGCTGAAGCTGCAGTATTAATGATGGTAACAGAGCACCAGGGAGGGGGAGCAGGAACCACGACTAGTGGGAGGGCTGAAGATGCAGTATTGTTGAAAAACAGCTTGTAATTGGCTGAGGGCTTGAGTGACACTGACCGAAGAGTTCCTCATGTGCTCAATGAAGCTTGGTAGACTGGAACAGTTCCACATCCTCTTTGTCACGTTCTAGAAAGAGAGAGATAGAGGAACATTTATTAAAAATGTCATCATCTTATGCCTTTTAGTTTAATAAACAGGTTATAAAAACCACTGTAAAACTTTACATAAAACAAGACCAAATATGGCCTTTGTGTCTAAAATGGATACAATCCCCATTATGTAAATAATTGTTTGCAACACTCCTGGTGTATAACTAGAGTACTGTCAGTGTATTTACATTTTGAATATATTTAGCTATGTAAATGAAGATGAATGTTGAGGTACCCGTTCACGGTCAGAGTCAGGGTATTTCATGGTGCTATTGGGCTGGAAATAGAAGCGGGAAGCAGAGTCCATGTCTGTGTCTGAGTAGGTATCTGTTTCCTCAGCAGAGAGGGAGGTGAGGAGAGAGTGGAAGTGGGAGAGAGGGTTGGGACGAGACATGCTGTCTTCCATTTGCACCCCACTGATAGAGAGAGAAAGAGAAAGAGCGTGAGAGAGAGCGAGAGGGGGAGCTAACTTGTAGGTCCATTAATTTGCAAACACACACACACACATGGGTCACCTTACCTGTTATTAAAGGGGTTGTCCATCGTCATGGGTAACAGGTGTCCTGTAGCATAGCAACCATGCATTAAGAAACACACAGGAAAAAAAAACAAGATGATGTAATACACATTATCAAACTGTTTTAATGTATGCAACAATAATGTGGTGCTGTTTTAGCAATATTATTACAACGATACATTAGTGATACCCTCTGTGTTTACTAGGTTAGAGGAGGTATGTGCTGTGTCCTCACCCATTTGCAGGCATCTCATCATCTGTGGGGACAGAGGGACACCAGAATGAACTACGGAACTGTTACTTTTACTGATGTCTTTCTACCTGTGGTGTCTTCGTTGACTATCTACATGTAACCTACAGTACAAACTGAGGTATAATGTCATACCCCTTTACAGTGAGGTGTGAGACAGCCTCGCCAGTCAGCCTTCTAGGGAGTCACAATACACATAGCAGGTGCAGGAGTCTGTGTAGGGCTTAAACTACAGCTGGGGATGGTGTAACTGTAACATCAACATAGACCAACTGTGATCAGTACTGTAGAAACATCACCCACAGGTGTGTTTACTGATCAGTACTGTGGTAACATCACCCAGAGGTGTGTGTTTGATCAGTACTGTGGTAACATCACCCAGAGGTGTGTGTTTGATCAGTACTGTGGTAACATCACCCAGAGGTGTGTGTTTGATCAGTACTGTGGTAACATCACCCAGAGGTGTGTGTTTGATCAGTACTGTGGTAACATCACCCAGAGGTGTGTGTTTGATCAGTACTGTGGTAACATCACCCAGAAGTGTGTGTACTGATCAGTACTGTAGTAACATCACCCAGAGGTGTGTGTTTGATCAGTACTGTAGTAACATCACCCAGAGGTGTGTGTACTGATCAGTACTGTGGTAACATCACCCAGAGGTGTGTTTACTGATCAGTACTGTAGTAACATCACCCAGAGGTGTGTGTACTGATCAGTACTGTAGTAACATCACCCAGAGGTGTGTGTTTGATCAGTACTGTGGTAACATCACCCAGAGGTGTGTGTACTGATCAGTACTGTGGTAACATCACCCAGAGGTGTGTGTTTGATCAGTACTGTGGTAACATCACCCATAGGTGTGTGTACTGATCAGTACTGTGGTAACATCACCCAGAGGTGTGTGTACTGATCAGTACTGTGGTAACATCACCCAGAGGTGTGTGTTTGATCAGTACTGTAGTAACATCACCCAGAGGTGTGTGTACTGATCAGTACTGTGGTAACATCACCCAGAGGTGTGTTTACTGATCAGTACTGTAGTAACATCACCCAGAGGTGTGTGTACTGATCAGTACTGTAGTAACATCACCCAGAGGTGTGTGGACTGATCAGTACTATAGTAACATCACCCAGAGGTGTGTGTACTGATCAGTACTGTGGTAACATCACTCAGAGATGTGTGTACTGATCAGTACTGTAGTAACATCACCCAGAGGTGTGTGGACTGATCAGTACTGTAGTACCATCACCCAGAGGTGTGTGTTTGATCAGTACTGTGGTAACATCACCCAGAGGTGTGTTTACTGATCAGTACTGTAGTAACATCACCCAGAGGTGGTCAGGTAAGGTAGGCGATAGACTATTGATTGATTGGTTGATTGATTGACTGGTTGTTTGATTGATTACCAGTTTCTTGGCCATGTCTTGGAAGCGAGCGGGTGGAGATGGGAAGCCTGGGGTCGCGGGGTCAGGGTCAAGCATCATGGGAGACATCGGTGACATTGTATCTGGGTAGAGGGCTGAGAGGGGCATATCGCATACACAGACACACGCATGAGCACGGACACACACACGTCTCCAAACTGTCAACATGCTACGTGTGTATGCTTCACTTGTTTCCCGTTTGGATCTAACTGTAATTTAGGAATGATCCACTGTTGCAAAATGGAAGAGGGTTGGGCCTGGTGCGTTTACTGCTTACCTGAGACTGCATGGACTAGGAAGAGGAGGAGGAGAGCCTTCTCCCCTGGTGAAGCCATGGTGGAATTGTTCAACTCTGCTTTAAAGAGGAGGAGGAGAGAGGTGATGTCAGCCTTTGTAAACATCAATTCTAAACGTGGAATCATTCTAATTTCCCACCTTTCGCTAAACGTAATTCTAATATGGTTTCTATCTATCGTGCATCCCTTTGTTCTCAGTAAAAGACAACTTTTATTGTCTGAAAAATGTCAGTTGGACAACGTGTCTCCACGTGAGCCAGGTCTCAGGGATACTGGGGTATATTCTTTAAGGCTTCCTCCTCTGAGGCTGTGAGCTCACAGCTGCCTAGCTACCGCCCTAGTTACCCACCTAGTTACCTGCCCCATGGAGTAAGCCCACTGGGGGTAAAGGAGAACATGCTGAGAAAAACATGTACTTTAATTGATATGTTATGTCACGCTCTTTCTCCATCTCTCGATCTTTCTCTCGGTTATATTTGCCTTTCTACCGTACTCTTTTCCTCTCTCTCTCTCTGTCTCTCTCTCTCTCTCTCTCCATCTCTCGATCTTTCTCTTGGTTATATTTGCCTTTCTACCGTACTCTTTTCCTCCTCTCTCTCTCTCTCTCTCTCTCTCTCCCTCTCTCTCTCTCTCTCTCTCTCTATCTCTCCCTCTCTATCTCTCGATCTTTCTCTTGGTTATATTTGCCTTTCTACCGTACTCTTTTCCTCCTCTCTCTCTGTCTCTCTTTCAAAACCACTGCTTTCCTTTCATCGCTTCTGTAAGTCATTTGCATATGGCTTCCGAAGATTTGACTTCTCATTTGGGTTTGGCCTTGAGGTGTGTCATGCAATCTGCCTGTCTGAGCGTGGTGATTCTGGGGTTTATGGTCATAATTACCAATCACAGAATTATTTCACTATATGAATATACATTGGTTACAAATTCCTGAGACTGTCTCCTCTAAATACAGTCCTGTCTATTCTGAATATCTTGTTCATTTCAATTAGTTCATTAGTCCATTTTTAATACTCTGTCCTTGCACATTAGTGATGCATTTTTCATAGATGAACTGTTCATAGATTGAAAATGGTGACTTTTTAAAAGTATTATAAATATACTTCTTCTGTGAGACAGATAATTCCTTACTTCAACATTTAAAAAACAACACACTGTCAATCCTTATTAGATAATGATGCAATTGACAGAGCAACAACACACAACCAACACAGTTCTAACCATTATGGAGGACACAACCAACACAGTTCTAACCATTATGGAGGACACAACCAACACAGTTCTAACCATTATGGAGGCCACAACCAACACAGTTCTAACCATTATGGAGGCCACAACCAACACAGTTCTAACCATTATGGAGGACACAACCAACACAGTTCTAACCATTATGGAGGCCACAACCAACACAGTTCTAACCATTATGGAGGCCACAACTAACATAGTTCTAACCATTATGGAGGTCACAACCAACACAGTTCTAACCATTATGGAGGCCACAACCAAAACAGTTCTAACCATTATGGAGGACACAACCAACACAGTTCTAACCATTATGGAGGCCACAACCAAAACAGTTCTAACCATTATGGAGGCCACAACCAAAACAGTTCTAACCATTATGGAGGCCACAACCAACACAGTTCTAACCATTATGGAGGACACAACCAACACAGTTCTAACCATTATGGAGGCCACAACCAACACAGTTCTAACCATTATGGAGGACACAACCAACACAGTTCTAACCATTATGGAGGCCACAACCAAACCAAATATAAATGTACTTACTGAATGGTGTTTTCTTTTTGGATGTAGAGTAGAATATGTAACAGCAGTATGTTCAGCAGGAGAAGAGTGTATGTGTCCTCTCTCCCTCCCTCCTTCTCTCTCTCCCTCCCTCCCTCCTGGGAGGTTACCTGTACAGGTGTCAGACCAGGTGGATACGCTCTGTGTGTGTGTGTCTCATACAAGCCCGAGTATTGTGTGTGGGAATGATATGTTGGCCATGTTGCAGTAATCAGGCCTTAGTTCACAGTCATTTTATGTCAAAGACAATCATTATCATACTATATCAGAGAGAAATACATTCTCAGAGAATAAATGTTTTGTGTCTTGGAAAAAGGCTTAAAATCTCTTTTACGTAATCTTTTCAACTGACTCAAACACAGGTAACTTTCAAATACACATTAACATCAAACCCTGAACAAGTGATTAGTTGCAACTTGTACCTCCTCCAACATGAGTACATTTAAATGTAACCGTTATTTAACTAGGCATGTCAGTTAAGAACAAATTCTTATTTACAATGACGGCCCCATGGGACTTCCAATCACAGCCAGGTGTGATGCAGCCTGGATTCAAACCAGGGACTACAGTGACACCTCTTGCACTGGGATGCAGTGCCTTAGACCGCTGCGCCACTCAGGATCCCATAAATATAATCATTATGACTGGACATTAGGTGTACCAACAACATTGACACAACAATAGTACTTCCCCTGCCTCACAGTTACATATGGCTACACACACAGCAGACTATGGTACTGTAGGTTACCACACGGAGAGGCCAGTTGTAAGGTTCTGTTCCTCAACCTAGCAGCAGATACAGTGGCCTACCCTCCCCATGGAGCAGGCTGCCTGATGAACAACAAGCCAGCTCACTGCAATCCCCCAGGATTCATCTCTAATTAGCAGCAATGATGACACTCATTAGGAAAAGGAACAGTACATGTAGCGGTACAGTTACCTGCTTGTTCCTGCTTTAAAGACTTATTTGGCATTGTCATGCATGAGGGGTTGCTGGCTAAAGCAGAAACAGAAAGGCTACCAAGGTACATGCATGGTGCAGTGTCATGCTTCTGAACATGAACAACAATAGTTGAGTATCCATCCAATGTAGCTAAATAAGGGGTGCATTCTAAAGAGAAATGGCGTTACGGGGCAAACCACCACCTGCACGCAGAGCCAGAGCCAAGACATCTGTTTATTTTTCAGATGACCAGAGGGTGGCAGCAGAATCAAGAGAGCTAAAACCACCTATGCAGCTACCGCGCTTTCGCATGTCCGGTTATGATCCAGATCATGGAGTGATAGATACCGTGATCCGAGCTAATAAAGCACGTGTGATACGCAAACGAACACTGGCTGAAACGAATAATGGACCAGCTTGAGTAGTAGTAGGCTATATATATATATATATATGTCCACATGTTTGGTGTTAGAGGTTATTTATAGATAAGGTAAGCCTACAGACTGACCCCTATAGATAAGGTAAGCCTACAGACTGACCCCTATAGAGAAGGTAAGCCTACAGACTAACCCCTATAGATAAGGTAAGCCTACAGACTGACCCCTATAGATAAGGTAAGCCTACAGACTGACCCCTATAGATTAGATAAGCCTACAGACTAACCCCTATAGATAAGGTAAGCCTACAGACTGACCCCTATAGATAAGGTAAGCCTACAGACTGACCCCTATAGATAAGGTAAGCCTACAGACTGACCCCTATAGATAAGGTAAGCCTACAGACTGACCCCTATAGATAAGGTAAGCCTACAGACTGACCCCTATAGATAAGCCTACAGACTAACCCCTATAGATAAGGTAAGCCTACAGACTGACCCCTATAGATAAGATAAGGTAAGCCTACAGACTGACCCCTATAGATAAGGTAAGCCTACAGACTGACCCTAGTGATAAACCAGCCTGCTATTTGGCTGAGCCCATGTGTTCTACAGTGAGCTCTCAACCAAGTGCAGCACTGTTCTTTTAACGTTTTACACATGATAGTGTAGCGACCCGCACAGACAGCTGTGTGTTATGTGCTAGGCTAGGAGGTGGTTGTGTTGTACTGACCAGTACCCGGTGTTCGCGGGGTCCGACATGTCAATCAACCTGCTATCTGCCAATCACGGGAATGCCTGGAATGTTCTGATGCCGGGCATCCTGGTGGTTGGCGGAGTGGCGTGGAGGGGGGTTGGGCATTGGAAGTTAAGACCAGGTTCAGCCTTTGTTCTCTCTCTTACGTCTGGGCTTCACAAGAGAAGGTCACGATTGGCTTGTGGGTTATCTGTCATCTATTTGGCGTGTGCTACGGCCCAAACAGTAGCCTGTGTAAAGTTGGTTCAATAAACCGTCAATTCGCAAACTCAAGCCTCTGTCTGGACAATTGTTCATTTATGATCTAGTCAGGTCATTACATTGGTGTCAGAAGTAAAAACGTTGATACAAGTTAGCCAGCTAGCTAGCTGACTTATGTGGCTAGCTACCGTAGGTGAGAACGGGGATTGAAAATGCTTCGAGGGAATCCGAAAGTGAAGGTGGAGGTAGGGGACGATTATGGCCAAGGAGGTGCGTGTGAATGGACGTCGGGGGTTCTGTCTGAGGAGATCGCCAGGGCGTCGGAGCGCAGAGGCCGCTTGAGGGAGGACGTTAGAGTGATGGCGGCTGAAGCGGGCAGGAGTGCTTCGTCGAGTGTATTTCGCGCGGATTCTGGTGGGCGGACCGAAGTGGCGACGTCGACGCGGCGTGACGAGGAATCTGGGGCTCAGGATGTAAACAAACATGGCGGCGCCCAGTTCCCGGCTGCGTCCGTATCTGTTAAGACCCCGAAGTATTCCGGTAAGGCGGATTGGGAAGCTTTTCATGCTCAGTTTGAACTGTTAGCTCATTTTAGGGGGTGGTCGGATGAAGAAAGGGCACTGCAGTTGGCTTTATGCCTCACGGATGAAGCTCTGGCCTGTTTGATATTGATTAGCCCAGAGGACAGGCATGATTATGGTGCTCTAGTGGGAGCACTGAGGAGGCGCTATGGACAGTGTGTACAGCCCGGGCTACTGCGCTCCGAACTGAGGAATAGACGCAGGCAGCCTGGAGAGCCTCTACGGGTGCTAGCTAATGACATTGAGAGCCTCTCTCGGCGGGCATATGCTCACATGCCCCCTCCGTGCAGAGCGAGCTAGCACGGGACCAGTTCATACAGGCGCTCTCCCTACGGAGCTGCGCATACAGACCCAGCTGGCTCATCCTGAGTCATTGCAGACAGCCTTGGAGATGGCTTTGGAGAGGGAGCTGGTGTGGGCTGGGGCTTCAGCTGGGGCTTTGGTGGGGGTGCAGGGAGACACACCCTCTGTGCGAGCTGGGGGCAGAGCAGCCCGGAGCCGGAAAAGCCTGCTTGGGTGGCCGAAATGACAGAACTCATTCGGGCTGTGTCGCTACAGGCGGCACGAAACACAAGCCCTGGTCCCAGGGTCTGCTGGGGTTGTGGCCAGCCAGGCCATCTGCGCCGAGATTGCCCCATGTCCCCCAGAGCTCAGGGAAACGGCTCGGGGTCCGCATAGACCGGGTAGTGCGGACCCCTGGCTTTCTATCCCAACCACCATCATCTTCAGGAGGAGCCCACCGGCACAGACGGGGAAGCAAGGCTCCACTTCCCCAGAAGCAGACGAGGGCAAGCGGATGGAGCCTGTTGTTGTGGTGGGCCGGACCTGTGTTGGGGACTTTGTCATGTCCCTGTCACTGTGGAGGGGGTGCCCTGCTCCGCCCTGGTGGACACTGGGTCCACAGTAACCCTGGTGAGGCCAGATATTGTGCCAGGTTGGACTCAGTGTGAGCCTACAACTGTGCAGCTCCGCACAGTCACAGGTGAGCTGGCACCTATGAAAGGGAAGGGAATAATGACTCTGACAGTAGGGGGCAGGACTGTGCGTCATCCTGTGTGGGTGGCGGCTGTGCAGGACCCTTGTATCCTGGGGTTGGACTTTCTTAGGAGCACAGGCTGCCAGTTAGACCTAAATAGGGGCACACTGAGCTTCCAGGGAGGGAACGGAAGTCACCATGGCCCCCCCTAATGTCACATTCACTCAACCCAACAAACCCTTTACTCCAACAGTTAAAGCAGCAGAGACTCATGGCTGCGCCCCTCCCCACAGCTGTGTGTGACTTTTCCCCAGTCCCCCTGTCACCTACGGCGGTGTGTTACATTCCCCCAGCTACCTCCATGACACAGCCCTCTGTGAGCCCGGGCCGCACCCCCAGCCCAGCTACCCCAGATGGGAGAGGAGAGGACACTGTCTGCAGTGAGGGAGATATGGGGAGGAACTGTGTTGGTCTTGACCCTGAGCAGCAGGAACGGTTGTGGCAGTTGCTGTTTGAATTCAGAGACAGCTTTGCGTTGAGTGAGGAAGAGGTGGGTCAGACTCTTCTGGTGCAGCATGAGATCGACACAGGTGATGCTCGACCCATCAAGATGCGTCCCCGCCGTATCCCGCTGGCACGCCAGGAGGCGGCAGACAAGGCTGTGTTGGAGATGCAGCGGGCAGACTTCATTGAGCCCTCAGACAGCCCCTGGGCGGCGCCAGTCGTCATGGTTCCGAAGAAGGGGGCAAGCTGAGGTTCTGTGCGGACTACAGGCGGCTGAATGAGGTAACCAGGAAGGACTCATACCCCATACCACGTATCGATGAGTCGCTGGACCTGGTTAGGGGTCCTCCTGGTTCTCCTCACTAGACCTCCGCAGTGGCTACTGGCAGGTGCCCCCTCTCCCCAGAGGCCAGAGCCAAAACTGCGTTCTCCACTAACAGAGGACACTGGCAGTTCAAGGTCCTGTGCTTTGGCCTGTGCAACGCTCCAGCTACTTTTGAGCGTTTGATGGACAGGGTGCTGGATGGCATCCCCGACAGCAGTGTCTGGTATACCTCGATGACATCCTGGCCCATGGCAGCTCCTTCCAGTCAGCCCTGGGGGCACTACGGCGTGTGCTGGAGAGGGTGGCTGCCGCAGGTCTGAAGCTCCACCCCGAGAAGTGCCACTTCATGAGGAGAGAGGTGTCCTTCTTGGGCCACCGAGTGGGGAAGGAGGGGATCAGCACCATGGAGGACAAGGTAGGGGCTGTCAGAGACTGGCCCACCCCCACCGACCAGCCAGCTGAAGAGCTTCCTGGGCCTGGCCTCGTACTACAGGAGGTTTGTACGGGGCTTCTCAAGCGTTGCTGCTCCACTGAACCGCCTGCTGCCGAAGGACAAGGCTTTCACTTGGACAGTGGAGTGTGAGGAGGCGTTCAACACCCTCAAACGTGCACTGATCGAGGCCCCGTGCTCGCCCCCCTGACCTCACCTTGCCCTTTATCCTGGACACAGACGCGAGCAATGTGGGCATGGGTGGGGTGCTGGCCCAGGTGGGGCCAGAGGGGAGAGAGTGGTGGCGTACTTCAGCAAAACATTTGACAAACATGAGCGCCGCTACTGTGTCACCCGGCGGGAGCTCTTGGCTGTTGTGGCTTCCGTCAAACACTTCAAGTACTACCTGGGTGGTCTGCCCTTTACTGTAAGGACTGACCACTCTGCTCTCCAGTGGCTCATGTCTTTCAGAGAGCCAGAGGGGCAGGTGGCACGCTGGTTGGAGGAGCTTCAGCCGTATGACTTCACGGTGGTGCACAGGGCAGGGGCACGCCACTCCAACGCCGACGCCATGTCCCGTCGGCCCTGTACTGCAGACGGCTGCCGCCACTGTGAACGGAGAGAGGGACGGGGAGAGAGCTGCGGGCAGAGGAGGGTGTCTGTGCCACAGTGTGTCGGGCGAGCGGGCCTGTCTGCTGTGAGCTGCAGACTGTTGACGTGGCTGAATGGCGGCAGCAGCAGGGACGGGACACAGACCTACAGCCAGTGCTACAGTGGGTAGAGGCGCAGGTGAGGCCACCATGGGAAGAGGTGACAGCGCTCTCACTCGCGACCAAAGGGTTGTGGTCGAAGTTTGAGAGACTGCGGCTGGCTGATGGCGTGCTACAGCGGGCATGGAAGGAGTCAGCTACGGGAGAGGAGAGGTGGCAGGTGGTGGTCCCAAAAGCATTGCGGGAGGCTGTGCTCCAGAGTACTCATGGGGGTGGGGACTGGACACTTTGGGGTCACAAAACACTGCGCCGTCTCCGTCAGGGCTTCTACTGGGGGCAGCACAAGAGGGATGTGGAGGACTTTGTCGCCGCTGTGACAACTGCACAGCGAGAAAGGGCCCCCAGGCCGCTCTCATGCTCAGCTCCAACAGTTCCCAGTGGGGGCTCCCATGGAGAGGGTGGGAGTGGATGTAGTTGGGCCGTTCCCCACCACAGACAGTGGAAACCGCTGGGTGCTCACGGCCATGGACTATTTCACAAAATGGCCCGAGGCCTATGCTCTGCCTGACCAGGAGGCAGAGACCATCGTCGACGCCCTGACAGCGGGGATGTTCAGCAGGTTTGGAGCTGCAGAGTCCATCCACAGCGACCAAGGCAGAAACTTTGAGTCCCGTGTGTTCGCCACCATGTGTGAGAGGCTGGGTATGCACAAGACCCGCACTACTCCTCTCCATCCTCAAAGTGATGGCCTTGTGGAGCGCTTCAACAAAACGCTTGGACAGCAGCTGGCCATCGTCTCTTCCAAACACCAGCGTGACTGGGACAAGCACCTGCCTATGGTCCTCATGGCATGCCGCTCCGCTGTCCAAGACTCCACCTCCTGCACGCCTGCCCTCCTCATGCTGGGGAGAGAGATCCGCACCCTGCGGAGATGGCGTTTGGTCGGCCCCTGGATAGCCCTCATGTTCCTCCGGGGCCGGAGTATGCCCGGAGACTCCAGGACCGCCTGAGACAGCCCACACCTTCGCCAGAGAGCAGCTGGTGAATGCAGGTGTGAGGCAGAAAAGGAACTATGACGTGCACACCCGGGAAGGCACTTTGTGGCTGGGGAGCTGGTCTGGGTCTACAGCCCCCTAAGGAAAAAAGGCAGATGCCCCAAGTTGGACAGTCACTGGGTGGGACCCTGCAGTGTCCTGGAGAGGGTAGGGAGGTTGTGTACGGGTTCAGCTTCCTCCCAGGGGGAGAAAGGTGGCACTGCACCGGGACAGGTTAGCCCCATACAGAGGGGCCTCTTCTCCCAAACCCCAGGAACCCCCACAATTCCCCTCTCTGGCAATGACATTCTCCAGGCACCCACCCTCAGGTGCCGCAGACAAGGCTCCAGACAGCCCACTCCCCCTGTCTCCCCCTGTGTCACCGCGTGGTTCCCCAGAACCACGGACTGTATTACCCGTTCCCGCTTCCTTGTCCCCCATATCCCTGCCTTCATCCCCTGGTTCCCAGAGGGGCACTCTGCGACCATCACGGCCACGCAGGCAAAGGAGACCTCCGGGTCGCTTCAGAGACTTTGTTTGTTCCCTCGGGGACGAGGGACTTTGTGGTGGGGGGCTGTGTAGCGACCCGCACAGACAGCTGTGTGTTATGTGCTAGGCTAGGAGGTGGTTGTGTTGTACTGACCAGTACCCGGTGTTCGCGGGGTCCGACATGTCAATCAACCTGCTATCTGCCAATCACGGGAATGCCTGGAATGTTCTGATGCCGGGCATCCTGGTGGTTGGCGGAGTGGCGTGGAGGGGGGTTGGGCATTGGAAGTTAAGACCAGGTTCAGCTTTTGTTCTCTCTCTCTTACGTCTGGGCTTCACAAGAGAAGGTCACGATTGGCTTGTGGGTTATCTGTCATCTATTTGGCGTGTGCTACGGCCCAAACAGTAGCCTGTGTAAAGTTGGTTCAATAAACCGTCAATTCGCAAACTCAAGCCTCTGTCTGGACAATTGTTCATTTATGATCTAGTCAGGTCATTACAATAGTTTAAAATGCTACATAACATCCTCTGGTAAACAGTGACTGCTCTATTTTCATTTTATTTAGAAATATTATTTACAGAAATTGGCCGAAATGCACTTCGAGATGCGCAGTCGAGAACTTTCCAGACTCTCAGGAGGAACAGCCAGAGGAACTGCCACCCCTCCGGCAAGTGGAGTGGGATGCGCGTGTCAAATTTGAAGTAGACTACAGGCGGAGAGGGTATAGGACTGCACGCGTCGGTAGATAGCAGTGGGACTAGAGCACATACCGGGCCCGGTACCAAAGGATACACCCACCACGTAAGTTTATTTTCATTGTAGCCTGTCGGTTGGGTTGTGGAACGTATAATTCCGCTTTCATGACGTTCCTAATCTTTGGTATGGAATTGCATCACATGTCAAGGTACGGTTGTAGGCTATAGCATCTTTTTTTGTATGGAATATAACCGACATATCAGAGCCATATTTAGCCTATTTATTTGGATATATCCTACTGTTCTGATAGCCCCTAGATTGTTTTTGGCCAGACGATTTTCTGACCCATCTCTATAACCCTGTCGGAGTTTCAGAAGCTACGCGCCCAGATAGGAAGCAGGTTGACGTTTGTCATGAATCTTGCCCTGGAGGCAGAACTGAGACATGTCCTCTAACCGTGTCAGCTGCAATGTCAAAAAAAAATCTTGCTTTTTGGTCTTCATTTAACGTCACATTAGGGTTAGCAGTGTGGTTAAGGTTAGGTTTTCAAATCCGATTTTATGACTTTGTGGCTGTGCCAGCTAGTGATCACTCTGCAGAGCTGCCTCCAGGGTAAGATTCATGACAATAAATGCCAACCTGCGGATTGGGAAAGGAACGCTTCGAACCACCTATTCCCGGACGGTAGAGGCTCCAGATCCCACGTTGCCAACAAACTGAGAGACCGTTATGCAGTTTGTTGTCTTCCTTGCTATTCTGACAGACTGGAATTATTCTATTATTCTATTATTTTACCAAAAGTTCAGTAAAAACAGGAAGAACAAGCTTTATGTCTTCTTTCCTGTTAGGAATTTCTTAAATTAAGAATGTCCTTAAACTCATACTTGAAGAGATGGGATGACAAATGATTGCTGGAATTTGTAGTGTTTGAGTTAGAATAATATTCCTGGTACATTATTTCACAGGTTGGTTTCAAAACATCAGGATTCGAAAAAGGTAGGTATGTCAACACACTATCATTCATCAGTATTAATGCCTCACATGAGAAAAATGTCACCCCCAGCTATAGAATGATCTTTACATTGAATGATCTATACATATATTAACACTATAAATGATTTCAACCCAAGATTAACACCAAAGTTAACATGGTACTGGTAATTCTTTGTCTCTATTCCACTGGATGGTCATTGTGATGAGTTGTCTGTGTAATCCAGTGTAATCCTCCTCTGCCTGTTTGTGTGAATACATCTCTCTCTCTCTCTCTCTCAGTTGCAATGAAGGATGTGTGTTTCCAGTGTTATCACACAAAATGCCCAGAGGTGGCCATATTTTATGATCTTAATGGTGATCTGAACAAGAATCTGCTGGTGCCAGGCCCTTTCCAGAAATGCACCTCCACTCCCTATCCTCCATCTGGGAAGTGCACCATGTGTCTCCAGGATGATTATTCTTATGCTTTGTGCAGAAGTGTGTCAGAGAGCCTCCAGCCTGCCCTGGAGGCCAACAGCACAGCCATTACCAACTATAAACAAACCAGTGAGTGTCTCTGAAGGCCCAAGATAGTACAATGTGGAAGAAATGCTAGTGGGTAGAGTGAATACATCGATGGTCCTAGGTGTCAATAATCCCAGGGGGCTATAGGAAGTAGGCTTTATTATAGAGCATGAGAACTCTGTTAACCAAACCAAAAACACATTTCTATAATGTATGTGATCTGTCTGTCAGTTGTTGCATTTAGGCTAATCAACTCTGTTCTGCTATTTCAGATTGCCCTGTCATCGGCATCGCACCAACTACTGTGAATGGTGAGTCATTGATTCAAACATTCTGTATTATTTTCACAAACTGGCTGTAGAGAATGTTATGGTCATTTTACACAGCACTAGTTATGCAGTGTCCCTTGCTGAGTTGAACACTAAGGTCAGGAGTCAGTCTGATTGAGCTTTGCTCACAATACATGTTCTAAATGCATTGTTCCTGTGTTCACGGAGACCACAATCATGGGGGCTGAATTGAAAATTACCATAAAATGGCACATTGTCCAAATTCGCAATTGGATTGAATCCCATCCTAACTTTGACAGCGAGCCTTAATTGTTCTGTATATAGTTCAGTGAAAACAAGTCTGGCTGTTCTGAGTTGTTTGTCTTGGTGACAGGTCCAGACTTCACTGGAGCTGGTGGTCAAAACGGACATCCTGGTGAGTGCAGAAATACACAGCGCAGCAATGCTGCTCAACACTGACAATTTCCCTCTGACAGACGAATCTACTCCTCAGTGGCTTTGCAAATTGTACTGTCTGTCTTTTGTAATTTTATTAATCCGTTGATTTGATTAATGCTTCATGCTTTATGATTCCTCCTCATTGTAAATAATTAGTCCTCCAAATGTAATATGATACATACTTATTCCATCATTTTGTGTTCCTTTATCTGTTGTTCTTAAGGGGGTGAACTGTGGTGGTGTTTACTGATCCTTGTCCTGGTCGTCATTTGCATTTGCATTGGCATTGCTTACTGGTGTATCAAGAAGCGCAAAAAAAATAGAAACCATGTCGTATAAGGGTGAGTGTGTTCTGACTGTAACGATATACAGTGGGGCAAAAAAGTATTTAGTCAGCCACCAATTGTGCAAGTTCTCCCACTTAAAAAGATGAGAGAGGCCTGTAATTTTCATCATAGGTGCACTTTAACTATGACAGACAAAATTAGAAAACAACATCCAGAAAATCACATTGTAGGATTTTTAATGAATTTATTTGCAAATTATGGTGGAAAATAAGTATTTGATCACATACAAACAAGCAAGATTTCTGTCTCTCACAGACCTGTAACTTCTTCTTTAAAGGGCTCCTCTGTCCTCCACTCGTTACCTGTATTAATGGCACCTGTTTGAACTTGTTATCAGTATAAAAGACACCTGTCCACAACTTCAAACAGTCACACTCCAAACTCCACTATGGCCAAGACCAAAGAGCTGTCAAAGGACACCAGAAACAAAATTGTAGACCTGCACCAGGCTGGGAAGACCTCTGCAATAGCTAAGCAGCTTGGTTTGAAGAAATCAACTGTGGGAGCAATTATTAGGAAATGGAAGACATACAAGACCACTGATAATCTCCCTCGATCTGGGGCTCCACGCAAGATCTCACCCCGTGGGGTAAAAATTATCACAAGAACGGTGAGCAAAAATCCCAGAACCACACGGGGGGACCTAGTGAATGACCTGCAGAGAGCTGGGACCAAAGTAACAAAGCCTACCATCAGTAACACACTACGCCGCCAGGGACTCAAATCCTGCAGTGCCAGACGTGTCCCCCTGCTTAAGCCAGTACATGTCCAGGCCCGTCTGAATTTTGCTAGAGAGCATTTGGATGATCCAGAAGAAGATTGGGAGAATGTCATATGGTCAGATGAAACCAAAATATAACTTTTTGGTAAAAACTTGTCGTGTTTGGAGGACAAAGAATGCTGAGTTGCATCCAAAGAACACCATACCTACTGTGAAGCATGGGGGTGGAAACATCATGCTTTGGGGCTGTTTTTCTGCAAAGGGACCAGGACGACTGATCCGTGTAAAGGAAAGAATGAATGGGGCCATGTATCGTGAGATTTTGAGTGAAAACCTCCTCCATCAGCAAGGGCATTGAAGATGAAACGTGGCTGGGTCTTTCAGCATGACAATGATCCCAAACACACCGCCCGGGCAACGAAGGAGTGGCTTCGTAAGAAGCATTTCAAGGTCCTGGAGTGGCCTAGCCAGTCTCCAGATCTCAACCCCATAGAAAATCTTTGGAGGGAGTTGAAAGTCCGTGTTGCCCAGCAACAGCCCCAAAACATCACTGCTCTAGAGGAGATCTGCATGGAGGAATGGGCCAAAATACCAGCAACCATGTGTGAAAACCTTGTGAAGACTTACAGAAAACGTTTGACCTCTGTCATTGCCAACAAAGGGTATATAACAAAGTATTGAGATAAACTTTTGTTATTGACCAAATACTTTTTTTCCACCATAATTTGCAAATAAATTCATTAAAAATTCTACAATGTGATTTTCTGGATGTTTTTCTCATTTTGTCTGTCATAGTTGAAGTGTACCTATGATGAAAATTACAGGCCTCTCTCATCTTTTTAAGTGGGAGAACTTGCACAATTGGTGGCTGACTAAATACTTTTTTGCCCCACTGTAGCTTATGATTAGAATGTCACTGAGGACCTGACCAACAGACACCTCATAAATACTGTGATTATGTCACTGAGGACCTGACCACCACATTCCTAGGTACTGCTTCCTACAACCTTTTCATTCTCTCTTCCCTCTCTCTTTCTTTTTTTTCTGCAGGAGAAAGTGACAGGGACAGCCCTCTGGACTACCCATCCCTTAACCAAGCTGTTTGGACCAAACCACCGGAGACACGGACAACCCTCAGGACTACACATCCCTTAACCAAGCTGTTTGGACCAAACCACCGGAGACACGGACAACCCTCAGGACTACACATCCCTTAACCAAGCTGTTTGGACCCAACCACCAGAGACAGGGACAGCACTCAGGACTACACATCCCTTAACCAAGCTGTTTGGACCAAACCACCAGAGACACGGACAGCACTCAGGACTACCCATCCCTTAACCAAGCTGTTTGGACCAAACCACCAGAGACACGGACAGCACTCAGGACTACACATCCCTTAACCAAGCTGTTTGGACCCAACCACCAGAGACAGGGACAGCACTCAGGACTACCCATCCCTTAACCAAGCTGTTTGGACCAAACCACCGGAGACACGGACAACCCTCAGGACTACACATCCCTTAACCAAGCTGTTTGGACCCAACCACCAGAGACAGGGACAGCACTCAGGACTACACATCCCTTAACCAAGCTGTTTGGACCAAACCACCGGAGACACGGACAGCACTCAGGACTACCCATCCCTTAACCAAGCTGTTTGGACCAAACCACCAGAGACACGGACAACCCTCAGGACTACACATCCCTTAACCAAGCTGTTTGGACCAAACCACCAGAGACACGGACAACCCTCAGGACTACACATCCCTTAACCAAGCTGTTTGGACCAAACCACCAGAGACACGGACAACCCTCAGGACTACCCATCCCTTAACCAAGCTGTTTGGACCAAACCACCAGAGACACGGACAGCACTCAGGACTACACATCCCTTAACCAAGCTGTTAGGACCAAACCACCAGAGACACGGACAACCCTCAGGACTACCCATCCCTTAACCAAGCTGTTTGGACCAAACCACCAGAGACACGGACAACCCTCAGGACTACACATCCCTTAACCAAGCTGTTTGGACCAAACCACCAGAGACAGGGACAGCACTCAGGACTACACATCCCTTAACCAAGCTATTTGGACCAAACCACCAGAGACACGGACAACCCTCAGGACTACCCATCCCTTAACCAAGCTGTTTGGACCAAACCACCAGAGACACGGACAATCCTCAGGACTACACATCCCTTAACCAAGCTGTTTGGACCAAACCACCAGAGACACGGACAACCCTCAGGACTACCCATCCCTTAACCAAGCTGTTAGGACCAAACCACCAGAGACACGGACAACCCTCAGGACTACCCAAACCCCCAGATCAGGATGCTGCTGGATTGTCTCTGCCTTCATTCCATCTCTTTAACTCTTCTTACAGTTGTAATCTTTTTATAAATAAAAATCTAATCAAATCAAATTTTATTTGTCACATACACATGGTTAGCAGATGTTAATGCGAGTGTAGCGAAATGCTTGTGCTTCTAATTCTGACAATGCAGTAATAACCAACAAGTAATCTAACTAACAATTCCAAAACTTCTGTCTTATACACACAAGTGTAAGGGGATAAAGAATATGTACATAAAGATATATGAATGAGTGATGGTACAGAGCGGCATAGGCAATATACAGTAGATGGTATTGAGTGCAGTATATACATATGAGATGAGTATGTAAACAAAGTGGCATAGTTAAAGTGGCTAGTGATACATGTATTACATAAAGATGCAGTAGATGATATAGAGTACAGTATATACGTATACATATGAGATGAATAATGTAGGATATGTAAACATTATATTAGGTAGCATTGTTTAAAGTGGCTAGTGATATATTTTACATCATTTCCCATCAATTCCCATTATTAAAGTGGCTGGAGTTGAGTCAGTATGTTGGCAGCAGCAACTCAATGTTAGTGATGGCTGTTTAACAGCCTGATGGCCTTGAGATAGAAGATGTTTTTCAGTCTCTCAGCCCCTGCTTTGATGCACCTGTACTGACCTCGCCTTCTGGATTATAGCGGGGTGAACAGGCAGTGGCTCGGGTGGTTGTTGTCCTTGATGATCTTTATGGCCTTCCTGTAACATCGGGTGGTGTAGGTGTCCTGGAGGGCAGGTAGTTTGCCCCCGGTGATGCGTTGTGCAGACCTCACTACCCTCTGGAGAGTCTTACGGTTGAGGGCGGAGCAGTTGCCGTACCAGGCGGTGATACAGCCCGCCAGGATGCTCTCGATTGTGCATCTTATACATTTTATATTCAGATTCTTGTATAACAGTACCTGTAAACCAATGCCTTGCATAATTTTGACTCTAATTGTACTAACATCAGCTGGCTGAAGCGAAGTCTTAGGAGTGCTGATGGGACTAAATCAGGTTTAGGAAAATGTCATGCCACGCAAAGAAAATGGTCTAATTCACTACGTACTGTACCGTGGGTATCACAAGTATTCTGGATATGCTTGACATCGGCAAAAACTGGGGAGTTGTTCAGGATAAAAATAAATGGGATGGAGCTAAGCCCAGGCAAAATCCTAGTGTAAAACATGCTTCAGTCTGCTTTACATCAGACACTAGGAGAGGAATTCACCCTTCAATAACCTATAACACAAGGCCAAATCGACTTTGCAGTTGCTTACCAAGAAGACAGTGAATGTTCCTGAGTGGCCAAGTTACAGTTTTGATTTAAATCTGCTTGAAAATGTAGGGCAAGACTGAATAATTGCTGTCTAGCCATGATCCCCAACACCTTCACAGAGCTTGAAGAATTTTGAAAAGAATGATGGGGAAAATATTGCACATGTACCCAAGAAGACTAACAGCTGTAATCCCTGCCAAAGGTGTTTCTAACATGTATTGGCTCAGGTGAATACTTATGTAATCAAGGTATATTAGTGTTTTATATTTTTTATAAATGTTTTATTTAAAAAAATGTTTTATTTTGGCATGACAGAGTATTTTGTGTGGATCTTTGACAAAAAAATGACAATGAAATGAATTTGAATCCCATATTATGTAAAGAAATCCAAGGGAGTTGAATGGTAGTGTATTATTATAGTACTCTACTAAAGTGTTGGAGATGCAGTGTGTCAGAAAAGGATCATGAAATATTAACTTCTCTTTTTTTTAACTTTCTCAAATCTTTATATAAATGAATTTTTATTGTGTTGCATTTACTGCCACCGTTCTGGTGTCACACATAATGTATCTGGGTATACACATGTTTCAGCTGCGTCTATCGCTCATGTTTGATACTCATTGTTTTATTGGAAGTAGAGTTTCTATGCGCACCAGTGAAATGGTTTTTAAACATTTCCTAGAACAGTGAGGCTATAGGCCTACTGGTAAAATGAGGGAGTACTTCAGGCTCACTCCTGGCAGAGCAAAATTCAGTTGGTGGAACAGTAAAACTGAAAAAGGTTGAACCACTGTCCTAAAGAATTACATTTCTCCTACATAGACCTGTGTGAAGGCATGGATGTACATTATTCAGCGGTCTGAATAATATAAATCCTGGTCTGTTGTTCTGGTAAACTTGCCTTTTCAGTGGTCTGAATAATATAAATCCTGGTAAACTTGCCTTTTCAGTGGTCTGAATAATATAAATCCTGGTAAACTTGCCTTTTCAGTGGTCTGAATAATATAAATCCTGGTAAACTTGCCTTTTCAGTGGTCTGAATAATATAAATCCTGGTAAACTTGCCTTTTCAGTGGTCTGAATAATATAAATCCTGGTCTTTTGGTCTGGTAAACTAGCCTTTTCAGCAGTTACAGTAACAAAGGTGACACGGTTTACAAGCACTTACATTAACATCTGCTAACCATGTGTATGTGACCAATAACATATGCTAACCATGTGTATGTGACCAATAACATCTGCTAACCATGTGTATGTGACCATTAACATCTGCTAACCATGTGTATGTGACCAATAACATCTGCTAACCATGTGTATGTGACCAATAACATCTGCTAACCATGTGTATGTGACCAATAACATCTGCTAACCATGTGTATGTGACCAATAACATCTGCTAACCATGTGTATGTGACCAATAACATCTGCTAACCATGTGTATGTGACCAATAACATCTGCTAACCATGTGTATGTGACCATTAACATCTGCTAACCATGTGTATGTGACCAATAACATCTGCTAACCATGTGTATGTGACCAATAACATTTGATTTGAACATTAATACCACATTCTGTAGTATTAACTAAGTGACTCCAACTTCAACTCAGGATTGAAATATGACATAAGCCACTAAGACCAGTTTACCAGGCCAACAGACCACAAATGTTATCCATGTATTTGTATGCTGTTCTTTGTATGACATTTTAATATTTGATTATTAACCAATGATATTAGGCCACTCTTGGCCATGATTACAGACACCTGTGTCTTTTGACCCTATATAAACAAGTCATCCCGCAGTGTTTGTGATTATACCCTGATGAAGACAGCTTGGCTGTCGAAACGTTGGTAATTAAATGATTGCATCTGAGCTCCTAGAGTGTGCGGCTCTCTTTTATTTTCAACAGACCACAAATGTCAGGGAAGGTAAGCCACAGCCTTCGCCTTCTGTGATCCAGTCGAGGCTTCTCAGAGGAAGGGGAAGGGGAGGACCAGTGAATTTCAGAAACAGAGAAAATTGTGAAACATCTTAAAAGGTATCCTTTAAAGATCAAACTATAATAGAAATATTCACGTGTCACCAAATAATTGATTAAAACACATTGTTTTGCAATGACGTGTCTACAGTAGCCTCTGCAGCACTCTGTAGGGTAGAACCATGGTGTAGCCAGAGGACAGCTAGCTTCTGTCCTCCTCTGGGTACATTGACTTCAATACAAAACCCAGGAGGCTCATAGTTCTAACCTCCATGTGCTGGTTAAGTGCAAGTGCTGGTCATTTTTTTTACTAGTTATTTTATTTATTTAATTTTTTGGGGTAGGGTGGGGAGGAGGATTATTTAAGACACTGAATAGGTAGTGTTTCAGATGTTTTATGAAGATGGGCAGGGCTCTGCTGTCCTAGCTTCTGGGGGAAGCTTGTTTCACCAATCGGTGGCCAGGACAGAGAAGAGCTCGGACTGGGCTGAGCGGGAGCTGCCCTCCTGTAGGGATGGGAAGGCCAAGAGACCTGAGGTGGCAGAACGGAGTGCTCGGGTTGGGGTGTAGGGTTTGAGCATAGCCTGAAGGTAGGGAGGTACAGTTCCTGTTGCTGTTCCGTAGGTAAGCACCATGGTCTTGTAGTGATGCGAGCTTTGACTCCAAGCCAGTGGAGTGTGCGGAGGAGCAGGGTGAAATGAGAGAACCTGGGAAGGTTGAAAACCTGGCGTGCTGCAGCCTTCTGGATAAAATGCTACAAGCGGGCAGCCCAGCCAACAGAGTTGCAGTAGTCCACATGGGAGAGGACAAGTGCCTGGATTAGGACCTGCGCCGCTTCCTGTGTGAGGAAAGGTCATACTCTACGGATGTTGAGAGCATGAACCTGCAGGAGCCAGTCACTGCTTTGATGTTTGCAGAGGACAACAGGGTGTTGTCCAGGGTCATGCCAAGGTTCTTTGCACTCTGGAAGGGCGACACTGTGGAGTTGTCAACCGTGATGGATAGGTCTTTGAGCAGGCAGGTCTTCCTTGGAGGAAGAGTACTCCCGTCTTTTCGAGGTTGAGGTGGTGGTCCGACATTCAAGTTGAGATATCTGCCAGGCGCACAGAGATGAGTGTCGCCACCTGGGTGTCAAAAGGGGTAAGGAGAAAAGTAGTTGAGTGTCATCCGCATAGCAATGATAGGAGAGACCATATGGATATGGATATGACGGAGACAAGTGACTTGGTGTATAAAGAGAAAAGGAGATGGCCTAGAACCGAGCCCTGGGGGACACCAGTAGGGAGAGTACGTGGTGCAGACACAGATCCTCTCCATGTCACCTGGTAGGAGTGGCCTACCAGGTAGGATGCAATCCAAGAGTGTGCAGAGCCTGAGACGTCCAGCCCTGAGAGGGTGGAGAGGAGGAGCTGATGATTCACGGTGTCAAAGGCAGCATACAGATCTAAGAGGATGAGAACAGAGGAGAGAGAGTCCGCTATGGCAGTGTGGAGAGCCTCCGTGACCCAGAGAAGAGCAGACTCGGTGGAGTGACCCGTCTTGACTCAAAAAGAGAATGACATTACTCTAAAATGGAGAAACGATAGAGAGAGAGAGAGAGAGAGAGAGAGAGAAAGAGCTAGCTACCCAGCTTAAACAGAGAGTGATGCTATGTTAGCTAGGTGGCTATGGCTATCCAACACTGGAACTCTTCCAAGTCAAGGTAAGCTTTTGGTTTTATTAATTTGTTGCCACCGGGGGCTGCCGGTGTAACTGCTAAGGTACCTTAGGCTAGTTCTCCTACCCTCTCAACCAACTACCTTTCCTGTTTACCTTCCTGACTCCAAATCAAATTGTATTTGTCACATGCGCTGAATACAAGCCCTCAACCAACAATGCAGTTTAGAAAATAGTCTGTTCGGCCATTTGATGAATTGTTCAGCAGTTTTATGATTCGGGGGTAGAAGCTGTTAAGGAGCCTTTTGGGTCCGAGACTTGGTGCTCCGGGACCACGTGCTGTGTGGTAGCAGAGAGAACAGTCTATGACTTGGGTGGCTGGAGTCTTTGACAATTTTTTGGGCCTTCCTCTGACACTGCCTAGTATATTCAGTTGAATTTGGAAGTTTACATACACCTTAGCCAAATTCATTTAAACTCAGTTTTTCCACAATTCCTGACATTTAATCCTAGTAAAAAGTCCCTGTTTAATGTCAGTTAGGATCACCACTTTATTTTAAGAATGTGAAATGTCAGAATAATAGTAGAGAGAATTATTTATTTCAGCTTTTATTTCTTTCATCACATTCCCAGTGGGTCAGAAGTTTACATACACTAAGTTGACTGTGCCTTCATTGAAAATTCCAGAAAATGATGTCATGGCTTTAGAAGCTTCTGATCGGATAATTTACATAATTTGAGTCAATTGGAGGTGTACCTGTGGATGTATTTCAAGGCCTACCTTCAAACTCAGTGCCTCTTTGCTTGACATCATGGGAAAATCAAAAGAAATCAGCCAAGACTTCAGAAAATAAATTGTAGACCTCCACAAGTCTGGTTCATCCTTGGGAGCAATTTCCAAATGCCTAAAGGTACCATGTTCATCTGTACAAACAATAGTACGCAAGTACAAATACCATGGGACCACGCAGCCGTCATACTGCTCAGGAAGGAGACACGTTCTGTCTCCTAGGGATGAACATACTTTGGTGCGAAAAGTGAAAATCAATCCCAGAACAACAGCAAAGGACCTTGTGAAGTTGCTGAAGGAAACAGGTACAAAAGTATCTATATCCACAGTAAAACGAGTCCTATATCGACATACACTGAAAGACTGCTCAGTAAGGAAGAAGCCACTGCTCCAAAACTGACATAAAAAAGTCAGAATACGGTTTGCAACTGCACATGGGGACAAAGATTGTACGTTTTGGGAAAATGTCCTCTGGTCTGATGAAACAGAAATTGAACTGTTTAACCATAATGACCATCGTTATGTTTGGAGGAAAAAGGGGGAGGCTTGCAAGCCAAAGAACACCATCCCAACCGTAAAGCACAGGTGGCAGCATCATGCTGTGGGGGTGCTTTGCTGCAGGAGGGACGGGTGCACTTCACAAAATAGATAGCATCATGAGGCAGGAACATTATGTGGATATATTGAGGATCTGGGGACCCATGCCAAATCTTTTCAGTCTCCTGAGGGGGAAAGGGGTGCCCTCTTCACAACTTTCTTAGTGTGTTTGGACCATGATAGTTTGTTGGTGATGTAGACACCAAGGAACATGAAACTCTTGACCTGCTCCACTACAGCCTTGTCAATGTGAATGGGGGCATGTTCAACCCTAATTTTCCTGTAGTCCACGATCATCTCCTTTGTCTTGCTCACGTTGAGGGAGAGGTTGTTGTCCTGGCACCATTCTGCAAGGTCTCTGACCTCCTCCCTATAGGCTGTCTCATCGATGTCAGTGATCAGGCCTACCACTGTTGTGTTGTCAGCAAACTTAATGATGGTGTTGGAGTCGTGCTTGGCCACGCAGTCGTGGGTGAACAGGGAGTACAGGAGGGGACTAAACACGCACCCCTGAGGGGCCCCCGTGTTGAGGATCAGGGTGGCAGATGTGTTGTTACCTACCCTTACCACCTGGGGTTGGCCCGTCAGGAAGTCCAGGATCCAGTTGCAGAGGGAGGTGTTCAGTCCCAGGGTCCTTAACTTAGTGATGAGATTTGTGGGCACTATGGTGTTGAACGCTGAGCTGTAGCATATATGGGCTGTTTGGTAAACAATCTATAACACAACTGATTAAACTAATCAACTGACTGTTAATGGGCTTTAATCTAGACCATGATTAGTTTGAATCAGTGTTTTACCATAAAGCTGGACTGTAACAAAAGTGTCCTGCCCTGCTTTAGATAACCAATAAGTGTTGAAGATACTCCGCAACAGCAACCAGAAACATTACCCTCAACACCATAAATAATCAAATACAATGAGCGTGTACATTATGATTAAGAACCCCACCCCACACCAAACCTCTGGATCACAATGCTGTCCCTCTCTGACACCAGTCTGAAACATGACACCTCACCTACAGTCTGAGCTAAATGCATAAGAACTACTAAAGAAGAATAAACACTCTCCACTAGTATAATCTAAAACATTAGATTCATAACTTTAACTTTGCCAGAGACCTTGGAAAACAATGAGCAGATAGCTGTGGACAACAGACTACTGTCAGGGCAAATAAACAGGAAATAGCCTGACAGGGTAGCCTATGAGGAGGGTTAGGAGTGTCTGACAAGTTGTAATAAAATATTAACTAAACCTCCAGGGAATGATTAAATAAACAGCAATGCAACTAAACCAGTTCCCCTTTGGGATAACATATTTATACTACTGCATATTAAGAGCAGCATCTTCAAGCATGTCAAGCAAATAAGCTCTGACAACACAAATATGTCCAAAGCAAAACCACCCTCTGTGGCACGTAAACATTCCTGACAACCAAACAAAAGAAACAGTTTTCCTTTTCACTCCAACCTCAGTGGGCTCCTGAGTGGCGCCAGCTGTCTAAGGCACTGCATCTCATTGCTTGAGGCGTCACTACAGACTCCCTGGTTCGATTCCAGGGTATCCAGGTATCACAACCGGCTGTGATTGGGAGTCCCATAGGGCAGCGCACAATTGGCCCAGTGTCCAGGTTTGGCCAGTGTAGGCCGTCATTGTAAATAAGAATTTGTTCTTAAATGACTTGCCTAGTTAAATAAAGGTTCATAAAAAAACGGATTCAGTTCATCAAGCAGATCATTATTAGAATCAGGTGTGCTAGATTAGATTTGGAGTGAAAACCTACCAGACAGTAGCTCTCCATGAACAGGGTTGGAAATCCCTGATCTAAAACATTATACTCACAACTTTCACATTGCCAGAGACTTTGGAAACAGTGAGCATATAGCTGTGGATAACAGACTTGTGTGAGCTATCAGGGCAAATAACTAGGGTTATAGCCTGAATGTGCATCCTTTAAGGAGGGTTGGGGTTACAGAAATGTGTATGTTATTCAGCAGGTTACCATGGACACGGAGGGGAGAGAAGAGGAGGAATGCTAAAACAGGGACACTATAGTACGTGAGGTACACCAAGAAAAATGAAATATTAACCTACTGATCACACTTGTAACATTTGGGCATAGGGAGTCTTGTTTGACCAACAATTAGTTTGACAATGACTCACCGTCACGTTATTTTAGCTGATGTTTGAATGTGTTTATCTGCACTCCTTTCCAGGTTGTTTAGCTCACTGGGGAAGATAAAATATAGTGACCTCAGGACTGTATTGGTGATCACCATATACCAGCTTAACCAATCACAACTGTGTATCAGAGGGGGCCTGTGTTTCTTTAATGTGGAGTGTAGTGACACACCGCCCTGGTATGCTGTGCTCCTTCTGTGCCTACCACTGTGTGTGAATGTGTGTGTGTGTGGTATGTGAGTTTGTGTTTGTGTAACTGTGGCAGAGCATGTGGCCGTAAATATGAGTAAAAAGCGCCAAGTCACTACTTGTGTTCCATGCACTGCTAAGTTTCCTAGTCCGCCAGCTAAGCTGAACAGGAAGTTGGAAAAGCAGAAACCACATCAACAAGCTGGCAAGTTTCTTAAAATATGAGAAAAGGTGTTTATATAATGTATCTACACCCAATCACAAATCTTTATTTTATAAATCACAAAATGTCATGCAAAATCTAGGTTATTCAGCAACTTCCCCAATTGATTTACAGACAGTTTTATATTGATATTTTGCTTGTATGTCTGTTTTGTTTGGAGTATGCTATTCTAGTCTGTGTGTCAGTTTCACAAGCAGCTCCTGACAAACTTAAAGGATCAAATCACCTCATTCCAACTCGACCAATTACATCTGTGCTTCAGGGGATTCCCCTTTAGCTCCTCCTTCACCATTTTTTCCCACTTGTTTTGCTGGAAGTGGAAAGTGAGTTTATGATTGCAGTTTAAAGATGGTAGGTTGTGTTTATCAGTTATCCAGCAGTGTTCAGTTTAACTCTAAAGAATAGTAACTAGAGACCACAGCACCATATCACCCAATACCAGCCCAACCAATCACAACTGTGTGAGGATCCTCATCATCAAATGTGGTCTGCATGCAGGAATATGATGTCATGGAATTATGATGAAGCAATTGTTGTTGGCCTTGCCTTGACATGGTCTCAATAGTAAAAACCCTTCAGTCTACGGCCTCTGTCTGGTCTTCATTGAAGGAGTGTAGGCTCAGTATATACCACTGAGAGAACATTGATACAGGTCCCAGCTGAGGAAGAACAAACACTTACCATCATATTTCTATGACTCAGTGGGGACATCAAATAAAATATTATGGGTCACATACACATATTTAGCAGATGTTATTGCGGGTGTTTGGAAAATGCCTGTGTTTCTAGCTCCAACAGGGCAGTAGTGCAGTAGTATCTAACAATACACAACATTACACACAAATCTGTGTGGAATTAAGAAATATATAAATATTAGGATGAGCAATGTTGGAGTGGCCGGCTAGTGTTGGCTATTTAACAGTCTGATGGCCTTGAGATAGAAGCGTTTTTTCAGTCTCTCTGTCCCAGCTTTGATGCACCTGTACTCAACCTGTGGTTGATGTTCTTGATCTTTTTTGCCTTCCTGTGACATCAGGTGCTGTTGGTGTCCTGGAGGACAAGTAGTTTGCCCCGGTGATGCGTTGGGCAGACCGCACCAACCTCTGGAGAGCCCTGTGATTGCGGGCGGTGCAGTTGCTGTACCAGGCGGTGATACAGCCCGACAGAATGCTCTCAATTGTCCATCTGTAAAAGTTTGTGAAGGTTTTTGGGGCCAAGCCAAATTTCTTCAGCCTCCTGAGGTTGAAGAGGCGCTGTTGCCCCTTCTTCACCACTGTCTGTGTGGGTGGACCATTTCAGATTGTCAGTGATGTGTACACTGAGGAACTTGCAGCTTTCCACCTGCTCCACTGCGGTCCCGGCAATGTGGTTAGGGGTGTGGCCCTCTGCTGTTTCCTGAAGTCCACGATCAGCTCCTTTGTTTTGTTCACGTTGAGTGAGAGGTTATTTTCCTGGCACCACTCTCCCAGAGCCCTCACCTCCCTGTAGGCTGTCTCCTCATTGTTGGTAATCAGGCCTACTACTGTTGTGTCATCTGCAAACTTGATGATTGAGTTTGAGGCGTGCGTGGCCATGCAGTCACGGGTGAACAGGGAGTACAGGAGGGGGCTGAGCATGCACCCTTGTGGGGCCCCTGTGTTGAGGATCAGCGAAGTGGCGGTGTTGTATCCTACCTTCACCACGTGAGGGCGGCCCGTCAGGTAGTCCAAGACCCAGTTGCACAGGGCGGGGTTCAGACCCAGTGCCCCAAGCTTAATGATGAGCTTGGAGGGTACTATTATGTTGAATGCTAAGCTATAGTGAGTGAACAGCATTCTTACACAGGTATTCCTCTTGTCCAGATGGGAGGAGGCAGTGTGCAGTGCAGTGGCGATGGCATCGTCTGTGCCTCTATTGGGGCGGTAAGCAAATTGAAGTGGGTCTAGGGTGTCAGGTAAGGTAGAGGTGATATGATCAGGTCTGTCTTTAGAATCATGAGAAATCATGTAACTGTATTGAAATACAGATGAAGACAACTCATCTAGGCTGACTGGATTGAAAGGTGGCACCACTTCAGCCCCGTGACCCACTTTAGGTTAACCACAGGTTATTCAACAATTACCCCAATTATTTGGTTTACACTTTATTGGGATGGTCTCAAGTAGATGGCTTGTAGATGTTCAATAACTGTCAACAATATTTAAACTAACTATCCACTAACCCTTAAATCCTAACCTAATCCCAGCCATAACCCTAACCCTTATTCTAAACCTAACTACAACCTACACAAGCATTTGCTTATCAACAGCTAAGAGCCAGGAGGAAGAGAGGTTATACAGCAGTAAATGTGTTGCCTGAAGTCAATCACTAGACTACATTATATCACTGTGAAGTAGTTGGAGTGTTAAGGAGAGATTGACTTGTTAGACAAATGTAATACTGTATGGGGTCAACATCAATCAAACACACACAGAGAGAGAGAGAGAGACAGAGAGAGAGCGAGAGACAGAGAGACAGAGAGAGAGCGAGAGACAGAGAGACAGAGAGAGCGAGAGACAGAGAGAGAGAGGGAAAGCCATGGCTGTCCCCAGACTTTCCCTACATCTCTATCATTGTCTTACACCCAGCTTTGGCAGTAAGCCAGTACATACAGGGGTCAGATAATACACATAAACCAAGTTAATACACCAGTGGATACATTTAAAGAATGGCTCTGAAATGATATCTAAATAACACAGTCTGAGTGGAGTACAGTTACAAATGAATTAAATCAATCAAGGGAAAACAGATGAAACCAACAAGACACACAGAGATTAATAGCAGGATGTTTTAATACAAGTTGTTGAGCAGGTTTTTAGCAAAGCAAACAAATGAGTGTTAAACACATGAGTAATGATTCAATAAAATAAAATAAAAATCACATGAACAAAACAGTCAGTATCATTCATTATGAAATTGAACAAAAATAAGTAATTTTCTTTTAAAAAAATATTAGAAGCCTAATAATATGTTATATATCCTGTCAGTATTTCTACAACAGCAGTTATGATTCTCTAGCCCCATTTGAACTTCTCCTGCAGGTCTAACACACCCTTAACCTTCCACTTGTAGTTGTCCTTTCAGATCCACAAAGGGAAGTCAACAAGCTCCTAAGGATTGCAGCAAGGTAGCAGTTTGGAATGTGGCTATTTGATTTGTGCTCACATAGAATATAAACCAATATAAGATGTGGAAAGATGCCAGTCCTACATCCCTCACTATAAGCATTAGCTGACCTAAAGACAACACTCAAATCTGGGTCAGACGAGCCCATAGGCACAGATCTAGGATCAGCTTCCCGAACCCTACTTCATTAGGGGGAAACTTTAAATCCGTGTCTATGGGTCAATTGAATCTACTAAAAGCCTGACATTGGATCCATGAGTCACTTCCTCAGTGACTAACTGGAAAACGGTAATACATATCATAATCATATTTCATGTTCTACTATGTACAACATGTATATTATGTTTATATTACTAGATATATAATGATGTATTATAATAATACTTGTTTAACAGACAATGTCTAGGCAGAGTGGTGTGAGCAGGTGTGGCTGGGAACTGATGTCACATCCTCTCTGCTTCAATATCAAGCCTGGAACTCCAATTCTAAGTCATTCATAAATCACACAGGAACTTCCCTGGTATAACTGGGAGGGAGGGAGAGGAACTATATCTGTTGCAGCATACGACAGGAAGTGAACTGGTATGAACTGTTAGGAACTAGTGAAAGAGAGGGGGAAAGGAATGTCATGTGTGTGTGCTGTCTGATACAGAAATCTTTCACCCATCTTTACAGTAACTAGAAACACAAATAGTATCACACCGTCTCCACTACCAGGTGACACTATTACTCAACAGACCACAGATAATACTACCCGAGTCATTTCCCCCCCAACATAGTAATATGAGTTTGTATACTGTACATTTGTATGTGTGTTAATATGCCTGGTCACTCATCATAGACTAAAAGTGCAGCTATGGGAATCTAGCTTCCACAGCAAGAGATCCACTGCTGGACTAAAACTGTCTCAGAATGTAATACTAGACTTTCTCAAGCCACTTGCCCATTACAATGCTTTAAAAATTAAAATACCATTTTAAAAACAGTTGGGCAGCTAAAAACACTAAGAACAACCCCACTCACACCCCCACGTGCACCCACGCACCCACCCACAACACACACATACCCCCAGACCCACGTACACACATTCACACTTTGGTTTCTTCTGCGTTGTCCACATTAACTGAGGTTCGTTGGGTCCTATTCCTGCTCCTGTCAACAGATCTGTAACTGAAATACCAAACAGATGTCTTTAGCAATACATACAAATTCACAAAATAATCATTTATATACATTCTGTGACCTACACAATGTCTCAGTAACCTTGACTGAACTAAAATACTTTGGACACCCCCCCCATACACACCTCTCTCCAGCAAATAACAATATGTGACTCCAGCAAAACATCCCACAGGAACCCAGGCCAGTGTGTGGACCACCCCCTCCATACACACCTCTTTCTAGCAAATAACAGTATGATGACTGCAGCAAAACATCCCACAGGAACCCAGGCCAGTGTGTGGCACCTTTCATCTGTGTGGGAAAGAGAGAGAGGCTGAGTGTAAAGGAGGAAGCTAATGATAGGCTTTAGATCAGTTGACTAACAAAGTCTTGTGGCTCACAGATGACCCTGTTACAAACCCAGTCTTCAACATGAGCATTCAGATAACACCCAAATCCATTTCAGAACGAGAGATTTGACTATCAGTGTTGATAGTGCACATCTAAGTGTGCGTTCTCTAATTCTCTCCTTCTTTCTCTCTCTCGGAGGACCTGGGCCCTAGGACCATGCCCCAGGACTACCTGACATGATGACTCCTTGCTGTCCCCAGTCCACCTGGCCATGCTGCTGTTCCAGTTTCAACTGACCTGAGCCCTAGGACCATGCCCCAGGACTACCTGACATGATGACTCCTTGCTGTCCCCAGTCCACCTGGCCATGCTGCTGCTCCAGTTTCAACTGTTCTGCCTTACTATTATTCGACCATTTACATTTACATTTAAGTCATTTAGCAGACGCTCTTATCCAGAGCGACTTACAAATTGGTGCGTTCACCTTAAGACATCCAGTGGAACAGCCACTTTACAATAGTGCATCTAAATCTTTTAAGGGGGGGTGAGAAGGATTACTTTATCCTATCCTAGGTATTCCTGAAAGAGGTGGGGTTTCAGGTGTCTCCGAAAGGTGGTGATTGACTCCGCTGTCCTGGCGTCGTGAGGGAGTTTGTTCCACCATTGGGGGGCCAGCTGGTCATTTATGAACATTTGAACATCTTGGCCATGTTCTGTTATAATCTCCACCCGGCACAGCCAGAATTGGACTGGCCACCCCACATATGCTCTCTCTAATTCTCTCTCTCTCTTGGAGGACCTGAGCCCTAGGACCGTGCCCCAGGACTACCTGACATGATGACTCCTTGCTGTCCCCAGTCCACCTGACTGTGCTGCTGCTCCAGTTTCAACTGTTCTGCCTTATTATTATTCGACCATGCTGGTCATTTATGAACATTTGAACATCTTGGCCATGTTCTGTTATAATCTCCACCCGGCACAGCCAGAAGAGGACTGGCCACCCCACATAGCCTGGTTCCTCTCTAGGTTTCTTCCTAGGTTTTGGCCTTTCTAGGGAGTTTTTCCTAGCCACCGTGCTTCTACACCTGCATTGCTTGCTGTTTGGGGTTTTAGGCTGGGTTTCTGTACAGCACTTTGAGATATCAGCTGATGTACGAAGGGCTATATAAATAAATTTGATTTGATTTGATATAAAGTGCATTCGGAAAGTATTGAGACCCCTTCCCTTTTTCCATATTGTTATGTTACAGACTTATTCTAAAATGGATGATTAAAAAAAAAAAAAAATATATATATATATATATATATATTTTTTTAACTAGGCAAGCCTACCCTGGCCAAACCCGGACGGCGCTGGGCCAGTTGTGAGCCGCCCTATGGGACTCCCAATAGCGGCCGGTGGTGATACAGCCCGGAATCGATTCGGGGTCTGTAGTGACGGCTCTAGCACTAAGATGCAGTGCCTTAGACTGCTGCACCACTCGGGAGCCCTGACAATTGATGCTTTCCTCATCATCCTACACACAATACCCCAAAATGACAAAGTGAAAACAGTTTTATTAAAACATTTTAGCTAATTTATTAAAAATTAAAAACGAAAATATTTACACAAGTGTTCTGACCCTTTGCTATGAACTCAGGTGCTCTGTTTCCATTGACCATCCTTGAGATGTTTCTACAACTTGATTGGAGTCCACCTGTGGTAAATTCAATTGATTGGACATGATTTGCAGCATTGAAGGTCCCCCAAGAACACAGTGTCCTCCATCATTCTTCAAATGGAAGAAGTTTGGAACCCCCAAGACTCTTCCTAGAGCTGGCTGCCCGGCCAAACTGAGCAATCAGGGGAGAAGGCTTTGGTCAGGGAGGTGACCAAGAACCCGAAGGTCACTCTGACAGAGCTCCAGAGTTCCTCTATGGAGATGGGAGAACCTTCCAGAAGGACAACCATCGCTGCAGCACTATTCTAAATCAGACCTTTTTGGTAGAGTGGCCAGACGGAAGCCACTCCTCAGTAAAAGGCACATGACAGCCCGCTTGGAGTTTGCCAAAATGCCTAAATGACTCTCAGACCATGAGAAACAAGATTCTCTGGTCTGATGAAATCAAGATTGAACTCTTTGGCCTGAATGCCAAGTGTCACATCTGGAGGAAACCTGGCACCATCCCTACGGTGAAGCATGGTGGGGGCAGCATCATGCGGTGGGGAGGTTTTTCAGTGGCAGGGACTGGGAGACTAGTCAGGATCAAGGGAAAGATGAAAGGAGCAAGTACAGAGAGATCCTTGATGAAAACCTGCTCCAGAGCGCTCAGGACCTCAGACTGGGGTGAAGGTTCACCTTCTAACAAGACAAAGACCCAAAGCTCACAGCCAAGACAACGCAGGAGTGGCTTTGGGACAAGTCTCTGAATGTCCTTGAGTGGCCCAGCCAGAGCCTGGACTTGAAACCGATCGAACATCTCTGGAGAGACCCAAAAATAGCTGTGCAGCGACACTCCCCATCCAATCTGACAGAGCTTGAGAGTATCAGCAGAGAAGAATTGGAGAAACTCCTCAAAGGTATGCCAAGCTTGTAGCATCATACCAAAGAAGACTGCCAAAAAAGTTCTGCGTAAATGGTCTGAATATTTTTGTGAGAAATTTGCTAAGAAATCTACAAACGTGTTTTTGCTTTGTCATTATGGGCTATTGAGTGTAGATTGATGAGAAAAAAAATAATTTAATCAATTTTAGAATAAGGCTGTAACGTAACAAAATGTGGAGGGGTTGGAATATGTTCCGAATGCACTGTACGATCTGAGTTGATTTAGCCTGAGTGCCTCTCCACATTCAGCTACTTCACAGGACTGTTGGGCAGGGCAGCAGTGGAGCATGTCAGTCCATTCAAGTCAAGTTTATACAATTCATCTTCATTGTACTATTTCACTAAACCACTTTGACAGATTGTCACACAGCAAGCGGTACCGGTGCGCCAAGTTCAAAAAGCTTCTTAACAGCTTCTACCCCCAAGCCACAAGACTCCTGAACAGCTAATCAAATGGCTACCCAGACTATTTGCATTGCCCCCCCCCCCCCCTCTTTTACACTGCTGCTACTCTCGGTTTATTATTATTATTTTTTAATTTATCCGTTATTGTACCAGGTAAATTGACTGAAAACACGTTCTCATTTACAGCAACGACCTGGGGAATAGTTACAGGGGAGAGGAGGGAGATGGATGAGCCAATTGTAAACTGGGGATTATTAGGTGACCGTGATGGTTTGAGAGCCGGATTGAGAATTTAGCCAGGACACCGCAGTTAACTCTTATCATCTATGCATAGTCACTTTTAACTCTAACTACATGTACATATGACTTCAATTACCTCGACGAACTGGTGCCCCCGCACATTGACTCTGTACTGATACCCCCTGTATATAGCCTCCACATTGAATCTGTACCATAACACCCTGTATATAGCCTCCACATTGACTCTGTACCGCATAGCCTCGCTACTGTTATTTTACTGCTGCTCTTTAGTTATTACTTTTTAATTTTTTTACTGAACTATTTTTTACTTAAGTAAAAGTGTTAAAACTGCATTGTTGGTTAAGGGCTTGTAAAGTAATAATTCCACCTGTTGTATTCGGCTCATGTGACAAATAACATTTGATTTGATTTTTAATCTGCCGTTACAGTATTTTAGCTGTAACACTTAGGGAACACTTGGGGCGGCAGGGTAGCCTAGTGCTTAGAGCTTTGGACTAGTAACCGGAAGGTTGCAAGTTCAAACCCCTGAGCTGACAAGGTACAAATCTGTCGTTCTGCCCCTGAACAGGCAGTTAACCCACTGTTCCTAGGGAGTCATTGAAAATAAGAATTTGTTCTTAACTGACTTGCCTAGTTAAATAAAGGTACAAAATAAACACTCCTTCAGAGCCTAGCCGAGTCTGAGGTTAAATATGATCCTGATGAACTACCAAAGGAATCAACCAGCCAAGACCTACAATCCATTATAAAGACAATTGTTTTACAGTGATGAGAAGAGTCGTAGTGGGGGATGGAGATATTTGCACATCGTTACAACACTGTATATAGACATAATGACATTTGAAATGTCATTATTCTTTTAGAACTTGTGTGTAATGTTTACTGTTCATTTTTGTATTGTTAATTTCACTTTTGTTTATTATCTATTTCACTTGCTTTGTCAATGTAAACATATGTTTCCCATGCCAAATAGAGCCCTTGAATTGAAATGAGATTGAATTGAGAGAGCGAATGAACATGGGGACATCCGTCTCCTCACCACGTGCTCTCACCACTGGTGTCCCCCAGGGCTCTGTTCTAGGCCCTCTCCTATTCTCGCTATACACCAAGTCACTTGGCTCTGTCATAACCTCACATGGTCTCTCCTATCATTGCTATGCAGACGACACACAATTAATCTTCTCCTTTCCCCCTTCTGACGACCAGGTGGCGAATCGCATCTCTGCATGTCTGGCAGACATATCAGTGTGGATGACGGATCATCACCTCAAGCTGAACCTCGGCAAGACGGAGCTGCTCTTCCTCCCGGGGAAGGACTGCCCGTTCCATGATCTCGCCATCACGGTTGACAACTCCATTGTGTCCTCCTCCCAGAGCGCTAAGAACCTTGGCGTGATCCTGGACAACACCCTGTCGTTCTCAAATAACATCAAGGCGGTGGCCCGTTCCTGTAGGTTCATGCTCTACAACATCCGCAGAGTACGACCCTGCCTCACACAGGAAGCGGCGCAGGTCCTAATCCAGGCACTTGTCATCTCCCGTCTGGATTACTGCAACTCGCTGTTGGCTGGGCTCCCTGCCTGTGCCATTAAACCCCTACAACTCATCCAGAACGCCGCAGCCCGTCTGGTGTTCAACCTTCCCAAGTTCTCTCACGTCACCCCGCTCCTCCGCTCTCTCCACTGGCTTCCAGTTGAAGCTCGCATCCGCTACAAGACCATGGTGCTTGCCTACGGAGCTGTGAGGGGAACGGCACCTCAGTACCTCCAGGCTCTGATCAGGCCCTACACCCAAACAAGGGCACTGCGTTCATCCACCTCTGGCCTGCTCGCCTCCCTACCACTGAGGAAGTACAGTTCCCGCTCAGCCCAGTCAAAACTGTTCGCTGCTCTGGCCCCCAATGGTGGAACAAACTCCCTCACGACGCCAGGACAGCGGAGTCAATCACCACCTTCCGGAGACACCTGAAACCCCACCTCTTTAAGGAATACCTAGGATAGGATAAAGTAATCCTTCTCACCCCCCCCCCTTAAAAGACCTAGATGCACTATTGTAAAGTGGCTGTTCCACTGGATGTCATAAGGTGAAAGCACCAATTTGTAAGTCGCTCTGGATAAGAGCGTCTGCTAAATGACTTAAATGTAATGTAAATGACATAGCTAGGGTAAATAGTAGGAGGGGTAAGTTGACAGAAACACTGAAAACCAAAATGGCAGTAATTCAGAAGTCATATAGAGGTCTCAGTCTTTGTCTTGACTCATGGTGGTAGACGTATACATGGAGTGTACAAAACATTAGTAATATTGCTCTCAGAACAGCATCAATTCGTTGGGGCACGGGCGAAAGCGTTCCACAGGGATGCTGGCCCATGTTGACTCCAATGCTTCCCATGGTTGTGTCAAGTTGGCTGGATGTCCTTTGGTTGATGAACCATTCTTGATACACACGGGAAACTGTTGAGCATGAAAACCCTTCATCTACACTGATTGAAGTGGATTTAACAAGTGGCATCAATAAGGGATCATAGCGTTCAGTTCATGTCATGGAAAGAGCAGGTGTCATTAATGTTTTGTACACTCATTTTACACATTGATTCTCAGGACTGGGTGCCTAAAACACATCCTGATTCCAACTATGACTTAACACTGTCACCTGGTCTAACATCTTTGATGTGGTCAGGATGAGAGGGGCTGCTAGGTTCCATGGTGCAGTTACCTAAGAAACACAAGGGGATGATCAGTAACTTGTAACTTGTTCAGCAACGTTGGTATGATATAGTAAACAGGCTCAATGCAGGTACTTCAAAATCATTCATTATAGGGTCAAAAAATCCTTAAGCTACAGTAGGCCTACTACTGTAAGGAACGACACTGGAGAAGAGAAGCAGGTACGGGGAGTTGACATTTAATTTGGAACGGACAGGCAACAGGAACAGCGTCAGAACTGGGTAACAAAGACAGACGACAATCAATGCAGCAGACGGGGAACAGAGCGGAGGAACAGAGATATAGGGGAGGTAATGACAGAGGTGATTGAGTCCAGGTGAGTCCAATAATCGCTGATGCGCGTGACGGGGAAGGCAGGCGTGCGTAGTGCTGGAGAGCAGGCGTGACAACTACAAGGTTATCTATTCACTTTCTTTACTGATTAACTGTTAACTCAGCTGCAGGGTCTGTCTGCTAAGTCTCTGGGTGATTCTCAAGATGCATACTACCGTGCTCCGCACTCTCATTCTTCAAGTGCATTCTCCGAGGATGTTCTCTTGAGTACGTCTTGTGAGGACGAGTGTGGAGAACGCATAAAACATTACATTTCAGCAACACTCCCCCTACTGTATTATCGCACGCTGCACCTCCCCATTCAATGAACCATCTTCCAGCAAAGACAATGGAAACAATAGAGACGAAACAAGATAGACACAAAGCAAACATTTTACTTCATAACTCTCAGCTAGCTATGTGTGAATTGTAATAATCTAGCTAACCAGATAGTTTAACAGGTAAACATGTCCTAAAAGTAATGGTATGCAAAGTAGATGTCAATTCATCGTGTGTAGCTAGCTAGTTAGCAGTAACAGTAGTAGCCAGCCAGTTAGCCCTATTGACTTATTATGGGCTTGTGATCTACACACACTACAGTGGGCATTGTAGGCAGGTAAACATGACAAAATTAACCCAGCATGTACAGTGAGCTCTAAACGTATTGGAACAGTGACATGTTTTGTTGTTTTGGCTCTGTACTCCAGCACTTAGGATTTGAAACGATACAATGACTATGCGGTTAAAGTGCAGACAAAAATTGTCACTGTCCCAATACTTTGAGGTCACTGTATTTATTAACGTATCAATATATTGCAGTCAGGCAACATATGACATGTGAATGGGAAACATTTAATTAGACTGAATTTATTTTCTATAGCTTCAGCTCACATAACGAGGCTACCTGGGGTGGCAGGTAGCCTCTGGGGTGGCAGGTAGCCTCTGGGGTGGCAGGTAGCCTAGTGGTTAGAGCATTGGGCCAGTTACCGAAAGGTTGCTGGATTCAATCCCTGAGCTGACAAAGTCAAAATCTGTCATTCTTCCCCTGAACAAGGCAGTTAACAGACTGCTCCCCAGTAGGCGGTCATTGTAAATAAGAATGTTCTTAACGGACTTGCCAGGTTAAAAAAATAAAAAATAATGTCTGCCATTGATTTCAATGGATACTTTGTTGAAGCTTGCTTCAAAATATGTTCAAACGGAGTACGCATTCGAGAAGTGCCCTACGTGCTCATTTAACATGCTTGGATTTGGACTCATACTCCACCCTCACATGCTCCAACAGTCTTCAGTTCCTGTGTGATTTTTATTCAGTTACTGTACAAAGAAGTTAGTACACTGATGAATGGAAACCACAGTGTGTTTGTGTGCATGTGTGTGCATTTGCGTCTCGGAGTCTCTGTGTGTGTCGGTGTCTCTGTGTGTGTGTGTGTGTATAATCTAGTTGTTTTCAGTTGGAGGTGGGGTTACACTCACATTCTACTTTATTCACCACCTGAAAGACAACAGAGAGGTGACAATAAGAGACCATGAAGTGATGTAGTCTAGACTCTAGACCTTTACAAGTCCAGCCATGCATTGACCCATTGATGTAGTCTAGAACTTTACAACTCCAGCCAAGCATTGACCCATTGATGTAGTCTAGAACTTTACAACTCCAGCCAAGCATTGACCCATTGATGTAGTCTAGACCTTTACAAGTCCAGCCAAGCATTGACCCATTGATGTAGTCTAGAACTTTACAACTCCAGCCAAGCATTGATCCATTGCCAGCACTTTCATGTGATCCCCTCTATCTTTCTGAATGTCTGACCTTACTTCTCACTTACACGGAGAAGAGGTGACAACCAAATTCAAAGGCAATATTAGTACCTGAGGCTTTACACAGTCCACCGTATACTTCAGGCTGCCCAGACAGACTGTGGTAGTGATGGACTGTCTGGTCAGACCCAGAACCTGATTTGCATTTGTTTCACCTTTAAAGGTCAGCGTGGATCCCTAAACAAAAACACAGACAGAGTTTCTCCTGGTCAGTAACAACTTGTTCCCTAATGATGACAGATGCACTAGTCTTCTGAACAGGGTTGGGGTTTAAATCAAATTGAAGTCAGCCAATCAGGAAGTAAACTGAAATTCCAATTCAATAATTTAAAAAGGGCATCTATTTTCAATGACTTCTCAATAAGTTGAAAAGGGAGAAGTTATGTCAAAAGCTTTTAAATTTTAGGAAAAAAATTCAAACCACTTCAAGCATTTTACTGACTTCAATTGAAATTGACCCTAACCCTGCTTCTGAATGATTGGATTATTTCTGCTGTCACTCACATTTGGATATGCCCACTCTGTTTCACAATTCATTGAAGGCGGGGGCTCTGAGAGGTGATAGGTTGTTGTACCATTGGGAGCTTGAGAAGAGTTACAGTGCATGGACAGGAAGCTGGCACATCTAGTCAGCAGAAACACTACTGTGAGAGAAAAGAAAATGAGCTACAACTCTGGACGTTGCATGGTTTATATGATCCCGTTTATAGAGTCTATTTTGCAATAGCATGGCCTTCACGTTTCTGGGCTTTCCTACTGTGTACATAGCTGCGAAAAGTAGCAGTGCTAAGGGTACTGCAGCACTCACTGAAAAATCAGAAGTTATTAAAAACAAATATATATATATTAGAGGTCGAACAATTATGATTTTTCAACGCCGATACAGATTATTGGAGGACCAAAAAAAGCCGATACTGATTAAATCGGACAATTTTTATGTATTTGTAATAATGACAATTACAACAATACTGAATGAACACTTATTTTACCTTAATATAATACATCAAATAAAATATACCATACCTCAAATAAAATGAAATATGTTCAATTTGGTTTAAATAATGCAAAAACAAAGTGTTGGAGAAGTAAAAGTGCAATATGTGCCATGTAAAAAAGCTAACGTTTGAGTTCCTTGCTCAGAACGTGAGAACATATGAAAGTTGGTGGTTCCTTTTAACATGAGACTTCAATATTCCAAGGTAAGAGGTTTTAGGTTGTAGTTAATATAGTATTTATAGGACTATTTCTCTCTACCATTTGTATTTCATATACCTTTGACTAGTGGATGTTCTTTTAAGCACTATAGTATTGCCAGTGTAACAGTATAGCTTCCGTCCCTCTCCTCACCCCTACCTGGGCTTGAACCAGGAACACAACGACAACAGCCACACTCGAAGCATCGTTACCCATCGCTCCATAAAAGCCACGGCCCAGAGCAAGGGGAATAACTTCTCCAAGTCTCAGAGCGAGTGATGTTTGAAACGCTATTAGCGCACACCACGCTAACTAGCTAGCCATTTCACATCGGTTACACCAGCCATTAGGCTGACAGCCTTGATGTCATAAACAGAGCTGTGCTTACGAAGAGCTGCTGGCAAAACGCACAAAAGTGCTGTTTGAATGAATGCTTATGAGCCTGCTGATGCCTACCATCGCTCAGTCAGACTGCTCTATCAAATCATAGACTTAATTATACCATAACACACAGAAATACGAACAGAAATACGAGCCTTAGGTCATTAATATGTTCGAATCCAGAAACTATCAAACAAAACGTTTATTATTTCAGTGAAATAAGGAACCGTTCGGTATTTCATCTAACGGGTGGCACCTCTAAGTCTAAATATTCTTGTTACATTGCACAACCTTAAATATTATGTCATAATTACGTAAAATTCTGGCAAATTAGTTCGCAATGAGCCAGCCTGCCCAAACTGTTGCATATACACTGACTCTGCGTGCAATGAACGCAAGAGAAGTGACACAATTTCACCTGGTTAATATTGCCTGCTAACCTGGATTTCTTTTAGCTAAATATGCAGGTTTAAAAATATATACTTCTGTGTATTGATTTTAAGAAAGGCATTGGTGTTTATGGTTAGGTACAGTCGTCCAACGATTGTGCTTTTTCTGCAAATGCGCTTTTGTTAAATCCTCCCCCAGCGTTGCATCGATTATATGCAAAGTAGGACAAGCTAGATTAAACTAGTAATATCATCAACCATGTGTAGTTATAATTAGTTTTTTTATAAGATAAGTTTAGCTGGCTAGCAACTTACCTTGGCTTCTACTGCATTCGTGTAACAGGCAATCTCCTTGTGGAGTGGAACGAGAGGCAGGTGGTTATAGCGTTGGACAAGTTAACTGTAAGGTTACAAGATTGGATCCCCTGAGCTGACAAGGTGAAAATCTGTCGTTCTGCCCCTGAACAAGGCAGTTAACCCACTGTTCCTAGGCCGTCATTGAAAATAAGAATGTCTTAACTGACTTGCCTAGTTAAATAAAAGGTATTATAAAAAAATATATATATATTAAATAAAAAAAATAGGCAAAATCGTCACCCAAAAATACAGGTTTCCGATTGTTATGAAAACTTGAAATGGGCCCTAATTAATCGTCCATTCCGATTAATCGGTCGACCTCTAATATATATATACACTGAACAAAAATATAAACACAACATGTAAAGTGTTGGTCCCATGTTTCATGGGCTGACATAAAATATCCCAGAAATTTCCCATGTGCACAAAAAGCTTATCTAAAATGTTGTGCACAAATTTGTTTACATCCCTTTAAGTGAGCATTTCTCCTTTGCCAAGATAATCCATCCACCTGACAGGTGTGGCATATCAAGAAGCTGATTAAACAGCATGACCATTACACAGGTGCACTTTGTGCTGGGGACAATAAGAGGCCCCTGTAAAACGTGCTGTTTTGTCACACAATGCCAACATTTGAGGGAGCGTGCAATTGGCATGCTGACTACAGGAATTTCTAACAGTTGTTGCTATAGAATTGAATGTTAATTCCTCTACCATAACATGTAGTTTTAGATCATTTGGCCTACCGTGGCAGTCTGCAATGGAATGTTATGAATGACCGTCCATGTGTTAGGCCCACCGTTTGTAAAACAGGCTGCTACATTGGGTGTCTAAGTCCTGATTCCTGTGACTAATCCATTTGGCTATTTAAGCTCTGAATATCAGATACCCAATTTAATCAGGAGTTATGTTTGTGGTCTACAGCGGAGTATTTTCATAATGCCATCACTATAGGTGATTTCAGGAAATGTTTTCCTTATTTCTGTTGAACAAACATTTCAGTAGGAGGATACAACAGAAAATGCACATGTGAAACTTCCCAACCAGACAAGTTGCTGTCTTGCACGGCAATAAAACTTACTATTTAATATTTTGGATCCATTTGAGTCCTACAGACCCGACCCTACCTGGCCCTGACCCTCTCTCACCTCAGACCGGTTTCAGGTCGGATCTGGTCCACATCAGATCCAAATCGGGTAGGGTACTGATTTTATTTTTGAAATTACCAGGTCCTGTTATGGTCGAGTGTAAAGTTTGCTGGTCCAATTCGGTTCGGGTCTCATTTTCGGGACCCAAGAAGACCTCTACAGACGTGAGCACAACTTTCAAAACTACTGGCTGGAATTATACAAAACCTTTGGAGCATCACTTTAAGGCTACTTCATTAACAATGTCTTTGCAAATAAACAATGTCGGCATGTAGCTTAAACATATTGTAACGACCCTGGGTTTATAAGCGCGGAAATCGACTCAGCCGCTTGAGTGTGCTTTTGGGGCACAATCGATAAGATCGCTGTACTTCGGGCTAGAAGATTGAGGGTTCGAGACATGCTTCCTGCCTGTTTCATTACAATATTGTTAAAAATGATAAATGATATCATCTCATGTCACATATGTCTACCTATGAATGCGAGGAATGTATCCAGTCCTCACCATGCACAGCGAAGATTGACACCATTTCGCCAGAATTCCTTTTTGTTGTGTAGTCATTCAAATGGATGTAAAACAGATTTCTGTTCACTGCGTTCCGCTGAGAATGAACCGCTTTCAAACGTCAAACCTGCTTTTAGGACTCTGTTGCGTTAACCACGCCCCCGGGCAATCGGATAGCCAATAACTACACTACTGTACACGAGCCTCTATCGCGTCCAGCCAATGATGTAGCTATCAGGCCACGTCTCGATTATTTTATGGTGACAGAAACTATACGATATTATGTCACCTTCAATCAGGGTGACTAAAACCGGCAGTTCTACCCTCTCTCCTCTCCACTTCCTCTAATCAATCACCTCCTCCAGCCCTATTGCACAATTTTGGCATGCACACATGACACAGCCTACAAGCATGCCTACTAGACACCAAATGCAGAGGAAGGATGAAGACTTTACAGTGCCTACATGCTTCCCTACCCACCTGATACCTCTTCACGCAGTATGTGACTCCAGCTATTCATTCCCCTGAGCTCTACTACTGGGAGTGGGGGATGGTTTGACCACCAACCTCAGAGGACCAGGTCTCTCAGCTCTGAGATGGAATTTCCCTTCACATTCACACACAGGCTGTTACTATAAACTGTGTGTGTGTCTGTGTGTGTAAGAGTATTTGTAATGAAGAGTGCAATGGGTACATTCTTCTGGAACATGGGGCCACCGTTCCGTAATATGTCCATCATTTGACTTAGCTTGGACTACTTAAAAATTATTTTTTTAAATGAAAGGTGGTGCCACTTCAGCCCTGTGTCCAACCTGAGGTTCATTAACAGTTTCTTCATCAATAACCCGAGGCACACTGAATTGCTTTGTTTAAAATGCTACTTTGAATTTGAGTCAGTTTTATAATTGGTTTGCTTGTACCTCGTGTCTATTTCGTTTAGAGTACCTTATTTTAGTGTGTGTTACATCAGCACCATAAACCAGCTCCTGGAGAAAATAAACTGGGTTGAGTGAGAAAACGATGGCATTCCTTAAACATTACACATGGAAATGAGGGTTGAAAAGAAGAGATGACCTATGTGAAATGTTACACTGAAAATGATATACTGGTGTTGTTACAGTGAGAACAGCACAGCTAATCTCAGATAACTATTTGTAGATACCAGGAGCAGATATACCGTAGACAATAGTTATACATCAGGAGTTAGGAAGTCAAGTCAAATGCAGACGATAAGCATCTGGTTGGCAGGGCTGAAATAAACAAGTGTAGCTTGTAGTCAGTGTTTCTAAGAGGATTAACATTACTCAGCTGTGAGCTATGAGCCAGAAGAAGTGATGAAATCCCCACCACAGGAAGTAGTATGTCTTTGTGCTGACTGGATGTCTATTTTCCAGTATTCCTCTAACCCAGATACAGTGCTCATTACTCAACATTATGCCAAGATGCCCCCCTCTTGGCCTGACAAACCAGCTTTGTCTTTTAATAAATGTGAAACAATGGAAAGAGTGGGAAATGAGGCCCTACTGAGGGAAGAACAAAGGCCAAGAAATAAAACACAGAAACATGACTTAATGGTTTAATGTTTCAATACAAGCTGTTGAACCGGGTTACAAAGCAAATAAACCTGGATATATCACACATGATTATTAATTCTACACATTTAACAATAAGGAAAACTAAAATATGTAATTTAAAAATGTTGATGTAGACATATTGTAATAATGGATATACACTATCTCAGAGTAACAATAGCCTGCCTGTCAGTACAACCACAGTACATATTTAACATTCTTCAAAGTAACCATCCTTTGCCTTGATGACAGCTTTGCACACTCTTGACATTCTCTCAACCAGCTTCACCTGGAATTATTTTTCAACAGTCTTGAAGGAGTTCCCACATATGCTGAGCACTTGTTGGCTGCTTTCTTTTCACTCTGCGGTCCAACTCATCCCAAACCATCTCAATTGGGTTGAGGTCGGGTGATTGTGGAAGAAAGGTAATCTGATGCATCACTCTCCTTGGTCAAATAGCCCTTACCACAACCCGGAGGTGTGTTTTAGGTCATTGTCCTGTTGAAAAACAAATGATAGTCCCACTAAGTGCAAACCAGATGGGGTGGTGTATCGCTGCAGAATACTTTGGTAGCAATGCTGGTTAAGTGTGCCTTTAATTCTTAATAAATTATGAACAGTGTCACCAGCAAAGCACCCCTACACCTCCATGCTTCATGGTGGGAACCACATATGCAGAGATCATCCATTCACCTTCTCTGCGTCTCACAAAGACAGGGTGGTTGGAACCAGGACAGATTTCTACCAGTCTAATGTCCATTGCTCGTGTTGCTTGGCCTAAGCAAGTTTCTTATTCTCATTGGTGTCCTTTAGTAGTGGTTTCTTTGCAGCAATTTGACCATGTAGGCCTAAGTCTCCTCTGAACAGTTGATGTTGAGATGTGTCTGTTACTTGAACTCTGTGAAGCATTTATTTGGCCTGCAATTTCTGAGGCTGGTAACTCTAATGAACGTATCCTCTGCAGCAGAGGTAACTCTGGGTCTTCCTTTCCTGTGGTGGTCCTAATGAGAGCCATTTTTATCATAGCGTTCGATGGTTTTTGCGACTGCACTTGAAGAAACTTTCAAAGTTCTTGACATTTTCCAGAATGACTGACCTGCATTTCAATTAACAAGGCACACCTGTTAATTGAAATGCATTCCAGATGACTACCTCATGAAGCTGGTTGAGAGAATGCCAAGAGTGTGCAAAGCTGTCATCAAGGCAAAGGGTGGCTACTTTGAAGAATCTCAAGTATAAAATAACATTTGATGAAAAAGTTAAACTTACTGGAGCCATAGCAACAATACCAAGATCTCTCTGCATGTCTCAAGCTACTGTGAGTCATAATCATCTAGTTCAATGGGTTCCTGGTCAAATGGCTTCACAATACAGTTACCTAGAGAAGTTGAAAAGACACACTGTTCAAGTTGGTAGAAAAACCCAGCAGGCCTTGAGACTACCTCACGCACACACACACACAGTTGCACATATGTCATGTAATTACATGGGATTTCAGGTTATTGGTGTAATAACATAGAACAATACAGTAAGAACATGAGTAACTAACTTGAAAGCATATTAGTCGACTTACATTCAAATGTACATTCACTTTATTTACAGTTGAGTAACTAATAGATTCTACTACTATTACTACCACTACCACCACCACCACCACTACTACTGCCACTACTACTACTGTAAACAGATACACAGAGGAAATCAGCCTAACTGTTCTGAAAGAGCTAGACATTCAGTATAATGAAGTCTCATAAGGTAGCTCACTAAACGGGCCGTTCAAGGTTGCAGACTGGCTCATTGTGTCTCTGAGCATTCTGTGTGGGGGATGAGTATTTAGGTACTTCCACAACTATAGAGCAGTGTGAACATGAAGGGGGTAAGATAATGTAGGTGTCTGATGAGGATTCTCATTACTGGTGAGAACCTCTCAGCATGGTTTCAGTGCATTGTTCTTAGAAAGACTAAGTCTCTACTTTGCTACTGGTGATTTGACAATAACACTGTAATATGGACTCACACTCACTAAGACACTCTGCTTTACGAAATTACAGCTATAAGAGATGGAGATAAAACGGGTTAACAGAAGGCAGAGAGAGGAAATAGTCACTAGGCATCCTGAACATGTCTGGGCATGTCTGCACTCTCTGGCCTAAAATGGTCATGAATCCAGCTGCTACTGTATTTTCTATGTGCTCATGACATTGATAGCCAGTGTCTCACTTTGGCTGCAGTGAAGGAGAGTCCGAATGTTTTGGTTGCGGGCAGTGTCAGTGGCACTGTATTGTCCTCAAAGAGGGCAAAAAAGTTATTTAGTCTTCTGGGTTGGAGCGAGCGGTCGCATCCGCACTCGGTCCGCAGGTAGTATTACATTTCATTACATTTCATTATAGTACAACGGTTTGATTTGTCTAATCTTAGCAATTTCTTCTTAGCTAGCTACATAGCCGGCTTTGTATCATAGATAATTGCGTAATTATCGTATTTCGTCGTCCTAACGCAGTCTACACTGCTATCTGCCCTGCAGCTAGCCAGCTAGCTAACGTCCACCGTCTACCAATTAGCAGCACAACTATTACACTCAACTGAACGACTTGATTAGTGTAGTGTTAGCTAGCTACATAGTTGTCTTTGCTGTCTTCGTATCCAAGATAATTGTGTAGTTTAGAGTGTGTAGTTTTAGAGTGATTATCTTAATTTACCGAGGTTAGCTAGCCAGCTATTTGTCGTCCTTAACGTAGGAGACACTGCTAGCTAGCCAACAGCTAGCCAACGTCTACCGAACAGAACTTCCGCACTCAACAACCCGGTCGCATTTTTCGCTCCACAGGTAGTATCACATTTTCATTTCATTTCATTACAGTACAACGGCTTGATTTGTTTGATCGTAGCTAGCTACATAGCTAGCTACATAGCCGTCTTTGTATCAAAGATAATTGTGTAGTCTAGAGCGATTTCCTAGGTTAGCTAGCCAGCTATTGTCGTTCTTTTAACGCAACGTAACGTAATCAACACTGCTAGCTAGCCAGCTAGCCCCGAATAGCAGCACAGTAGAAACTATTACACTCAACGGAACGACTTGATTAGTGTAGTGCCAACAACGCAGCCACTGCCAGCTAGCCTACATAGTCAACAACGCAGCCTCTGCCAGCTAGCCTACTTCAGCAGTACTGTTTCATTTTAATCATTTTAGTCAATAAGATTCTTGCTACGTAAGCTTAACTTTCTGAACACTCGAGACGTGTAGTCCACTTGTCATTCCAATCTCCTTTGCATTAGCGTAGCCTCTTGTGTAGCCTGTCAACTATGTGTCTGTCTATCCCTGTTCTCTCCTCTCTGCACAGACCATACAAACGCTCCACACCGCGTGGCCGCGGCCACCCTAATCTGGTGGTCCCAGCGCGCACGACCCACGTGGAGTTCCAGGTCTCCGGTAGCCTCTGGAACTGCCGATCTGCGGCCAACAAGGCAGAGTTCATCTCAGCCTATGCCTCCCTCCAGTCCCTCGACTTCTTGGCACTGACGGAAACATGGATCACCACAGACAACACTGCTACTCCTACTGCTCTCTCTTCGTCTGCCCACTTGTTCTCGCACACCCCGAGAGCTTCTGGTCAGCGGGGTGGTGGCACCGGGATCCTCATCTCTCCCATGTGGTCATTCTCTCTTTCTCCCCTTACCCATCTGTCTATCGCCTCCTTTGAATTCCATGCTGTCACAGTTACCAGCCCTTTCAAGCTTAACATCCTTATCATTTATCGCCCTCCAGGTTCCCTCGGAGAGTTCATCAATGAGCTTGATGCCTTGATAAGCTCCTTTCCTGAGGACGGCTCACCTCTCACAGTTCTGGGCGACTTTAACCTCCCCACGTCTACCTTTGACTCATTCCTCTCTGCCTCCTTCTTTCCACTCCTCTCCTCTTTTGACCTCACCCTCTCACCTTCCCCCCTACTCACAAGGCAGGAAATACGCTCGACCTCATCTTTACTAGATGCTGTTCTTCCACTAACCTCATTGCAACTCCCCTCCAAGTCTCCGACCACTACCTTGTATCCTTTTCCCTCTCGCTCTCATCCAACACTTCCCACACTGCCCCTACTCGGATGGTATCGCGCCGTCCCAACCTTCGCTCTCTCTCCCCGCTACTCTCTCCTCTTCCATCCTATCATCTCTTCCCTCTGCTCAAACCTTCTCCAACCTATCTCCTGATTCTGCCTCCTCAACACTCCTCTCCTCCCTTTCTGCATCCTTTGACTCTCTATGTCCCCTATCCTCCAGGCCGGCTCGGTCCTCCCCTCCCGCTCCGTGGCTCGACGACTCATTGCGAGCTCACAGAACAGGGCTCCGGGCAGCCGAGCGGAAATGGAGGAAAACTCGCCTCCCTGCGGACCTGGCATCCTTTCACTCCCTCCTCTCTACATTTTCCTCTTCTGTCTCTGCTGCTAAAGCCACTTTCTACCACTCTAAAGTCCAAGCATCTGCCTCCCTTAGGGAGAAGTTTTGTTTGTTTTTGTTTTTTTGTGTTGGGGGTCTAACCCTAGGAAGCTCTTTGCCACCTTCTCCTCCCTCCTGAATCCTCCTCCCCCTCCCCCTCCTCCCTCTCTGCAGATGACTTCGTCAACCATTTTGAAAAGAAGGTCGACGACATCCGATCCTCGTTGCTAAGTCAAACGACACCGCTGGTTCTGCTCACACTGCCCTACCCTGTGCTCTGACCTCTTTCTCCCCTCTCTCTCCAGATGAAATCTCGCGTCTTGTGACGCCGGCCGCCCAACAACCTGCCCGCTTGACCCTATCCCCTCCTCTCTTCTCCAGACCATTTCCGGAGACCTTCTCCCTTACCTCACCTCGCTCATCAACTCATCCCTGACCGCTGGCTACGTCCCTTTCGTCTTCAAGAGAGCGAGAGTTGCACCCCTTCTGAAAAAACCTACACTCGATCCCTCCGATGTCAACAACTACAGACCAGTATCCCTTCTTTCTTTTCTCTCCAAAACTCTTGAACGTGCCGTCCTTGGCCAGCTCTCCCGCTATCTCTCTCAGAATGACCTTCTTGATCCATATCAGTCAGGTTTCAAGACTAGTCATTCAACTGAGACTGCTCTTCTCTGTATCACGGAGGCGCTCCGCACTGCTAAAGCTAACTCTCTCTCCTCTGCTCTCATCCTTCTAGACCTATTGGCTGCCTTCGATACTGTGAACCATCAGATCCTCCTCTCCACCCGCTCCGAGTTGGGCATCTCCGGCGCGGCCCACGCTTGGATTGCGTCCTACCTGACAGGTCGCTCCTACCAGGTGGCGTGGCGAGAATCCGTCTCCACACCACGTGCTCTCACCACTGGTGTCCCCCAGGGCTCTGTTCTAGGCCCTCTCCTATTCTCGCTATACACCAAGTCACTTGGCTCTGTCATAACCTCACATGGTCTCTCCTATCATTGCTATGCAGACGACACACAATTAATCTTCTCCTTTCCCCCTTCTGATGACCAGGTGGCGAATCGCATCTCTGCATGTCTGGCAGACATATCAGTGTGGATGACGGATCACCACCTCAAGCTGAACCTCGGCAAGACGGAGCTGCTCTTCCTCCCGGGGAAGGACTGCGCGTTCCATGATCTCGCCATCACGGTTGACAACTCCACTGTGTCCTCCTCCCAGAGCGCTAAGAACCTTGGCGTGATCCTGGACAACACCCTGTCGTTCTCAACTAACATCAAGGCGGTGGCCCGTTCCTGTAGGTTCATGCTCTACAACATCCGCAGAGTACGACCCTGCCTCACACAGGAAGCGGCGCAGGTCCTAATCCAGGCACTTGTCATCTCCCGTCTGGATTACTGCAACTCGCTGTTGGCTGGGCTCCCTGCCTGTGCCATTAAACCCCTACAACTCATCCAGAACGCCGCAGCCCGTCTGGTGTTCAACCTTCCCAAGTTCTCTCACGTCACCCCGCTCCTCCGCTCTCTCCACTGGCTTCCAGTTGAAGCTCGCATCCGCTACAAGACCATGGTGCTTGCCTACGGAGCTGTGAGGGGAACGGCACCTCAGTACCTCCAGGCTCTGATCAGGCCCTACACCCAAACAAGGGCACTGCGTTCATCCACCTCTGGCCTGCTCGCCTCCCTACCACTGAGGAAGTACAGTTCCCGCTCAGCCCAGTCAAAACTGTTCGCTGCTCTGGCCCCCCAATGGTGGAACAAACTCCCTCACGACGCCAGGACAGCGGAGTCAATCACCACCTTCCGGAGACACCTGAAACCCCACCTCTTTAAGGAATACCTAGGATAGGATAAAGTAATCCCTCTCACCCCCCTTAAAATATTTAGATGCACTACTGTTCCACTGGATGTCATAAGGTGAATGCACCAATTTGTAAGTCGCTCTGGATAAGAGCGTCTGCTAAATGACTTAAATGTAAATGTAAATGTAAAATGTGGTGAGTATTGGCACAAAATGGCTACTGTGCATTACCCAAATAGTGAGTGCTACACACAGGTGTTGCATGATGTGAGCTTTCCTTTATAAAACACTTTAAGGGGGGGATCACGTGACCCTTGAACGAGATGGCCGCGTGAACTAAGAGCTCTGCACAAGTAGTTTCCAATTCCTAATCTTACCTCCATTCCAAGTTCACACTCATTTAGCTTTAGTAAGAAAAAGTCATGGCGGCTACAAAAGGCGACACTACAGGTGACATTTTTACCCGGACTCGAGTATTAGCGACGGAAAAAGCCTCCAAGAAGAAGCTAGCTTCAGAAAAAACTAGCGCCATTAGCCAGGAGCAAGAGAACCCGCTCCCCCACGAGGCACAACGAATGCCAACCTCGCACTCTGTCGAAGACATCCTCTCTGAGTTGAGATCCCAACGTACAGAACTAAACACCAAATTAGATGCCATTAACTCTCAGCTCAGTGCGATAGGGGGCAAGGTGACAATCCTGGAAAACGCATTGCCTGACATCAACAACAAGATAACCATAAACGCGGGGCGCCTGGACGAGGCAGAGGGGCGAATCCTATCCATGGAAAACTTATTGACAGATGCCATGGAAACAATAGCATATGCTAAAAAGAAAATCGAGCATCTGGAAGAGAAAACAGAGGGCGAAGGAATAATTGTGTTCTATTCAATCTGGGCGAAAAAGAAGAGGGAAACATGCCACTGATCCGCTACCTGCAAGACAAACTTCCCGAGTGGCTCCACCTGCCCACCGACAGGCCCATAGAACTCGAGAGAGCTCACCGAGCACTGAGGCCCCCACCAGCAGCCAGACAACCACCGCGCCCAATCACCATACGTTTCCTGAGATTCACCGACAAGGAACGAGTCCTACAGGCGGCGAAAAACAACACCATCACAGTGGGAAACGCCAAACTCGCTTTACACCAGGACCTGTCTGCTGGAATACGCCGAAAGCGCCGAGAATTTGACGAAGTGAAGAAATACTCCATTGACCGAGGCATCTTCAGGGGATTCAAATACCCAAACGAGCTCAGGATTCTTCACCAAGGAGCCTTGCGACACTTCAAAACTCCCGAAGAGGCAAAACGTTTTTTGAAAGACAATCCTGGCCAATGAGAAACAGACCAATGACTAAATGCGATTAATGCCATTACTAAAGGAGGTAAGACGACATATAGCCAATATCCAGAGACCCACCCCCTAAATGTCATTACAGCCGTCCAATTTATATTTATTTTCCTTTAACTGAGAGGGATGGGCTGTATAGCCTAACCTAGGCCTACTAATGTTTCAGCCTACTTTTATTTCCCTGTTTTTTTTTTGTTGCTATTATTACCTGGGGTTCCCTATGTCACTTGGGGGAGGTATATGTAGGCTGGGCTATTGATTTTATTTTTCTCCCCTCTTTTACTGAGGTCTGGACGAGGGCAACTGTGTTACTTACTCAATGCGGGGTGGAGAGGATGAGGCATTTCTTTGGTGGGGAGAGGGAGACGTTGTGCGTTGCTAACTGTTCCCGGTTTTTGTTTTATTCGGAACACAGAATTGAGACTGAGCGGGGGTAATAGATCCAACGGGATGTGTCGAGTTGTTTGGGAACTCGGCTGGGGTGTTCAGAGATTATTATTTTATGTACACCATTTATTTTCCTTTTATGTGAACGCAGCTGTAATTACTATCCACTTTTACCCAGCGATGACTTGCACTAAAGTTCGATTACTGCTCGATGACGATGACTAGTACCTTAAATCTATTGACATGGAACTGCCATGGTCTAGGGCATGCAATAAAACGGAAAAAGATACTATGTGCTCTAAAAAAGGAAAAAGCAGACATTGCGCTATTACAAGAGACACACCTCTGTGATGCTGAACATGCCAAACTCCGCAGAGCTTGGGTGGGACAGGTGTATTTCTCATCTTTCAAATCAAACAGTAGAGGCACAGCCATACTTATCCATAAAAATGTTCCATTCATAATAGACAAAAACATATCTGATCCGGAGGGGAGATTTATTTTGATAACTGGGTCACTATATGGTCAACCAATTACTATATTAAACATATACGCCCCTAACACAGATACTCCTGCCTTCATGTCAAAAATTATAACCCTGTTCAATGAGCATTGTGTCTCCTTTGGTGTGGTGGCCGGAGATTTTAATTGTACCCTTAACCCAACCCTAGACAAATCATCTCAAGTCCCCACCACAAATCCTAGATCTGCAAAGATGTTGAACTCTCTTACTAAAGAGATGGGGCTGATAGATATCTGGAGAGAGAATAATAGCTCATCTATGGACTATACATACTACTCTAATGTCCATAACACCTACTCCCGTATAGATTACATTTTTATCCCAAAGAGTTTCATAAATTCAGCCACTTGTACAATCGGACCCATAGCACTTTCAGATCACGCCTTTGTCCACCTCCGCTTTGACCTCTGCAAAAACATCCCGAGGTCAAAGAGCTGGAAATTCAACACCTCCATGCTATCAAATGACGAGTTCCATACATTAGTAACTACATGGATAGACAACTACACACAAGACAATAAAGATTCCCTGTTTCTCCGGCCACAATGTGGGACGCTGCTAAAGCCACACTAAGAGGTCATCTAATTGCATATGCTTCCTCTAAGAAAAAGCAATGGAAGCACACAGGCTAGATCTTGAGAGGGAGCTGGAATGCTGTGAAAAAATACATAAACAATCCCTAGACAGCACTTCCTGGAGTCATCTTAAAGCAGCCAAAGCCAAACTGAATTTGGACTACACTCGGGAGATAAAAAAAAGTTTTCTTTACTAAACAGAAATACCATGAGTATAGCAATAGGCCCAGTAGATTGCTTGCTTACCAATTAAAAAAGGAGCAGTCAGAGCGTACAATCATGGCTATCCGAACAGCAGAGGACGAGGTCACATATGACCCAAAAAAGATCAATTTAACTTTTCATGATTTTTACTGCAAACTATATACCTCTGAGAAAACACACGGAGGCAGAACTCCACTCTTTCCTAGAGGGAATCTCGCTACCTAAACTATCAGAGACCGACCAGGAAGATCTCAACTCCCCCTTCACTCCTGAGGAGATCCTGGAGGCAATTACCTCCATGCCACCTAATAAGTCCCCAGGCCCAGATGGATTCCCCAGAGAGTTCTATAAAGCTTTTTGGCCCCAGCTCAGCCCTATCTTCATGCCAATGCTGGAGGATTTTTGCAAAAACGGAGTTCTCCCAGACTCAATGCACACAGCTCGCATTACAGTGTTGCTAAAAAAGGACAAGGACCCCCTATCCTGCTCGTCCTTCCGGCCCATAAGCTTGTTGGATTTCGACTATAAAATAATTACCAAATTGCTCGCCATAAGACTAAACACTCTTCTTCCCAAAATAATAAAAGCGGACCAAACTGGATTTATTAGAGACAGATACTCTTCTGATAACATTCGCCGTCTTTTTGATATTTTTGATCAAGTAAACGCACAAAAGACCCCTGTCCTGCTGGCTTCACTGGATGCTGAGAAGGCGTTTGACAGGATGGAGTGGAGCTTTCTGTTTTCAGTCTTAGAAAAGTTCAATATGGGCCCAAATTTTATTAAATGGATCAAATCACTATACTCTCATCCAAATGCCATGGTGACTACTAATGGACTGAACTCTGACAGATTCCCTCTGGAGCGGGGCACAAGACAAGGGTGCTCGCTGTCCCCGCTGCTCTACTTGTTGGGGCGGAGCCTCTGGCAGAGCTGATAAGGAGCAATCCAAGTATTATGGGTGTTTCTGCAGGTGGCCTGCAGCACAAGATTTCGCTTTACGCGGATGATGTCTTGCTCTACATATCCAACCCTGAGAAATCCCTCCCTCTCATTTTAGACACAATTGCCCAGTATGGCAAGTTCTCAGGTTATAAGATCAATTTTAACAAATCCACTGTCTGCCCTCTCAATATTACACTCACCAGCTCTATGAAGACACTTTGTCCTTTCCAATGGAAAACACAGGGGTTTCAATACCTCGGGATCTTCATAACACCAGATCTGAATAGCCTTTTTAAGGAAAATTATCTTCCACTCCTGGATCGAATCAAGAACAATCTCCAAACCTGGATCTCCCTCCCAATTAGCTTAGTAGGAAGAATTAATGTAATCCGTATGAACGTCCTCCCTAGACTGAACTACTTATTTCAGATGCTCCCATGCTATCTCCCAGTTTCCTTCTTCAAAACAACTAACCAAAGCATCACCAAATTTATATGGGGCAATAAAAAACCTTGGATCAAGTTTTCCACTTTATCAAAACCCGAATCTAAAGGTGGTCTTGCCCTTCCCTCCCTTCAATTGTACTACTGGTCTGCCCAAATGCGCAACATGCTAACATGGATCACAAACAGACAAGAGTCAACGTGGATTCAGATAGAAGCCCAATCCTGTGGTTCATTGCCCTTAAGCTCAATTATATTCATTAATAACTTTAGTGAAGTGGGCAACATAGCCAAATCCTTTGTGATTTACAGCACCCTACTAGCGTGGAGGGACTGTAAGAAATACCTGGGCATTTCCTCCCAAATATGTTCTCACTCGCCTATAGTAGGCAACCCAGACTTGCCAAAAGCCCTGAGGGATGCCAACTTTAATCTTTGGCATACTCTAGGAATCAGGACCTTTTCAGACCTATTTCATCAGAAAACCACTACACTGAAATCCTTTCAAGAGCTCTGCAGTGAATTCGACGTGCCAAGATCCCATTTTTTTAAATATCTTCAAATTAGACATGTAATTTCCTCATTTACCTCCAAGAGGAGGTTTAGAACTCAGTTGAACGAAGTTGAAACCCTTCTTGTCACAGCACAATCCATTAAAGGCAAAATATCTTGCATCTATAGACTCCTTTCTGAGAAAGGAAGCTCCTCCTTTACTCCTTTGAAAATAATCTGGGAAAAGGACCTTGGTCTGACTATTAGTGATGAGTTATGGGCGGAGGTTTGCGACAAGGTATACTGCTCCTCTACCAGTGTAAAAATGAAAGAATCTAATTACAAATTTTTGTACAAATTTTATTATACTCCTTTGAGACTCCATAGAATGAAAACAGATATGTCTCCTAACTGTAAAAGATGTACCTCTGAATGTGGAACCTATATGCATGTATTTTGGAGCTGTAGGGAGATTGCCAGATTGCTGCACAGAAAATACTAGAGGTACAGTTTGATATGACCCCATGTATCTATCTTCTTAATGCCCAGCAGGACTTTGTTCTTGATCCTGACAGAGAAAATTTGCTTATGACTATTACATACTTTGCTAAGAAATGTATTCTTCTATTGTGGGCCTCTAATACCCCCCCTACATTTAAAATGTGGATTGACCAGATTGTTGACTTCCTTCCTCTTGAAAAGCTCACTTATGACCTCCACAAGAGACAGCCCAAGTTTGATAGACTCTGGTCCCCACTATTCAACTATATTTCAAACTGGACAGAGTGAACGGGGTGACTAGGGAAATGCGCAGATACATGTTGTGTAAGGTACTGTAAAACCTAAAAACGAATGATTGGCCCATCGTCTCAGCGAATGCTTGAAATAGCTGATAAGAACCTTGATAGTGCTGCTGCAAGTGGTATGGTTTTTTTTTTTGTGTGTGTGTTTTTATTTTAATTTAGTTTTTGAGTACGTGTGCGTATGTGTGTGTGTATGTATATGTGCGTATGTATGTATGTATGTATGTATGTATATACAGGTACCAAGGAAAATATATAGATTAAGAAAAATAAATGCTTTTATTTGACTTTATCATTCATTTTAATTGTATTTTAATTTTTTCAAATGTATTATTATTTTTTGACTTTTTATTTTTTTTAAAGCCTGTCACATCTGTGAATGTGGAATGTGTTTTGTTGGTTGATTGAAAAACAAGAACTTAATAAAACTTTAAATTGAAAAAAAAAATAAAACACTTTAAGACCTAGTGACAGCTACAGCATGTGTATGCAAATGTAATCCATAATCATGATCTTATTTTTGGCCAGGTGGTGTCAGAATAACAACCTATCCCTCAACGTAACCAAGACTAAGGAGATGATTGTGGACTACAGGAAAAGGAGCACGTCCCCATTCTCATCGACAGGGCTGTAATGGAGCAGGTTGAGAGCTTAAAATTCCTTGGTGTCCACATCAACAACAAACTAGATTGGTCCAAACACACCAAGACAGTAGTGAAGAGGGCACGACAAAGCATATTCCCCCTCAGGAAACTAAAAAGATTTGGCATGGATCCTGAGATCCTCAAAAGGTTCTACAGCTGCAACATCGAGAGCATCCTGACCGGTTGCATCACTGTCTGGTACGGCAATTGCTCAGCCTCCAACCGCAAGGCACTACAGAGAGTAGTGCGTACGGCCCAGTACATCACTGGGGCAAAGCTGCCATCCAGGACCTCTACACCAGGCGGTGTCGGAGGAAGGCACTAAAAATTGTCAAAGACCTCAGCCACCCCAGTCATAGACTGTTCTCTCTACTATCGCATGGCAAGCGGTACCGGAGTGCCAAGTCTAGGACCAAAAGGCTTCTCAACAGTTTTTACCCCCAAGCCATAAGACTCCTGAACAGGTAACCAAATGGTTACCCAGACTATTTGCATTGTGTGCCCCCCCCACTCCTCTTTTATGCTGCTGCTACTCTCTGTTTATCTTATATGCATAGTCACTTTAACTATACATTCATGTACATCCTACCTAAATTGGCCCGACCAACCAGTGCTCCCGCACATTGGCTAACCGGGCTATCTGCATTGTGTCCCACCACCCGCCAACCCCTCTTTCTACGCTTCTGCTACTCTCTGTTCATCATATATGCATAGTCACTTTAACGATACCTACATGTACATACTACCTCAATCAGCCTGACTAACAGGTGTCTGTATATAGCCTTGCTACTCTTTTTTCAAATCTCTTTTTACTGTTGTTTTATTTCTTTACTTACCTACACACACACACACACACACACACACACACACACACACACACCTTTTTTTCCTATTTTCTTTCTCCAAACCATTGGTTAGAGCCTGTAAGTAAGCATTTCATTGTAAGGTTTACACCTGTTGTATTCGGCGCACGTGACAAATAAACGTTGATTTGATTTTCATGTTGTCCCAACACAAACAGTAACCATACAGTAACAACAGGGTTGTAGTGGAGGGTAAACATATTCTTCACACCAAGTACTTCCTCTAAGTACTTCAGTCTGTCCATGCAGCATATGATAGATTGACTGGTCTGAACCACAACACAATCTTTGTCAATCTCTTTGCTGTTTGTGAGAACAGTGCCCTAAATTAAATACAAATCACAAAATGGTGTTCCTCCTTGTTGACACAGCTTTGCATAACTCGCTGGTCACTGACCCTGGTCCAGGATAGTTACAGAAATGTACCCGATTCAACTACTCAACTGATCATCAATACCTTGATTAGTTGAATCAGGGCTGGTGACCATGTTGATCCCAGCTATACAGATGTAGCCTCCAAATAAGCAATCATATGGTCACTCACATTTGCATCCAACCACTGTGTTACACAGGTTGAGGGCGATCCTGGCAGGGGCATGGCATGTACAGTGTTACAGCCAACGGTCTGGACACTGACACAGCTACCCAGCTGAGACACCACTGTGAAAGCAAGGGAACTCAGTTTTAACTTTGGACACAGCATGGATTGTAGAATCAGAGAGACAGACATTTAAAGCAGGTATGCTATATTACAGGAGTGTATAACAGATATCTGTCCACAAACACCCCAGATACTGATACATCAAGCTAATAATACTGATAAGAAACACTGCATACTCACACACACACACACACACCTCTCTCTTAAACTAGGCATAAAACGTGATCGCATTACATGATAAAACATGATGCATTACATGATAAAACATGATGCATTACAAGATAAAACATGATGCATTACAAGATAAAACATGATGCATTACAAGATAAAACATGATGCATTACATGATAAAACATGATGCATTACAAGATAAAACATGATCGCATTACAAGATAAAACATGATTCATTACATGATAAAACATGATGCATTACAAGATAAAACATGATGCATTACATGATAAAACGTAATCGCATTACAAGATAAAACATGATGCATTACATGATAAAACGTGATCGCATTACAAGATAAAACATGATCGCATTTGATAGAGGAAAATATAGTTTAGATAATCAATTATGTATACATTAATGATTAGAACCATTCATGCTAATACTTATGTTATGATTTGAAAAGTATGGGTTCTTAATTGTACTGTTACTGAAAATGTAAGCAGAAATGAATTGTGTCTGTGTCTCCTGGGAAAGGGATAAGATCGTTTTTCAAACTGATGAGAATGTTTTGGTTGGATTCCATTAGGGGAGAGGAGTTTATCCTTTAGGCAGGTTGAAATGTAGAGTTAACGTGGGAGCGAGGCTGTGGCGGTCCGACAGATAAGAAATGTCTGGGAGACGTTCCAGGCCTGATGAACAATGGGCTCTTGTGAGAATCAGAGAGAGGGTGTAACTGATGACGTCATTTTATGTTCACTTCCTTTAAAATGTAATGTTCTTTGTATTTTGGGTGAGTACTCATCAAGAATAAATGCTGAACTTGTTTTTTTAAGACTGGTCTCGTGCTAATTCATGCAAATGATAAACTTACAACTTATCATGAATTAGAAATGAGTGTGAATTTAATTGGATTTGGCAATTAAACATAAAGGAATTTAGAATTCCTCTATCAATTTGGTCCTTCGAGCCGGATCTAAACATCTCTCTCTGTGCCTGGAGGTAGTAAGCTGGAAAATCGTGCACGGACGAGTTTGACTCGTTTTACTAAAGACCTGACCTCTGAATTGAGGTTAAAATTGAAACAGGCCTGCGTATTGCCACAGAGGACAGAGAGAGTGACTAGATACAACGAACATTGCTTTCCCAGTCGGCGATAAGGTCAGTATTTTTTGTTCTTGATTTTGGGGGAATTGAGTTTTTTAATTGATGTCGTGAGAATTCATCAATAGTGAGAACTTTGCTATCCCCACAAGGGTGTATGATCATCATACAATGGGTTTTGTAGAACCGATATAGACGGAAGCAGGTTCGAAAATAACCTGTGGTAATGTGCACTACCGAAAATAAACTAAAACTTAGTCATGAGTGGCACACCAGCCCGAGATTAAGAAGGGATATTAAATAGGTATTGGGAGATAGGACGGGATCTTGTACAAATACTGGGCGTAGAGAGACCGCAAGCGCAAGATAACTGGATTGGTCATGTGAATAGTGGCAGTATTGATCACCGTCCCGATTCAACTAATACTACGGAAAATATCCAAATGAGGAGGAGAGGGAAACCTAAATCTAAAGAAATGAGATAAATGCCATTCTTTAGACATGACAGTTCCAGGCGAGAGGGAAGTTTAACAAATAGTGGCGTGAGATAACGATTATTAGAGTTCTTTACTGACACAACCGGAAAGTAAGATTTTAACTAGGGCCTTACAAACCCTGGGCTTATAGTTGTTAGGTTAGACCTAAAAATCTGATTCAAAAGTCAAAACTATTGGTAAGATTTCCATAAAAGAGCTAAACTTAATCATGAGAGATTAAGACAGAAAAGGAAGGATTGTTTAGCCGAATAAGGAGGAGAGGGTAACTTAAATCTAATGCGAGAGGGAAAATCTAACAATTAGCTGCGTGAGATAACGATTATTAGAGTTCTTTACTGACGCAACCAGAAAATAAGATTTTAACTAGGGCCTTACAAACCCTGGGCTTATAGTTGTTAGGTTAGACCTAAAAATCTGATTCAAAAGTCAAAACTATTGGTAAGATTTCCATAAAAGTTTAGCCGAATAAGGGGGAGAGGGTAACTTAAATCTAATGCGAGAGGGAAATATAACAATTAGCGGCGTGAGATAACGATTATTAGAGTTCTTTACTGACACAACCGGAAAATAAGATTTTAACTAGGGCCTTACAAACCCTGGGCTTATAGTTGTTAGGTTAGACCTAAAAATCTGATTCAAAAGTCAAAGCTATTGGTAAGATTTCCATAAAAGAGCTAAACTTAAATCATGAGAAACGCACCCGACCTAGATGGAAAATACATACTGATTATTTTTAAAGGGACACACACATAGGCAAGCAGAATAGTAACTAGAAGTAACTAAGTAACGGTAAATTACAAATGTATAGAACTGCACGCACATAGAATTTAAAATTATATAGAAAGGCATAGATAAGTGTTTAAAGACCATAGCTACTAGTAACGGTAAGGATTAAGAATGGGGAGAAAGGCCTCGAAAGAAGCCCCAGAACTGACGGGAGATCGAGCGATGTATGTATGGGGGGTCTTTCCCGGTTCTTGGTAGTCAGTGTTCTTGATAGTGAAAAGTGATCGTGTGGTTGAGGTTCCGTGGGAAGAAACGGAACAGGTGATTACTGTATACGGGTGAGTTAAATGTCAGACTTTAAATTAATGAGAATCCTAAACTGAGAGAAAACGTTGGGCGTTTGAATTTGGGTTATTTTCTGTTGTCTAGATGTCGGAGTAACAACTTCAGATAACTGTGAAAATGGGTATATTTGCGGAGAGTCTCAGTCAAATTCCATTGTGCTGGTAGGGGAGTGGTGAGCGCGGCAGTCTCACCTACGGTAATCCACGGTTCGGTTCCCGTTTAACTAAAATTGATTTTAGATCGTAATTTACCTATTTGCATGTTTTGCCTGAAAAATACGGTCGCCAGTGTTTGCAAAAGATATAATGGAACGGATATTATGTGTTCTAGATAGAATTGATAAAAGAAGTCATTAAAAATAACGGCGAAACAGTTTCGATGTAAAACGCTATTTCGCCCAAAATGATCTGGTGGAATAATGTATTGAGATAGGAGTCTTAATTAAATAGATGTATCATATAAGAGAGTTACCTAAAGTTAAATGGAGGAGATACAATACAATTCCAGCCTGCCTGGACGTTACGGCTAATTATGAATCAATTGACATGAGAAGTTTAACACAAAAACATGGTACGTTTAATGTTAGGGTATAGTAAATTGAGAAATTCGGTTGAGTTTACTCTGATGATTAGAATTTAAAACTGAACTCAATCTGAATAGGGAATATATATTTTACAAAGGCGGGCAGATTTGTGTCTATAGCCAAGCAACGGAATTGCTAGACACTCAATGGGGCTATATAGTGCAACGCTTTGGACTATAAATTAGGTAAGAATAGTTTAATCGTAAGAAGTTGTGATTGTTTTTCTGATTATTGATTTTTGGTTAAGGTAACACCAGTGAATTTGAACAAAAAGTAACGTATTCTAAAAATGATCTGATTTCCGTTCCCGTTGCGGGGAACAAATGAAGGGTCTTATCTTAAAGGGACAGTGCACGGTAATCACAGTGGTTTGAGTGTATGACAGTGGGAAAAAATATTGTGGGACGACAATTCAAAGAGAGAAAAATAAGTTACATGAAACATCAAGAGATTTAAAACGAACGACGTGAAGGGATCATAAGAATTATTGGGTGTCGTTGTAGGAGTAAATGTTTGGGTTAAGGGGATTTCCCTGTTCCAAGAGACAAGGCATTTTTAAGACGAGCACTCACTAATGCTGGTCTGACTTTGTAATTAGACAAGTGAATAACGTATTGGGAATAGAGTTGTAATTAAAATACTAAGTCAAAGACGAGACAGGTATTTAGAGCAAAATGGATTCTAAATGATAACAAAGAGACCATTATGATTTATGCCCATCGAAAAGCTTTTATAAAATTGGCGAATTTAGAAATGTTGGTTGGGGTGGTAAATTATAATTCAGGATTAGAACAGATGTGATAAATTAGGGTTGGTTAATCGACCAAAGAATTATTTACAATCCATTTGAAGTCGCCACGAATTGGCAGGTTGAGCGCTTGATGATGACGTCACTAGCGCGACACTTTTGTCACCAGAGACTGGAAATAACGGAGCAAACTGTAATGGCTATTAGTGTGTGTATCGAGGCTTCGAGTAACCTTTCAGAAGTTGAGATAAAAGTGTTTTGTTTATTTCTTTATTGGTTATAGTCAATTTTTGGGTTTGATTTAACTTAGTTGAACAGTGTGTTCTGGCGGGTTTAGGTAGAACTCTTTGTTCCGGAACGGATGAAAGTTACCCATAAGTAAATAAATTAAAAGAGCCATGAGGGAATGCAAATGCCTATTTATTAAATATCGGGGATTAAATTACGGATTCCTTACACTGCGAAATGTACGACATTTGCGGCAGAGAGAAAAAGTAATGCATTGGATAATAATGTTATCGGGTTAATTGTATCTAAAGGTAGCATGGCCATTTAAGCAAACATATCCGTAGACGATGTTCAAAACTTATGATTAATGATTTGAGTCAAAGGGGAATTATCATTAGGTTTTAGTTATAGTTCACTTATTGAGTTTCTGATTCGAAATAGCATTAGGGAATGATAGTTAGGGGTGTGGTGGCTCACTTTAGAGGCCTCCTGGGATTATAACTTTGGGGAGAGATAAGCTTTAAACGACCTGCAAATTATACACATGGAACAACTGTTAGAACTGTTTGTTTAGTGTAAGGGTATTTTAAAGAGGCAGGCTCCCATATGGAACCTTATGAGATGTTTTTTTTATGGGTTTGAATTATACAGGTGACTATTTCTATTCAAAAGATAAAGGGTTCTTTATGCCTAATATGGTATGGCCTTTTGACCTTGTCATGACTGGCTCCCAAGGTCTGATCAGCCTCGGGGGAGAGTCATTTGTATAAGGAATGGGGTCATATTGAGTTACTAGTTTTAAGGTAAATTCATTAGAAATGAAGCAGTTTTGGTAGAGGGGTTAGAATTACTGTTTGAACCACAAATGAGAAAGTGGTTCAGGATTCTGTCTTATAACATTAGCTGTGAGGTTTTTTTGAATGGGCTATTAGGAAGTCTGTATTGTAACAGAGAGAAAGTCATGTTCATCATTGAGAATAAATAGGGGAAGATAACATATTTTGAGCCAACAGGGCAGGGAAGAAATTGAGGTATTTTTGTTTGATTTTAACACCCGTGTACAGGAGTGTCAAAAGATGGGGGACATTACCTGTGTAATGGGGGAGGGTGTCCGTATGGGGATTACATGATAACCAATTTGGGACAGTTCTGGGACTGGAGAAGAGGATATCCTTATGGCATAGGGAATCCCACAAAGGTGGATAGGTTTTCCATGGTATGGGGGAAACCTGGGAGTACTGTTGAACTTTGTAAAGGTGATGAAATCCTACTAACCATCAAAACTATTAAGCTCTCTGATGCAGGCACTTACATCCCCGGACTACAAAGGACGAGGACAGACATGATGGGTGTGTTTTCTATTAAGGTACTGCCAAGACCAGAGGTAACCGGACACACTCCTCTACCACCACTGTGTTAAAAATCTGCTAAGACGAGGTCCACGGGGGGGTGGAGGAGTCTGTTCTCTTGGCCTGGTTTGGTAAGTACACTGATATGATGGTTACTGGATTTCTGACCCTAATTCTTGTATTATTTGTTATTGATGTCATGTGCTGCTTGCATCATACCGTGTTATTAGAAGTCTGTTACAGATGTGTTGAAGGCTTCAGGCATGATGCCTTTGCTTGATGCTCCAGTTGGAGAGGCTGAGGTGAAGCATGCCTTGAGGGAAGGATAAGACTGACTGAGGATGACCCATGTATGTTTGTTCTCCATGTCGTGTAGGGTGGCATGGTGTCCACCTGGTGCTGGATAAGAATAGCTGAGAGGACCAGATGGGTTATAAGAATGCTTTGTTCTGCTTTACTCTGTTTTACAGGACCAAAGTTTTATTCCACACTTTGCAACACATTAAATCCATGTTATGGTCAGATAGAATACTGAGGGTCCCCAAGGAGAGGGCTTGTTAGTGTAGGAAGGATTTTTAATATGGTTAGCATTTATTAGATTATACGTTTTTAAATAGTATTAAATTTAACAGGAATATAGGACATCTATGAGGAGTTAGGATTATTGTTAGGATTAAGGAATTTGGAGAAAAGCAGCTCATAGACATGTTTTTTTCTCTAAAAGAGGGTCCATGGGTTTGGATGGAGCCAAACAGTGAGACATGAGTAACATAGCTATAGGCAGACAGAGGAGCCCGCAACTGCAGAGACCTTGAAGGTTGGAGAGCAGAGAAGTTTTACAAGGGGGGCCAGGACGAGCAAAGATAACATAGTGGGTACATAGAGTTACTGAGTGGAGACAACAGTGAGAATTGGACATGTGGAAAATGAAAGGGACACTCCTAAATGGAATTTCAGACATAAGGATAATTCACTAAATCTTATCTAAGTCATTGTATAAGAATAAGGCAAGGTTGTTACCTGGGCAGAGCCAGGTAACAAAAAGGGGATGGGTAAATAGTGTTCTAGAATAGGATGTGACCTACGGGATAATTAACTAATAAAAAAAAATTGTTAATTGGTTTGACGAATAAGAAACTATTTATAGCGACAATGGTTCCCATTTTTCTAATCAAGTAATTGATCATATAGGTCAGAAATTGGATATAAATATGAAGAAACGTTGTTCTTATCACCCCCAAAGCGCTGGCCTTATCGAGAACATGAATCGATCGGTAAAAGGTCGATTAAGGAAAACACACCTAAGTACTGGAATGAACTGGGTAAAATGCCTGCCCATAGTGTTAATGACTATTAGAATAACCCCTGATAGGGAGGGGCTATCTCCATTTGAGAAGGTTTTTGGTAGACCCTATAGAATGCCCCAATTAGGGCGATTGGAGGAAGCAAATGTAGAAATACAAAGCAGTATGGTGGAACACATGAGGAGGTTGTTCATTAATCAAACACGTATGTCAAAAGTTTTATGCCCAGCAGGAGAACTACAGAGGGAGGTGGCACACGAGATTCAACCAGGAGACTGGATCTGGATCCAATCACTAAAAAGAAAAAAAAGTGGAAGCAGCCTCGGTGGGAGGGACCATTCCAAGTACTACTGGACTCTGGAGAGATCAATGACACTACAGATTCCAGATTCCAGGTTCTGACCCATGGAGGACTGAAGGCATGTCTACAGAGGAAGTGGATGAATCCGGATCTGTCATTTGTGGGGAATTTATGTTTGATGAGAATAGTGTTGAGATGTAGGGGAATTGGATTGTAATTTGTTTCAATGATTAAACTGTTTTTTAATAAAGATTGTAAAAAGAAAAAAGATCCTGAAAGAGGAGTTATGATTCTGATGCAGGTTTAAAAACAGTTGGAGTTAAGGTTAGAATTGATTAATGAAATGTGGAGAGTTGGATAAACATTTATAATTGATTTGTTGATTATTTGTCTATTCATATGATAATCTGATAAACATCTATAAAAAGGTTAATTAAGTTCGTTTATACTTTCATTTTTTATGATTAAATAAAACTAGATGTAGAATTGAATGTATAATATTTGATCAAAGGGAGGATTGATAGAGGAAAATATAGTTTAGATAATCAATGATGCATTACAATTGTATACATTAATGATTAGAACCATTCATGCTAATACTTATTTTATGATTTGAAAAGTATGGGTTCTTAATTGTACTGTTACTGAAAATGTAAGCAGAAATGAATTGTGTCTGTGTCTCCTGGGAAAGGGATAAGATCGTTTTTCAAACTGATGAGAATGTTTTGGTTGGATTCCATTAGGGGAGAGGAGTTTATCCTTTAGGCAGGTTGAAATGTAGAGTTAACGTGGGAGCGAGGCTGTGGCGGTCCGACAGATAAGAAATGTCTGGGAGACGTTCCAGGCCTGATGAACAATGGGCTCTTGTGAGAATCAGAGAGAGGGTGTAACTGATGACGTCATTTTATGTTCACTTCCTTTAAAATGTAATGTTCTTTGTATTTTGGGTGAGTACTCATCAAGAATAAATGCTGAACTTGTTTTTTTTAAGACTGGTCTCGTGCTAATTCATGCAAATGATAAATTTACAACTTATCATGAATTAGAAATGAGTGTGAATTTAATTGGATTTGGCAATTAAACATAAAGGAATTTAGAATTCCTCTATCACATTACAAGATAAAACATGACGCATTACATGATAAAACATGATGCATTACAAGATAAAACATGATGCATTACAAGATAAAACATGATCGCATTACATGATAAAACATGATGCATTACAAGATAAAACATGATTCATTACAAGATAAAACATGATGCATTACATGATAAAACATGACGCATTACATGATAAAACATGATGCATTACAAGATAAAACATAATCGCATTACAAGATAAAACATGATTCATTACATGATAAAACATGATGCATTACATGATAAAACATAATCGCATTACAAGATAAAACATGATGCATTACATGATAAAACATGATGCATTACATGATAAAACATGATGCATTACAAGATAAAACATGATCGCATTACAAGATAAAACATGATGCATTACAAGATAAAACATGATCGCATTACATGATAAAACATGATGCATTACATGATAAAACATGATGCATTACAAGATAAAACATAATCGCATTACAAGATAAAACATGATTCATTACATGATAAAACATGATGCATTACATGATAAAACATAATCGCATTACAAGATAAAACATGATGCATTACATGATAAAACATGATGCATTACAAGATAAAACATGATGCATTACATGATAAAACATGATGCATTACAAGATAAAACATGATGCATTATAAGATAAAACATGATGCATTACATGATAAAACATGATGCATTACATGATAAAACATGATGCATTACATGATAAAACATGATGCATTACAAGATAAAACATGATGCATTACATGATAAAACATGATGCATTACATGATAAAACATGATGCATTACAAGATAAAACATGATGCATTACAAGATAAAACATGATGCATTACAAGATAAAACATGATGCATTACAAGATAAAACATGATGCATTACAAGATAAAACATGATGCATTACATGATAAAACATGATGCATTACAAGATAAAACATGATGCATTACATGATAAAACATGATGCATTACAAGATAAAACATGATCGCATTACAAGATAAAACATGATGCATTACATGATAAAACATGATGCATTACAAGATAAAACATGATGCATTACATGATAAAACGTAATCGCATTACAAGATAAAACATGATGCATTACATGATAAAACATGATGCATTACAAGATAAAACATGATGCATTACATGATAAAACATGATGCATTACAAGATAAAACATGATGCATTACATGATAAAACGTAATCGCATTACAAGATAAAACATGATGCATTACATGATAAAACATGATGCATTACAAGATAAAACATGATGCATTACAAGATAAAACATGATGCATTACATGATAAAACATGATGCATTACAAGATAAAACATGATGCATTACAAGATAAAACATGATGCATTACAAGATAAAACATGATGCATTACAAGATAAAACATGATGCATTACATGATAAAACATGATGCATTACAAGATAAAACATGATGCATTACATGATAAAACATGATGCATTACAAGATAAAACATGATGCATTACATGATAAAACGTAATCGCATTACAAGATAAAACATGATGCATTACATGATAAAACATGATGCATTACAAGATAAAACATGATGCATTTACAAGATAAAACATGATGCATTACATGATAAAACGTATGATCGCATTACAAGATAAAACATGATGCATTACAAGATAAAACATGATGCATTACATGATAAAACATGATGCATTACAAGATAAAACATGATGCATTACAAGATAAAACATGATGCATTACATGATAAAACGTGATCGCATTACAAGATAAAACATGATGCATTACATGATAAAACGTGATCGCATTACAAGATAAAACATGATCGCATTTGATAGAGGAAAATATAGTTTAGATAATCAATTATGTATACATTAATGATTAGAACCATTCATGCTAATTCTTATGTTAATGATTTGAAAAGTATGGGTTCTTAATTGTACTGTTACTGAAAATGTAAGCAGAAATGAATTGTGTCTGTGTCTCCTGGGAAAGGGATAAGATCGTTTTCAAACTGATGAGAATGTTTTGGTTGATTCCATTAGGGGAGAGGAGTTTATCCTTTAGGCAGGTTGAAATGTAGAGTTAACGTGGGAGCGAGGCTGTGGCGGTCCGATAAAACATGATGATAAGATAAAAAATGTCATGGGAGACGCATTCATGATAAAACAGGCCTGATGAACAATGGGCTCTTGTGAGAATCAGATAAAACATGAGAGATAAAACATGGTGATAACTGATGACGTCATTTTATGCATTACATGATAAAACATGATGCATTTCCTTTAAAATGTCATGTTCAAGATTTGTATTTTGGCATTACAAGTGAGTACTCATGATCAAGAATAAATGCTGATAAAACTGATGCATTACAAGATAAAACATTTTAAGACTGGTCTACAAGATAAAACATGATGCATTAATGATCATGCAAATGATAAATTTACAACTTATCATGAATTAGAAATGAGATAAAACATGCATTGAATTTAATTGATTTGGCAATTAAACATAAAGGAATTTAGAATTCCTCTATAAAACATGACGCATTACAAGATAAAACATGACGCATACAAGATACATGATAAAACATGATGCATTAAGATAAAACATGATGCACATGATAAAACATGATAAAACATGATGCATTACAAGATAAAACATGATGCATTACAAGATAAAACATGATGCATTACATGATAAAACATGATGCAAGATAAAACATGACATTATGATAAAACATGATGCATTACAAGATAAAACATGATCGCATTACAAGATAAAACATGATGCATTACAAGATAAAACATGATTCATTACATGATAAAACATGATGCATTACATGATAAAACATAATCGCATTACAAGATAAAACATGATGCATTACATGATAAAACATGATGCATTACAAGATAAAACATGATGCATTACATGATAAAACATGATGCATTACAAGATAAAACATGATGCATTACAAGATAAAACATGATGATGATAAAACATGATGCATTACATGATAAAACATGATGCATTACATGATAAAACATGATGCATTACAAGATAAAACATGATGCATTACATGATAAAACATGATGCATTACATGATAAAACATGATGCATTACAAGATAAAACATGATGCATTACAAGATAAAACATGATGCATTACAAGATAAAACATGATCGCATTACAAGATAAAACATGATGCATTACAAGATAAAACATGATGCATTACAAGATAAAACATGATGCATTACATGATAAAACATGATGCATTACAAGATAAAACATGATGCATTACATGATAAAACATGATGCATTACAAGATAAAACATGATCGCATTACAAGATAAAACATGATGCATTACATGATAAAACATGATGCATTACAAGATAAAACATGATGCATTACATGATAAAACGTAATCGCATTACAAGATAAAACATGATGCATTACATGATAAAACATGATGCATTACAAGATAAAACATGATGCATTACATGATAAAACATGATGCATTACAAGATAAAACATGATGCATTACATGATAAAACGTAATACATGATAAAATATAATCGCATTACAAGATAAAACATGATGCATTACATGATAAAACATGATGCATTACAAGATAAAACATGATGCATTACAAGATAAAACATGATGCATTACATGATAAAACATGATGCATTACAAGATAAAACATGATGCATTACAAGATAAAACATGATGCATTACAAGATAAAACATGATGCATTACAAGATAAAACATGATGCATTACATGATAAAACATGATGCATTACAAGATAAAACATGATGCATTACAAGATAAAACATGATGCATTACATGATAAAACGTAATCGCATTACAAGATAAAACATGATGCATTACATGATAAAACATGATGCATTACAAGATAAAACATGATGCATTACAAGATAAAACATGATGCATTACATGATAAAACGTAATCGCATTACAAGATAAAACATGATGCATTACAAGATAAAACATGATGCATTACATGATAAAACGTAATCGCATTACAAGATAAAACATGATGCATTACAAGATAAAACATGATGCATTACATGATAAAACGTGATCGCATTACAAGATAAAACATGATGCATTACATGATAAAACGTGATCGCATTACAAGATAAAACATGATCGCATTTGATAGAGGAAAATATAGTTTAGATAATCAATTATGTATACATTAATGATTAGAACCATTCATGCTAATTCTTATGTTATGATTTGAAAAGTATGGGTTCTTAATTGTACTGTTACTGAAAATGTAAGCAGAAATGAATTGTGTCTGTGTCTCCTGGGAAAGGGATAAGATCGTTTTTCAAACTGATGAGAATGTTTTGGTTGGATTCCATTAGGGGAGAGGAGTTTATCCTTTAGGCAGGTTGAAATGTAGAGTTAACGTGGGAGCGAGGCTGTGGCGGTCCGACAGATAAGAAATGTCTGGGAGACGTTCCAGGCCTGATGAACAATGGGCTCTTGTGAGAATCAGAGAGAGGGTGTAACTGATGACGTCATTTTATGTTCACTTCCTTTAAAATGTCATGTTCTTTGTATTTTGGGTGAGTACTCATCAAGAATAAATGCTGAACTTGTTTTTTTTAAGACTGGTCTCGTGCTAATTCATGCAAATGATAAACTTACAACTTATCATGAATTAGAAATGAGTGTGACTTTAATTGGATTTGGCAATTAAACATAAAGGAATTTAGAATTCCTCTATCACATTACAAGATAAAACATGATTCATTACAAGATAAAACATGATGCATTACATGATAAAACATGATGCATTACATGATAAAACATGATGCATTACAAGATAAAACATAATCGCATTACAAGATAAAACATGATTCATTACATGATAAAACATGATGCATTACATGATAAAACATAATCGCATTACACGCATTACAAGATAAAACATGATGCATTACAAGATAAAACATGATCGCATTACATGATAAAACATGATGCATTACAAGATAAAACATGATCGCATTACAAGATAAAACATGATGCATTACAAGATAAAACATAATCGCATTACAAGATAAAACATGATGCATTACATGATAAAACATGATGCATTACAAGATAAAACATGATGCATTACAAGATAAAACATGATGCATTACATGATAAAACATGATGCATTACAAGATAAAACATGATGCATTACATGATAAAACATGATGCATTACATGATAAAACATGATGCATTACATGATAAAACATGATGCATTACATGATAAAACATGATGCATTACAAGATAAAACATGATGCATTACATGATAAAACATGATGCATTACAAGATAAAACATGATGCATTACATGATAAAACATGATGCATTACAAGATAAAACATGATGCATTACATGATAAAACATGATGCATTACAAGATAAAACATGATGCATTACATGATAAAACATGATGCATTACAAGATAAAACATGATCGCATTACATGATAAAACATGATGCATTACATGATAAAACATGATGCATTACATGATAAAACATGATGCATTACATGATAAAACATGATGCATTACAAGATAAAACATGATCGCATTTGATAGAGGAAAATATAGTTTAGATAATCAATTATGTATACATTAATGATTAGAACCATTCATGCTAATTCTTATGTTATGATTTGAAAAGTATGGGTTCTTAATTGTACTGTTACTGAAAATGTAAGCAGAAATGAATTGTGTCTGTGTCTCCTGGGAAAGGGATAAGATCGTTTTTCAAACTGATGAGAATGTTTTGGTTGGATTCCATTAGGGGAGAGGAGTTTATCCTTTAGGCAGGTTGAAATGTAGAGTTAACGTGGGAGCGAGGCTGTGGCGGTCCGACAGATAAGAAATGTCTGGGAGACGTTCCAGGCCTGATGAACAATGGGCTCTTGTGAGAATCAGAGAGAGGGTGTAACTGATGACGTCATTTTATGTTCACTTCCTTTAAAATGTAATGTTCTTTGTATTTTGGGTGAGTACTCATCAAGAATAAATGCTGAACTTGTTTTTTTTAAGACTGGTCTCGTGCTAATTCATGCAAATGATAAACTTACAACTTATCATGAATTAGAAATGAGTGTGAATTTAATTGGATTTGGCAATTAAACATAAAGGAATTTAGAATTCCTCTATCACATTACAAGATAAAACATGACGCATTACATGATAAAACATGATGCATTACATGATAAAACATGATGCATTACAAGATAAAACATGATGCATTACATGATAAAACATGATGCATTACAAGATAAAACATGATGCATTACATGATAAAACATGATGCATTACAAGATAAAACATGATGCATTACAAGATAAAACATGATGCATTACATGATAAAACATGATGCATTACATGATAAAACATGATAAAACATGATGCATTACAAGATAAAACATGATCGCATTACATGATAAAACATGATGCATTACAAGATAAAACATGATAAAACATGATGCATTACATGATAAAACATGATGCATTACATGATAAAACATGATGCATTACATGATAAAACATGATAAAACATGATGCATTACATGATAAAACATGATGCATTACAAGATAAAACATGATGCATTACAAGATAAAACATGATGCATTACATGATAAAACATGATGCATTACAAGATAAAACATGATGCATTACAAGATAAAACATGATGCATTACATGATAAAACATGATGCATTACATGATAAAACATGATGCATTACAAGATAAAACATGATGCATTACAAGATAAAACATGATGCATTACATGATAAAACATGATGCATTACAAGATAAAACATGAGATTACATGATAAAACATGATGCATTACAAGATAAAACATTACATGATAAAACATGATGCATTACAAGATAAAACATGATGCATTACAAGATAAAACATGATGCATTACATGATAAAACATGATGCATTACATGATAAAACATGATGCATTACAAGATAAAACATGATGCATTACAAGATAAAACATGATGCATTACAAGATAAAACATGATGCATTACAAGATAAAACATGATGCATTACAAGATAAAACATGATGCATTACAAGATAAAACATGATGCATTACATGATAAAACATGATGCATTACATGATAAAACATGATGCATTACATGATAAAACATGATGCATTACAAGATAAAACATGATGCATTACAAGATAAAACATGATGCATTACATGATAAAACATGATGCATTACATGATAAAACATGATGCATTACATGATAAAACATGATGCATTACAAGATAAAACATGATGCATTACAAGATAAAACATGATCGCATTACATGATAAAACATGATAAAACATGTTTTCCCATAATCCTCCCAAACCTCAACATTGCAAGACGGTGGAACATGAGTAAAAAAGGCTACATAGGATGATTGGGCCAAAACACTTTTTAAACAGCACACCTTGGCCTAAAAGCTATTCTGTACCTTAACCTTCTTGATATACTGTAGGTAAGGTTACTTACAGAACACACAAATCAACTTAATTGACACCATCCGCATGACAGAGCTGATCCAACAACCAGAGTGGTTGGTCAACATTGGATTGGTCCATTATGTCTGACCGTCTTAATCGTACGATCTTGAGTAAATGATTCTGCCCACTTCCTCGTTTTATTGTCACTAACATGATAGTTCATATCAGAGCCACATAAGGCTCAGTGGGGTAGTCACCGGGTGTTGATAAAACACAACAGCAAACAGGCTACACTAACAACACTGCACAAACAGCAGCATCACCCATGCTAATGTAGCAATACTCAACTCTCAACACAGAGAGGGCAACCACAGCAGCTCAACACAACACAATACAATACCACATCACAGCTCTTGGGAGAACAAATGCCGTGTGTCAACACCACATGGCTGTATGTTCCAGCTCTTCTTACACTGGATGATATCAGGTCCATTCCGTGACAGGTGTCTGGTCTCATCTTTCTGACCCAGAAAGGTACATATTTCCCACACCTTCCCAATAACCTTCGATATAGACCTAAATGTCCTTCCTATAATAAGGGATCCTTCCTATTTCCAGACTCCAATAGATAAAATGAAAACAGAACATACTATCCAAACCACAGTATTGCACTCCCATAATGACAGTAGTACACAAACAACACAAAGCAAAACAACCTTCCTAATATGTTTTGATCTGAGACCAGGCTGCAACAACAAAACCCTGCACAGTATCAGTGGTAGTTAACAAACACTGCTCAGTGGCCTTGTGGTTAGAGTGTCTGCCCTGAGATTGGAAGGTTGTGAGTTGAGTCCATGGCTGAATCATACCAAAGACTGTAAAAATGGGCCTTGATGCATCTCTGATTAGAATTCGGCATTAAGGAGATAGAGTGTGGGTAAGGCACTGTGATAGACTTGTGTCCTGGGGGTTGTACAAGATGCTGCCTCGCACTACACTATGAGCTGTTCTGGCTCGGCCAAGTCTTGTGTAACGTTAGCTACTTACTGCTGTGTCAACACTAGATATAATTGCAGACTCTGTTTAGTTGTTTTCTCCCACTCTTGGGAACGATGTCATGATGATGAGTTAAAACCTTTTCCTCAGTTAGTTCTTTGTGCAACATGAACTCAGCCCCTCAGTTCAGACATAATTCCCCTTCATTCATACTCCTACACCGGCTGTGACGTGCACAAGGTAATCTTTGTTAATGAAGAATTAATTTCATACTAACACAACGCCTGTAATTTGGTTAGATGCTGTTTACGTAGTTTGTCCATATGAGATCAGAGGCAAGGCAGAAAGGACAAGAATCTGTTTGAGCTGAGTTCCTCAGGAGAATGCAAGGTCTGAGATCAGAGGCAGAAAGGACAAGAATCTGTTTGAGCTGAGTTCCTCAGGAGAGTGGAAGGTCTGAGATCAGAGGCAGAAAGGACAATAATCTGTTTGAGCTGAGTTCCTCAGGAGAGTGGAAGGTCTGAGATCAGAGGCAGAAAGGACAATAATCTGTTTGAGCTGAGTTCCTCAGGAGAGTGGAAGATCTGAGATCAGAGGCAGAAAGGACAATAACCTATTTGAGCTGAGTTCCTCAGGAGAGTGGAAGGTCTGAGATCAGAGGCAGAAAGGACAAGAATCTATTTGAGCTGAGTTCCTCAGGAGAGTGGAAGGTCTGAGATCAGAGGCAGAAAGGACAATAATCTGTTTGAGCTGAGTTCCTCAGGAGAGTGGAAGGTCTGAGATCAGAGGCAGAAAGGACAATAATCTGTTTGAGCTGAGTTCCTCAGGAGAATGGAAGGTCTGAGATCAGAGGCAAGGCAGAAAGGACAAGAATCTATTTGAGCTGAGTTCCTCAGGAGAATGGAAGGTCTGAGATCAGAGGCAGAAAGGACAAGAATCTGTTTGAGCCGAGTTCCTAAGGAGAATGGAAGGTCTGAGAACAGTGTGACAGGTTGAAGGGACGAGGTGAGAGGCAAGACTGTATTTGTATCTGTTAATAGCCGAAGCTCTTCTTATTCCTAGAATCAGAAACAGTCAAAATGTCAGTGAGTGTCAAACCCTCAAGCCTCATCTCTCACACTCTACAGCAGAAGCATTTGGCTACTTGAATAGTGAGCTGGCAGGAGTATTGCCTTTCTTATCAGTACATGAGTTTCTAAAGGTGTTTGTCATGTCTGCCCATATGCCTTGTACTGGATGGACAACTCTGTGTTGTCTGTTCACACTGCTATGCTTTATCTTGGCCAGGTCGCAGTTGCAAATGAGAACTTGTTCTCAACTAGCCTACCTGGTTAAATAAAGGTGAAATAAAAAAAATAAAAAAATGGAGATGCTGTATACTGTGGTATGATCTACCTTTCTGGTCTGGTAATGTAAGGGATTTCTTCCATTGACGGAGAGGCGGACCAAAGCGCAGCGTGGTTATTTTGATTCATGTTTTAATAAATCACTTCACATGAACAAACTAACAAAAACAAGAAACGTGAAAACCCAAAACAGTCCTATCTTGTGCAAACACAGAGACAGGTACAATCACCCACAAACACACAGTGAAACCCAGGCTACCTAAGTATGATTCTCAATCAGAGACAATTAATGACACCTGCCTCTGATTGAGAACCATACTAGGCCGAAACATAGAAATTCCCAAATCATAGAAAAACAAACATAGACTGCCCACCCCAACTTACGCCCTGACCATACTAAATACAGACAAAACAAAGGAAATAAAGGTCAGAACGTGACAGGTAATGAATATTGAATGGCACACCCATCCCCTCTCAAATTAGTAACATATTGTACATTTTGCAAATTTGTAACATATAATACAAATTGTAATTCGTAACATATCATACTAAATGGAGTGTTTCACATTTACATACAGAATAATACAAAATGCTCTGAGACCAGGTTGGCTGGACAAATAAGTGGAGGTGTAACGATCTTCTTCATCTGATGAGGAGTATGAAAGATCGGACCAAAACGCAGCGTGGTAAGTGTCCATTTTAATAAAATATAACTGAACACTGAATACAAAATAACCAAAGTGAAACAATGAAAATCGAAAGAGTTCTGTATGGTGAAACACAGAAAACAACTACCCACAAACCATAGTGGGAAAACAGGCTGCCTAAGTATGGTTCTCAATCGGAGACAACGATAGACAGCTGCCTCTGATTGGGAACCATACCAGGCCAAACACATAGAACTATAACACATAGAACAAAAACATAGAATGCCCACCCCAACTCACGCCCTGACCAAACTAAAATAGAGACATAAAAATGGTCAGGACGTGACAGGAGGTGAGTTGGTAGGCTATAGCTCATCTATTTGTTTGCTCATCTATCACTGATCAGAAACATTTAGCATGCAATAATGTAGCCCAAATCAAGTGTACAGGCCTATTATTTTGTTCAGTCCTATAGGCAAATCCAAAAGCCCAATTCTAGCTGAGTTGCTGACTGTTAACCACTGTTCGTGACAAATTTGTGATCCCGAAGTGATTTATTGAAGGATTAGGGACAGATCTCCATATACTGGGGGTTCCAATGTTCCTGGTTAACATTTGTTCTATTGCAGGTTTTACTATATCATTTCTTCCATCCTAGCCAAATATAAAGCATTTGTTTGCATGCGCCTCCTCTTTATCAAGGTCTTTTGGTACTTCCCTTATGCACTACACTTTTTAGTGTGTTAACTTTTACTATACCACAGGTCAGTATAGTCTACCAGCCTAAAGATCTATCCTGCCCTCTATCCACCATTCATAGTGACAATAGTGTTAGGCGGATCGTTTGTCCAGGTCTGCAATAGGCTAACTACTGTAGCAATCATACCACACATAAAAGCATTCAAAGCTACATCAATATCCAATATGAATAGACAAGAACAAATAGGAATAGCTGATATGCAGCTGACAAGCCAGGTGCATCATTACACATGAAAAAACAGTGAAGACATGAAACACAGATAAAAAAAGCTGCCCTATTGATCTTGTTTAGGGACAATACAGTTATTACCTAGACTATAGTAGCCTACAACACCACAATGCAATGAATCATTTCATTACTGTTTTCAAATTAGTACAAAATTATACTCTAGGCTACAGTGAAAAAGTCCTGTGATTTGAAAGTTTCATTTCATTCCATTTGGATCAGTTGTGGGTCTAATCTGACAGTTTATAAGGTCTAGAAAGGCACAGTACCAGGCCAGTCTGTCTGTATTTTTTATTCTGATACTGAATAAGCTGTTTCAGATCATCATTCTCCCAAGTGGTCCTATAATAATGTGACCACATATGCTCCCGGCAGGCCCAGTTTGTCAGGAAAGCTTAACACTGCCTCCCCTCTGCACCTAGAACATAGAGCTTCAATATAGCCTAAATATTTGTCCTTTAACTTTTAAAATGTATGACCTTTTATATGTGTAATTAACACAACCAGTCACAACCAGTTTTAATCTGATTAGGCAACTTCAAAAGTCTCCTGTAGGCATCCGCACATTCATCCAAAATATAATTCCACCATCCTCAGAATGGCTTGACATTAACCATGTTTCCATCCAACCTTCTAATGCGAGTAAAGTAGTCTACATGTAGGATAAAAAATGTCACAGCAACACCGGAAAGCATGCAGTTTATTAGGCTACAGATTAAATAAATTATGAACTTCACAGGGAGGTGAAAGTGCACAGCTATGAGGTTGATGAAGGGCCTTATTCTGGTGACATAATGATCGATGCTTGACATTTGACAAATACAAATCATCTTTAACTTTTGTCCATAATAACCTCATCATGTAGTAGGCTATACCTGCACTGTATCAGCACGCTGTTGGATAGAGCGCACCTGCCAATACCACAGTGGGCAATTTCGCTACATTATTATGTGACAAACCCATCAGTAGGCCTAGAGTTGAAAATCCATGGAAATTCATTTAACTTGTATTTTTCATTCAGTAAATGGGAATTGAACCTCAAATAAAACATGTGCACTATGTATTTACACACAGACTTTTATCTGCAACAAGTGCATTTGATGGAAACACAACTTTAATGGGAAATGCTACAGTTTCCCTTAGCAGGTAATTACGGCTTTTGTCCGAAAAAACTATGAAAAGCCCATACATAAAATTGTGACCGGCCAAATTGTCCATGAAAGGCTGTGCATTATGTGCATTATGTGCATTATGTGCATTATGTGCATTATGTGCATTATGTACATATATGCACGAATTGAATGTGAGATTGTGTTGCTCCACAACAAGTGATTTAAACTGCTCGTGTCACATGCAGAGTGCAGTGCATAAAGCGGATATGGTGTTTTGGCACAAAATATGTTTTGATTTAATGAATGAAAGTAACATGTGTCTTTATGCTGAGGGCGGAGTCATAGCGTATCAAGAGACACTTTTCCGCAAGTTCATTCATGTATGAACTTCTCTGACCTTGGAAGACAGGATACGCATTGAGCAAACAAGTTGAATACAAGTTGCCGTACGCTGCATTTCAGAGACCCAAAGGCATTCCAGACAAATTAAAGCTGCCGTTTTATTCAGTTTAGAGGACTCTTCAGCCTAGCACACATTCAAGCACGTGCGTTTACTATTTAATTTGATCAATTTAATCGGTCGTTCGATCAGATGCTCATAGAATGCCAATGTCCTTCATTCTCATAGAAATGTATCTAGTTATGTTAATTGTGTCCCTTCAACGTAGAAAAGTATTTAGACTTTCTCATGTTGAATTGTCATGTTGAATTCGTTATTATCCGGCAGGCCGGGGCCGTCTCCAGAGTTCCATAGCATTCGGGGCTCAGTCCTGAAGACTAAGGGGTTTGTGGTTCCAGTTAAAAAAGGGCCTTTCCTGCAATTCTACATCATTTTACATGACTGGAGACGTTACAATACTATTTGTTTATACCACACAAATGATTAAAATGACAAGCTACTCAGACCCTGCAAGGTAAAGTCCCCCCTTATCTCAGCTCGCTGGTCACCATAGCAGCACCCACCTGTAGCACGCGCTCCAGCAGGTATATATATCTCTCTGGTCACCCCCAAAACCAATTCTTCCTTTGGCCGCCTCTCCTTCCAGTTCTCTGCTGCCAATGACTGGAACGAACTACAAAAATCTCTGAAACTGGAAACACTTATATCCCTCACTAGCTTTAAGCACCAACTGTCAGAGCAGCTCACAGATTACTGCACCTGTACATAGCCCATCTATAATTTAGCCCAAACAACTACCTCTCCCCCTACTGTATTTATTTTGCTCCTTTGTACCCCATTATTTATATCTCTACTTTGCACATTCGTCCACTGCAAATCTACCATTCCAGTGTTTTACTTGCTATATTGTATTTACTTTGCTACCATGGCCTTTTTTGCCTTTACCTCCCTTATCTCACCTCATTTGCTCACATTGTACATATACTTATTTTTCTACTGTATTATTAACTGTATGTTTGTTTTACTCCATGTGTAACTCTGTGTTGTTGTATGTGTCGAACTGCTTTGCTTTATCTTGGCCAGGTCGCAATTGTAAATTAGAACGTGTTCAACTTGCCTACCTGGTTAAATCAAGGTTAAATAAATCAATTAAAATAAAAATGTACATACTGAGATCAATACAACGAACTACCCATGTCATAAATGCAACCAGTAGCGTAGGCCAGCCTTTCTTGGACCTGTTAATGGTGGGTCGCGACGTGTCAGAGTAAATGTATAATTATTTTATTCATTGCTATAATTGATATGGCCAAGTGCAACTGCGCTCTCTGTTCAGTGCGCTCTCTGCTTAGCAGCGGTGTCTCTGCTCAGTTTGGCAGCTGCGCGAGTGGGGGAGATGTCCGTGTGCTTCACGGTTTACCAGATAGTTTGTTCTGCAGTTTTATTGAAGACCACTCTGCGACCTACAAACTGCACCGCTGTCGTGAAATGGACTCAAGCCAGTCAGAAATTCTGACCGAGGTCATACAGCGATACAGTTTCGCTCTCTTGGTTTCCAACAAACTTCGAGAAATAACGAGGAGCGCCTGCAATGTGTTTAGTGCGGGAAATGCTTACCAATATCGAGTCTCACAAAACGAACAAATTGAAACGACACGGCCTGACCAAACATCCACAGCATGACGTTAAACCCAGTGAGTTATTTCAGAACAGGGGAAAATGCTTCAGGAAACAGTGCTTCGACAGTGGAAAAGTAACTAATCTAGCAAGGCATTGTTGTAATTTTCTAACAGGTGATGATAAACAAATAAGGGAGCATTATCGCTCATAATAGTAGATGTGAGTTTCTCTTTCAAACAATCCCCAGCTAATGGTTAGCTAACGTTAGCCAAAGCTAGCTAGCCTACTGATAGTGCAACCCTAAGTAACAGTACATATGAAGATGAAACAGGATCAGGCCTACTGTACATCTTACTGTATAAATGATTGTTACAAACAAGTATAGGTTGGCACTGTTGCTGTTAAATCATTTTCATTCAGGATAAACTGATTGAGGCAAGATGCTTTTTGAGGCAAACACCCACACAGTTCTGGGTCGCTCATCTACAGCAGGAAGCGGTAGATGTTCTGATACAGTTTGGCACCACATCCCTACAGCATGTGAGTCAGGGTTCTCAACTTTGGCATACTTAAAAAAACAAGTACAGAAAAAGACTCCATGCTGACCTCAGGGTTGCACTGTCAAAAACAGCCCAGAATAGTAAAAGTACTATTCTGGGACTGTGTGTGTTTGTTTTCTGGTCTACATCTGTGATGTGTAAATATTTATTGTATTTTAACAGCAACAGTTACACCCTACACCTTTTTTTCAACAATACTTTCTACAGTCATTTTAAATCTGTACTTTTACTTTGCACTATCAAAAGCGGTGCCTGTGTGTATGTTCTGTTATACATCTGTGTGATGTGATCAATCAGTTTATTCCAGTTCAGATTTAAAATGATTTATTGTATTTTAACAGCAACAGTTCTAACCTAGACATATATGTAAGAGTGTTTTAATGGGGGAAAATAAACAGGATATGCTAATTATGTGGGTATTTCATTTCATTGTTGTTTGTTTTTAGGTATAAGGGCAATTAAATGTACGGATATTTACGTATAGTTGCGTGTTTTCATACGTGTGTGTGTGTGTGTGTGTGTGTGTGTGTGTGTGTGACAGGTACACTCTCCAAACTGGTTCTTTCAGATTCTCCACATCCACAGTATCTGGCACTGCCATAACAAGGTTCTGTCGTCAGGTCGAAGAAACAGAGTGTTCTCACCTCTTTCCCTCTCACACACACACACACACACACACACACACACACACACACACACACACACACACACACACACACACACACACACACACACACACACACACACACACACCACGGTCACAGAAGGGTCAAACTGTTTCTAACCTCAGTCACAGAACAGTCAGGATGTTTAACACCATCATGTAACTTATTAGGAGAGAGGAGTTCTGACTAGGAACAACCAGGTGTGGATGTTTACAACACAACTAGGGTTCTATAGGGCTCTGGTCTAAAGTAGTGCACTATACAGGGAATAGGGTTCTATAGGGCTCTGGTCTAAAGTAGTGCACTATACAGGGAATAGGGTTCTATAGGGCTCTGGTCTAAAGTAGTGCACTATACAGGGAATAGGGTTCTATAGGGCTCTGGTCTAAAGTAGTGCACTATACAGGGAATAGGGTTCTATAGGGCTCTGGTCTAAAGTAGTGCACTATACAGGGAATAGGGTTCTATAGGGCTCTGGTCTAAAGTAGTGCACTATACGAAATGGCCCCACTATTCCCTGTATAGATAGTGTACCCCTTCCCCTGTATCCTGTATAGTGTACCCCTTCCCCTGTATCCTGTATAGTGTACCCCTTCCCCTGTATCCTGTATAGTGTACCCCTTCCCCTGTATCCTGTATAGTGTACCCTTCTCCTGTATCCTGTATAGTGTACCCCTTCCCCTGTATAGTGTACCCCTTCCCCTGTATAGTGTACCCCTTACCCTGTATAGTGTACCCCTTACCCTGTATAGTGTACCCCTTCCCCTGTATAGTGTACCCCTTACCCTGTATAGTGTACCCCTTACCCTGTATCCTGTATAGTGTACCCTGTATCCTGTATAGTGTACCCCTTACCCTGTATCCTGTATAGTGTTCCCCTTTCCCTGTGTAGTGTACCCCTTTACCTGTATCCTGTATAGTGTACCCCTTCCCCTGTATCCTGTATTTTGTACCCCCAATCCTGTATCCTGTATTGTGTACCCCTTCCCCTGTATCCTGTATTTTGTACCCCCAATCCTGTATCCTGTATTGTGTACCCCTTCCCCTGTATCCTGTATTTTGTACCCCTTACCCTGTATCCTGTATAGTGTACCCCTTCCCCTGTATCCTGTATTTTGTACCCCTTTCCCTGTATCCTGTATAGTGTACCCCTTCCCCTGTATCCTGTATTTTGTACCCCCAATCCTGTATCCTGTATTGTGTACCCCTTCCCCTGTATCCTGTATTTTGTACCCCCAATCCTGTATCCTGTATTGTGTACCCCTTCCCCTGTATCCTGTATTTTGTACCCCTTACCCTGTATCCTGTATAGTGTACCCCTTCCCCTGTATCCTGTATTTTGTACCCCTTCCCCTGTATCCTGTATACTGTACCCCTCTCCTGTATCCTGTATAGTGTACCCCTTCCCCTGTATAGTGTACCCCTTCCCCTGTATAGTGTACCCCTTACATTCCCCTGTATAGTGTCCCCTTTCCCCTGTATAGTGTACCCCTTCCCCTGTATAGTGTACCCCTTCCCCTGTATAGTGTACCCCTTACCCTGTATAGTGTACCCTTACCCTGTATAGTGTACCCCTTCCCCTGTATAGTGTACCCCTTCCCCTGTATAGTGTACCCCTTACCCTGTATAGTGTACCCCTTACCCTGTATCCTGTATAGTGTACCCTGTATCCTGTATAGTGTACCCCTTACCCTGTATCCTGTATAGTGTTCCCCTTTCCCTGTGTAGTGTACCCCTTTACCTGTATCCTGTATAGTGTACCCCTTCCCCTGTATCCTGTATTTTGTACCCCCAATCCTGTATCCTGTATTGTGTACCCCTTCCCCTGTATCCTGTATTTTGTACCCCCAATCCTGTATCCTGTATTGTGTACCCCTTCCCCTGTATCCTGTATTTTGTACCCCTTACCCTGTATCCTGTATAGTGTACCCCTTCCCCTGTATCCTGTATTTTGTACCCCTTTCCCTGTATCCTGTATAGTGTACCCCTTACCCTGTATCCTGTATAGTTGATAGAGGAATTTTAAATTCCTCTTTGCTTTAATTGCCAAGCACTTTACCACAGGTTATTTTCGAACCTGCTTCCGTCTATATCGGTTCTACAAAACCCATTGTATGATGATCATACACCCTTGTGGGGATAGCAAAGTTCTCACTATTGATGAATTCTCACAACATCAATTAAAAAAACTCAATTCCCCCAAAATCGAGAATAAAGGCTACTTTACCTGCTGCCGGCTGGGAAAACATTGTTCGTTTGAATCTAGTCACCCTCTCTGTCCTCTGTGATAATACGCAGGCCTGTTTCAATTTTAACCTCAATTCAGAGGTCAGGTCTTTAGTAAAACGAGTCAAAACTCGTCCGTGCACGATTTTCCAGCGTACTACCTACAGGCACAGAGAGGGATATTTTAGATCCGGCTCTTCGAAGGACCAAATTGATAGAGGAATTTTAAATTCCTCTTTGCTTTAATTGCCAAAACCAATTTCACACTCGTTTCTATTCATTAATGAGGTGTAAGTTCATTAATTATGCATGAAGTAGATCGAGACCAGTCTTAAAAGCCAGGTAAAGAGCGTTTAATCCAGAGAGTACTGACCCAAAATACAAAGAACATTACATTTTAAAGAAAGAAGACATAAAATGACGTCATCAGTTTCACACCTTCTCCCAGCCTTACAATGGCGTAGTATTCGGTCCTGGAGATAGTTTCACTCCCCTCATAAACTACATTCCAACCTGTCTAAAGGATATACTTCTCTCCACTAATGGAATCCAACCAAAACATTCTTATCTATTTGAAAAACTATCTTATCCCTCCTTCTTAAACTTTCCCAGGAGACACAGACACAATTCATTTCTGCTTACATTTTCAGTAACAGTTCAACTAAAAAACCCATACTTTTCAAATCATAACATAACAGTATTAGCATGAATGGTTCTAATCATTAATGTATACATAATTGATCATCTAAACTATAATTTCCTCTAACAATCCTCCCTTTGATCAAAATTATACATTCAATTCTACATCTAGTTTTATTTAATCATAAAAAATGAAAGTATAAACGAACTTAATTAACCTTTTTATAGAGGTTTATCAGATTATCATATGAGTAGACAAATAATCAACAAATCAATTATAAATGTTTACCCGACTTTTCACCCGTCATTAATCAAATCTAACCTTAACTCCAACTGTTTTTAAACCTACATCAGAATCATAACTCCTCTTTCAGGATTTTTTTTTTCTTTTTACAATCTTTATTAAAAAAAACAGTTTAATCATTGAAACAAATTACAATCTAATTCCCCTTCATCTCAACACTATTCTCATCAAACATAAATTTCCCACAAATGACAGATCCGGATTCGTCCACTTCCTCTGTAGACATGCCTTCAGTCCTCCATGGGTCAGAACCTGGAATCGGCCCATAACGCACCATCTGTAGTGTCATTGATCTTTCCAGAGTCCTGGAAACAAGGCCTCGCACACAGGGAATTAGACAACAGCCGCATAAAATTAAAACAGTCATACAGGTAGATGCAGCCCAAAACACCGTGATTACAACACTTTTCCATTTTCCAAATGTACTATCAAACCAATTAGTCAGGGAAGGATCCACCCCAGAGTTTTCTGCCAACTCGTGAGCCAGGGTGGTCAAACCAGCTCGTGAGCCAGGGTGGTCAAACCACCAAAACCAAGGCTTTGGTCACAGATCCGTCCGGAGCTGTGTCATTCGGGATGAAAGTACAACACATGTTCCCGAAGATCACACATACTCCTCCCTTTTCAGCCAATAACATATCCAATGCAATTCTATTCTGCCAAGCCATCAGGCTGGTTGCTTCAGTCTGTTCTGCCAACCCTTTAATCGCATCTCTGGAATAATTGATAAAGCGCTGTTGATTATAATAAATATAATTAATCCAGTCTACATTCTTATTGAGAGTAGACCACCAAAAAATACTTGACTCTAATCCTGCTAGTATCTGATTTCTTGCCTTGAACTCATCCGGCACACCTCGTGGAACCCCAATGTTATCAATATATACTCTTTCGCCAAAAGACCTAGATGGAGCATCTCTTCTCTCTCGTTTTGGCTAACTTCATGTCTTGGTGTTGTATGAGTGTAAAAGGCATTCCTAAATGTACTAAAGCACATAGTCCAGTCCAATCAGTCGGCAATACCGCACAAACTCATTCCCCCGCACAACCACCAGATGTCGACACTGGCCCATTTTATTTTATTGAAGTCCCCAGAGTTCAACCAGCCTGTCAATTCAGACATGGTCTCGTCAGTGGTCATATTCTCTGTACCAACTTGGTTCCTGGGGATATATTATTTGGCATTCCTGTTTTCATGAACAGCTTTACCATACATGCCATTCCCTTAGGGGAATTAATTCCGTTCAGTGGAAAAGGGATAGTTGTTAACTGGGGTTTAGCGTTCGCACAGGCATAACATTCTTCTTTAGCCACTGATCTGGCCGTATATTGAATCCATTCCAACCATAAGTTGGACTCCCCAAACCCAGTCTCCACTTCTATAACTTCTTTGAGGTCTTTGGTCTGAACTATTCGTACCTTTATACAATACTTCCTCTGTTCAGGAACACAGTCCAAAACGCCAACCCTTACTATACTCCACCTGGTCCCAAATTGAGTGTATGGGTTTACGTAGCCATCCCTTTCAGTGTGAGCTATGACCTGTCCACGATCAATATGGTGATTTACACAAATACTTCCCATAGAGTCCCATGGTTCTAGACTGCCAAGGGGTGAATGACCCCAATTGATCTACACAAAATTCTACTGAGAGATCCTTGCCCAATTCCACCCTCACTTCCTTACTATTTTGTTTCAGTGACCTTCTGAGAATCTTAGGTAACATCCCATTTCCCTCATCTAGCACATGAGTCAAATTATCCTCTTTGGCACTTTCCGGGGGATCATGGTGAATCAGGAATATGGCCCCCACAATAAAACAGCTCAGGACGGTCAGTGCGCACGTGAAGCCCCACCCTCTCCCCGAGAACATATCAACAGCCAGAGGCCAAGCCATCACTTCACTTCTATGAACGCTCACAGCTGGGGAAAGGTCGGGTATAGGGAATCTTCAGAAGGAGTTTGACCCACGTTCCATATGGGTCACGGTTCCTCTCCTACTCCTGTGATCGTCCGACAGTGCTAGTGTGACTTACCCTCTTACAATGTGTGATATGTACCCAGGTAGCTCTTTCGGCTAATCTCACAGCGAAGGCAGTCACCAGTAGTACTTGGAATGGTCCCTCCCACCGAGGCAGCTTCCAGTTTTTTTTTCTTTAGTGATTGGATCCAGATCCAGTCTCCTGGTTGAATCTCGTGTGCCACCTCCCTCTGTAGTTCTCCTGCTGGGCATAAAACTTTTGACCATACAGGTTTGGTTAATAAAACAGTTTCTTATTCGTCAAACCAATTAACACATTTTTTTTTTATTAGTTAATTATCCCGTAGGTCACATCCTATTCTAGAACACTATTTACCCATCCCCCTTTTGTTACCTGGCTCTGCCCAGGTAACAACCTTGCCTTATTCTTATACAATGACTTAGATAAGATTTAGTGAATTATCCTTATGTCTGAAATTCCATTTAGGAGTGTCCCTTTCATTTTCCACATGTCCAATTCTCACTTTTGTCTCCACTCAGTAACTTATCTACCCACTATGTTATCTTTGCTCGTCCTGGCCCCCCTTCTAAAGCTTCTCTGTTCTCCAACCTTCAAGGTCTCTGCAGTGCGGGGGAGGGCTCCTCTGTATGTTTCTCATGTTTTCCAAATTTGAACTACATGGGAACTACAAACCCATGGACCCTCTTTTAGAAAAAAACATGTCTATGAGCGGCTTTTCTCCAAATTCCTTAATCAATCTATCTTAATCCTAACAATAATCCTAACTCCTCATAGATGTCCTATATTCCTGTTAAATATAATACTATTTAAAAACTTATAATCTAATAAATGCTAACCATATTAAAAATCCTTCCTACACTAACAAGCCCTCTCCTTGGGGACCCTCAGTATTCTATCTGACAATAACATGGATTTAATGTGTTGCAAAGTGTGGAATAAAACTTTGGTCCTGTAAAACAGAGTAAAGCAGAACAAAGCATTCTTATAACCCATCTGGTCCTCTCAGCTATTCTTATCCAGCACCAGGTGGGCACCATGCCACCCTTCACGACAGGGAGAACAAACATACATGGGTCATCCTCAGTCAGTCTTATCCTCCCCTCAAAGCATGCTTCACCTCAGCCTCTCCAACTGGATCATCAAGCAAAGGCATCATGCCTGAAGCCTTCACCACATCTGTAACAGACTTCTTAAAACACGGTATGATGCAAGCAGCACATCACATCAATAACAAATAATACAAGAATTAGGGTCAGAAATCCAGTAACCACCATACCAGTATACTTACCAAACCAGTCTCCCAACCAGGTGGACAGTCAGACTCCTCTACCCCCGCCATGGTCCTCATCTCAGCAGATAGTGCATCAAGCCCATTTAAGGCCCTTAGATATACTACCATCTGGACTGGTGTTATTAGGGATATACGTACAACATTGTTCACTGAACATTTTGCAGACTCCCCCCTGACTAGCAAGAAGCATATTCTAAGCAAGTCCATTCTGTATAAGACAGCCACAAATTGTCCCTACCATCAAAACCAGTCTCCGTGCCTAATTGATCAATAGCTGAATAGTCTAACATTAATTACCTGAATGGGATTTTTAGCATAGTGGTGGCAGGTTCGGTCCAGGGGTGATAGAGGAGTGTGTCCGGCCCTGGTCCGTCTGAGACCTCCAGTTTTGGCAGTACCTTAATAGAAAACACACCCACCGTGTCTGTCCCGGTCCTTTGTAGTCCGGGGGTGTAAGTGCCTGCATCAGAGAGCTTAATAGTTTTGATGGTTAGTAGGATTTCATCACCTTTACAAAGTTCAACAGTACTCCCAGGTTTCCCCCATATCATGGAAAACCTATCCACCTTTGTGGGATTCCCTATGCCATAAGGATATCCTCTTCTCCAGTCCCAGAACTGTCCCAAGTTGGTTATCATGTAATCCCCATACGGACACCCTCCCCCATTACACAGGTAATGTCCCCCGTCTTTTGACACTCCTGTACACAGGTGTTAAAATCAAATAAAAATACCTCAATTTCTTCCCTGCCCTGTTGGCTCAAAATATGTTATCTTCCCCTATTTATTCTCAATGATGAACATGACTTTCTCTCTGTTACAATACAAACTTCCTAATAGCCCATTCAAAAAAAAAACTCACAGCTAATGTTATAAGACAGAATCCTGAACCACATTCTCATTTGCGGTTCAAACAGTAATTCTAAACCCTCAACCAAAACTGCTTCATTTCTAATGAATTTACCTTAACACTAGTAACTCAATATGACTCCATTCATTATACAAATGACTCTCCCCTGGGGCTGATCAGACCTCAGAAGCCAGTCATGATAAGGTCAAAAGGTCATACCATATTAGACATAAAGATCCCTTTTATCCTTACAATAGAAATAGTCACCTGCATAATTCAAACCCATAAAAAAACATCTCATAAGGTTCTATATGTGAGCGTGCCTCTTTAAAATCTCCTTGCACTAAAACAAATCGTTCTAACAGTTGTTTTATATATATATAATTTGCAGACCTTTTTCAATGTGGTCGTTTAAAGCTGCTCTCTCCCCCAAAATTATAATCCCAGGAGGCCTCTAAAAGTGACACCACATCCCTAACTATCATTCACTAATGCTACCTCGAATCAGAAACTCAATAAGTGAACTATAACTAAAACCTAATGATAATTCCCCTTTGACTCAAATCATTAATCATAAGTTTTAAACATCGTCTACGGATATGTTTACTTAAATGACCATGCTACCTTTAGATACAATTAACCCGATAACATTATTATCCAATGCATTACTTTTTCTCTCTGTCGCAAATGTCGTACATTTCACAGTGTAAGGAATCCGTAATTTAATCCCCGATATTTAATAAATATGCATTTGCATTCCCTCATGGCTCTTTTAATTTACTTACTTATGGGTAACTTTCATCCGTTCCGGAACAAAGAGTTCTACCTAAACCCGCCAGAACACACTGTTCAACTAAGTTAAATCAAACCCAAAAATTGACTATAACCAATAAACAAATAAACAAAACACTTTTATCTCAACTTCTGAAAGGTTTACTCGAAGCCTCGATACACACACTAATAGCTATACAGTTTGCTCCGTTATTCCCAGTCTCTGGTGACAAAAGTGTCGCGCTAGTGACGTCATCATCAAGCGCTCAACCTGCCAATTCGTAGCGACTTCAAATGGATTGTAAATAATTCTTGTTCGATTAACCAACCCTAATTTATCACATCTGTTCTAATCCTGAATTATAATTTACCACCCCAACCAACATCTCTAAATTCGCCAATTTTATAAAAGCTTTTCGATGGGCATAAATCATAATGGTCTCTTTGTTATCATTTAGAATCCATTTTGCTCTAAATACCTGTCTCGTTTTTGACTTAGTATTTTAAATACAACTCTATTCCCAATACGTTATTCACTTGTCTAATTACAAAGTCAGACCAGCATTAGTGAGTGCTCGCCTTAAAAATGCCTTGTCTCTGGGAACAGGGAAATCCCCTTAACCCAAACATTTACTCCTACAACGACACCCAATAATTCTTATGATCCCTTCACGTCGTTCGTTTTAAATCTCTTGATGTTTCATGTAACTTATTTTTCTCTCTTTGAATTGTCGTCCCACAATATTTTTTCCCACTGTCATACACTCAAACCACTGTGATTACCGTGCACTGTCCCTTTAAGATAAGACTTTTCATTTGTTCCCCGCAACGAGAACGGAAATCAGATCATTTTTAGAATACGTTACTTTTTGTTCAAATTCACTGGTGTTACCTTAACCAAAAATCAATAATCAGAAAAACAATCACAACTTCTTACGATTAAACTATTCTTACCTAATTTATAGTCCAAAGCGTTGCACTATATAGCCCCATTGAGTGTCTAGCAATTCCTTTGCTTGGCTATAGACACAAATCTGCCCGCCTTTGTAAAATATATATTCCCCATTCAGATTGAGTTCAGTTTTAAATTCTAATCATCAGAGTAAACTCAACCGAACTTCTCAATTTACTCTACCCTAACATTAAACGTACCATGTTTTTGTGTTAAACTTCTCATGTCAAGTGATTCATAATTAGCCGTAACGTCCAGGCAGGCTGGAATTGTATTGTATCTCTCCGGTATCCCCTCCCTTTAACTTTAGGTAACTCTCTTCTATGATACATCTATTTAAATACGACTCCCATCTCAATACATTATTCCACCAGATCATTTTGGGCGAAATAGCGTTTTACATCGACATTGCCTCGCCATTATTTTTAATGACTTCTTTTATCAATTCTATCTAGAACACATAATATCCGTTCCGTTATATCTTTTGCAAACACTGGCGACCGTATTTTTCAGGCAAAACATGCAAATAGGTCAATTACGATCTAAAATCAATTTTAGTTAAACCCTCGGCCGGGAACCGAACCGTGGATTCCCGTTGGCGAGACTGTTGCTCTCGCCACTATACTACCAGCGCTCTGAATTTGACCGAGACACTCCGCAAATATACCCATTTTTACAGTTATCTGAGGTTGTTACTCCGACATCTAGACAACAGAAAATAACCCAAATTTAAACGCCCAAAGTTTTCCCTCAGTTCCCTTTCTTTACTCGATTGTCGCCTCTGACTTCCCCACAGTTAAATGACAAAATGTTGACGATTTTTTCGTGGGGTGCTACACTCCCGGGCGAAATGTCCAATTTTGTTACAGTTAAAACATCTTGTATTTTTCTTTTGACTCACCTTGTTCATTTTTCTCGACTTGGGTTGCTCCGCAGCCGTATTCCTATAATCACAAATTCGTCGACTGGATTATCTCTGCATTGTTGGTATAATCGAGGAAGATATAGTTTGTTACCCTCACGCCCACCCAATTGGTTAACTTCTCTATCTGCGGGAACAGTGGGTAGTGTCTCTCGTACCTTGTTAAATTTAATCTCTTTTTCGGCGCGTCCCATTCTCTTTTTTGCTTCCGAAAGCCAAACTCCGGCTGTGTATAACCCTTGTTTATCCTGCTTTTTCACATTATTACCACATTCCTTATGTATTTGTTTTATAAGCGATTCCAGCTTTTCTACATTTAGGCGGCCATCAAAATCATACCTTTTTTCCCATTTAGGACAGAAATCTACATTCCTTCTATCTTTTTGTTTCATATAACGGTAATCTTCCGTCTTTGCAGAAAGCAGTTTAGAAGGGTTACTACTCATTATAATAAATTCCTGCCCCCCCCTAATAATTCCAACCTTCAACCCTTTGTGTTAATTTCTCTTTATTGGAATCCTTATCTACTTACGCCTAGTAATTCCAATATTTAACACCTTATGGTTAATATCTCTTTTATTGGAATCCTCATCTACTAAAGTCTGACATTTAACTCACCCGTATACAGTAATCACCTGTTCCGTTTCTTCCCACGGAACCTCAACCACACGATCACTTTTCACTATCAAGAACACTGACTACCAAAAACCGGGAAAGACCCCCCATACATACATCGCTCGATCTCCCGTCAGTTCTGGGGAATCTTTCGAGGCATTTCTCCCCATTCTTAATCCTTACCGTTACTAGTAGCTATGGTCTTTAAACAATTATCTATGCCTTTCTATATAATTTTAAATTCTATGTGCGTGCAGTTCTATAAATTTGTAATTTACCGTTACTTAGTTACTTCTAGTTACTATTCTGCTTGCCTATGTGTGTGTCCCTTTAAAAATAATCAGTATGTATTTTCCATCTCGGTCGGGTGCGTTTCTCATGATTTAAGTTTAGCTCTTTTATGGAAATCTTACCAATAGCTTTGACTTTTGAATCAGATTTTTAGGTCTAACCTAACAACTATAAGCCCAGGGTTTGTAAGGCCCTAGTTAAAATCTTATTTTCCGGTTGTGTCAGTAAAGAACTCTAATAATCGTTATCTCACGCCGCTAATTGTTATATTTCCCTCTCGCATTAGATTTAAGTTACCCTCTCCCCCTTATTCGGCTAAACTTTTATGGAAATCTTACCAATAGTTTTGACTTTTGAATCAGATTTTTAGGTCTAACCTAACAACTATAAACCCAGGGTTTGTAAGGCCCTAGTTAAAATCTTATTTTCCGGTTGCGTCAGTAAAGAACTCTAATAATCGTTATCTCACGCCACTAATTGTTATATTTCCCTCTCGCCTGGAACTGTCATGTCTAAAGAATGGCTTTTATCTCGTTTCTTTAGATTTAGGTTTCCCTCTCCTCCTCATTTGGATATTTTCCGTAGTATTAGTTGAATCGGGACGGTGATCAATACTGCCACTATTCACATGACCAATCCAGTTATCTTGCGCTTGCCGTCTCTCTACGCCCAGTATTTGTACAAAATCACCGTCCTATCTCCCAGTACCTATTTAATATCCCTTCTTAATCTCGGGCTGGTGTGCCACTCATGACTAAGTTTTAGTTTATTTACGGTAGTGCACTTTACCACAGGTTATTTTCGAACCTGCTTCCGTCTATATCGGTTCTACAAAACCCATTGTATGATGATCATACACCCTTGTGGGGATAGCAAAGTTCTCACTATTGATGAATTCTCACAACATCAATTAAAAAAACTCAATTCCCCCAAAATTGAGAATAAAGGCTACTTTACCTGCTGCCGGCTGGGAAAACATTGTTCGTTTGAATCTAGTCACCCTCTCTGTCCTCTGTGATAATACGCAGGCCTGTTTCAATTTTAACCTCAATTCAGAGGTCAGGTCTTTAGTAAAACGAGTCAAAACTCGTCCGTGCACGATTTTCCAGCGTACTACCTACAGGCACAGAGAGGGATATTTTAGATCCGGCTCTTCGAAGGACCAAATTGATAGAGGAATTTTAAATTCCTCTTTGCTTTAATTGCCAAAACCAATTTCACACTCGTTTCTATTCATTAATGAGGTGTAAGTTCATTAATTATGCATGAAGTAGATCGAGACCAGTCTTAAAAGCCAGGTAAAGAGCGTTTAATTCCAGAGAGTACTGACCCAAAATACAAAGAACATGACATTTTAAAGAAAGAAGACATAAAATGACATCATCAGTTTCACACCCTCTCCCAGCCGTACAATGGCGTAGTATTCAGTCCTGGAGATAGTTTCACTCCCCTCATAAACTACATTCCAACCTGTCTAAAGGATATACTTCTCTCCACTAATGGAATCCAACCAAAACATTCTTATCTATTTGAAAAACTATCTTATCCCTCCTTCTTAAACTTTCCCAGGAGACACAGACACAATTCATTTCTGCTTACATTTTCAGTAACAGTTCAACTAAAAAACCCATACTTTTCAAATCATAACATAACAGTATTAGCATGAATGGTTCTAATCATTAATGTATACATAATTGATCATCTAAACTATAATTTCCTCTAACAATAGTGCACCCCTTACCCTGTATCCTGTATAGTGTACCCCTTTCCCTGTATCCTGTATAGTGTACCCCTTCTCTGTATCCTGTATAGTGTACCCCTTACCCTGTATCCTGTATAGTGCACCCCTTACCCTGTATCCTGTATAGTGTACCCCTTTCCCTGTATCCTGTATAGTGCACCCCTTTCCCTGTATCCTGTATAGTGTACCCCTTCTCTGTATCCTGTATAGTGTACCCCTTACCCTGTATCCTGTATAGTGCACCCCTTACCCTGTATCCTGTATAGTGCACCCCTTACCCTGTATCCTGTATAGTGTACCCCTTTCCCTGTATCCTGTATAGTGCACCCCTTCTCTGTATCCTGTATAGTGTACCCCTTACCCTGTATCCTGTATAGTGCACCCCTTACCCTGTATCCTGTATAGTGCACCCCTTTCCCTGTATCCTGTATAGTGTACCCCTTCTCCTGTATCCTGTATAGTGCACCCCTTACCCTGTATCCTGTATAGTGCACCCCTTACCCTGTATCCTGTATAGTGCACCCCTTACCCTGTATCCTGTATAGTGCACCCCTTACCCTGTATCCTGTATAGTGTACCCCTTCCCCTGTATCCTGTATAGTGTACCCCTTACCCTGTATCCTGTATAGTGCACCCCTTTCCCTGTATCCTGTATAGTGCACCCCTTTCCCTGTATCCTGTATAGTGCACCCCTTACCCTGTATCCTGTATAGTGCACCCCTTACCCTGTATCCTGTATAGTGCACCCCTTTCCCTGTATCCTTCAACTTCTTATGGCTGAGACCCCGTTAACGGGATCGACTTGACAACAGCCAGTGAAAGTGCAGGGCGCCACAATCAAACAACAGAAATCTCATAATTAATTTTACACCATTTTAAAGATAATCTTGTTGTAAATCCAGCCAGTGTCCGATTTCAAAAAGGCTTTACGACGAAAGCACACCAAACGATTATGTTCGGTCGGTACCTAGTCACAAAAAAACACAGCCATTTTTTCCAGCCAACGAGAGGAGTCACAAAAAGCAGAAATGGAGATGAATATGTATCACTAACCTTTGATGATCTTTATCAGATGACACTCATAGGACTTCATGTTACACAATACATATATGTTTTGTTCGATAAAGTTCATATTTATATCCAAAAATCGTGCCCCCAGCCATAAGAAGTTTTAACTAACGGAGACGGCGATGTAGTTTAGATATGTGGCGTCAGCCGTGAAGAATCGAGCCTAACAGCCCTTTGGTAGGCGGTGTTGTGGTCGATTTTTCACGGTGGGGTGACATGAATGATATCATGCGATTTAATATGGTCTGCGCCATGACTGAAATACAACTCATAGTAGAGTTGCCATGTTCGTTATTTTCACAAACATGTCGCAGGTAAAAATGTATTGGTTGCAGATTGCGAGTTCTATGTTGCACCACGAATGTACAGTGGTGGAAAAATTACCCAATTGTCATACTTGAGTAAAAGTTAATTACATTTACTTTTGATCCTTAAGTATTGAAAGTAAAAGTATAAATAATTTCAAATTCCCTATATTAAATAAACCAGATGGCAATGTTTACTTGTTTTTTTATCTACAGATTACCAGGGGCACACTCCAACACTAAGTCATACTTTACAAACAAAGCATTTGTGTTTATAGGCTACCTGCATCTAAGAAAACCATGGCAAAGTTGAATTACAATCTTAAACCCAGATCTTAGTCTGTTGCCTCTGCCTATTGAAATGAGCCATTTATAACTGTTTGTAGTGTTAACACATGGGACATAATAATGGCACAATTGCCATAAAATAGCCTAACATTCGTTTTTTTGAGCTTGTCCAAGTGTTTCTTGCTCAGAGTTTTCAAGATCCTCTTGTAATGGTTTTCTTCTGGGGAAAGAGAGGCGGACCAAAGCGCAGCGTGGTTATTCTGATTCATGTTTAATTCAAAGATAAACACGAACACAACAAAACAAGAAACGTGAAAACCTAAAACAGCCCTATCTGGTGCAAACACAGAGACAGGAACAATCACCCACAAACCCAACACAAAACAGGCTACCTAAATATGGTTCCCAATCAGAGACAATGACTAACACCTGCCTCTGATTGAGAACCATATCAGGCCAAACATAGCAATAGACAAACCAGACACACAACATAGAATGCCCACCCAGCTCACGTCCTGACCAACACTAAAAGAAGGAAAACACACACGAACGATGGTCAGAACGTGACACCTCTGTTCAACTTTCATCACTCAAACTATCCTGTCGGATTTATCTATAGTTATGCACATGCGCAAAAGGGATTTATTTACAATTATTAACTGGGTTTAAAATACAAAAACAGAAATACTCATAATAACAATTCATGTGTAATACATCAAAATAAAGCTTAGCTTCTCGTTAATCCAGCCACGGTGTCAGATTTCAAAAAGGATTTCCGGCGAAAGCAGACCATGCGATTATCTGAGGACAGCGCTCCACATACAAACACATAAATCATATTTCAACCAGCCAGGTGCAACACAAAACTCAGAAATAACGATATAATTCATGCCTTAACTTTGAAGATCTTCTTCTGTTGGCACTCCAATATGTCCCTTAAACATCACAAATGGTCCTTTTGTTCAATAAATTCCTTCTTTATATCCCCAAAATGTCAATTTATTTGGTGCGTTTGATTCAGAAAATACACCGGTTCCAACTCGCCCAACATGACTACAAAGTATCTAATAAGTTACCTGTAAACTTGGTCCACACATTTTAAACAACGTTCCTAATCCAACCTTAGGTATTTTAAAACTTAAATAATCGATAACATTTAAGACGGGATATACTGTGTTCAATACCGGACGAAAACAAAGTGAAGTGTGTTCCAGGTCGTGCGCACCAAAAAACTTGAGTCCATCTGAGTGACACTTGGAAATAACAGGGCTACTTCTTCATTTCTCAAAAGAAAAACATCAACCAATTTCTAAAGACTGTTGACATCTACTGGAAGCCATAGGAACTGCAAGCAGATAACTATTAAAAAGGGCTTACCATAGAAAAGTATGGAAAACAGATTGACCTCAACATTTTTTCCCTGGATGGATTGTGCTTGGGGTTTTGCCTGCCAAATCAGTTCTGTTATACTCACAGACATTATTTGGTTTCGAAACTTCAGAGTGTTTTCTATCCAGATCTAATAATAATATGCATACCCTAGCTTCTGGGCCTGAGTAGCAGGCAGTTTACTTTGGGCATGCTTTTCATCCGGACGTGAAAATACTGCCCCCTAGCCCAAAGAGGTTTTAAAAACAGCCCTTAGCCGTGGTATATTGGCCATATACCATACCCCCCTCATGTGTTATTGCTTAGTCATAGCAGTCAAACAAGTTATATCGATATCCATTAATGGCAAAGGATCTGGCGAGTTTAATAAGGTCAAATGTTATTTTCCCTTTCTACATATTCCAATTAGTTTGTCCCGTCATGTCACAGTTTGTAATAATTATTATGTTGATGGAAATCCAAAAATATTTCTAATGTTGTTGTACAGCAATATTTCTTCTTAATTGGCTCGATAACATTATGGAAAAATGGTTTAATGTATACATGTGGCAACTCCAATTGCTGTGAACAAAACAAATATGGGCTAGTTTTCAGGCCTTTTGGGTGGGTTTTGAGTGGTCATTGTGCTAGACATTTTAGTTAGACCTGGCAACCCTGACTCGTAGTCAAGTTTCTTCGGTGTAAGTGTGTGTGATGTATGACGTGACTAACCCAAGTGAAAGTATAGCAGGCCTCAAGTTGTAAAGTAGGCTACTAAAGGTTGAAGCTCCATAATCTTTTCCCGCTCTCTGGAGGCATGATATTGCAGCAGCTAGTGTGGGCGTGTGCCTCATGATAGTAAAAACAGCAAAAACAAACATGTCTGGTTGTGGACCGCAGCTCAGAGAAATACTTCCCCTTCACACTCACACACAGGCTGTTTCTCTATAAACAAACCTCAGTAGGAATGGTTACTAAATGACCCTAAAATAAGACCTGATCCAAGGTTAGTGTCCTCTCACAGTGTGTCAGGACTGTGGAACACCACCCAGAGTGTCAGCGCCCCAGAGATCCTATTAAACATGTATCTCTATAGTGAGAGCAGTGGGGTATATGGAAAGTTATGCCCATGCCATGTCAATGCTCACTCCTTGACTCTAATGTAGTAAGGCAGGGACGACAGGAGAAGAGACAGGCCAGGGGAATGGTACTGGCAGGAGTAGGCCTGGAGCACAGCAGGGAGGAGTCAAAGACTTGAGACAGGCCAAGAGAATGGTATTGGCAGGAGTAGGCCTGGAGCACAGCAGGCAGGAGTCAAAGACTTGAGACAGGCCAGGAGTATGGTACTGGCAGGAGTAGGCCTGGAGCACAGCAGGCAGGAGTTAAATACTTGAGACAGGCCAGGAGAATGGTACTGGCAGGAGTAGGCCTGGAGCACAGCAGGCAGGAGTCAAAGACTTGAGACAGGCCAGGAGAATGGTATTGGCAGGAGTAGGCCTGGATCACAGCAGGGAGGAGTCAAAGACTTGAGACAGGCCAGGGGAATGGTACTGGCAGGAGTAGCCCTGGAGCACAGCAGGGAGGAGTCAAAGACTTGAGACAGGCCAGGAGAATGGTACTGGCAGGAGTAGGCCTGGAGCACAGCAGGGAGGAGTCAAAGACTTGAGACAGGCCAGGAGAATGGTACTGGCAGGAGTAGGCCTGGAGCACAGCAGGGAGGAGTCAAAGACTTGAGACAGGCCAGGAGAATGGTACTGGCAGGAGTAGGCCTGGAGCACAGCAGGGAGGAGTCAAATACTTGAGACAGGCCAGGAGAATGGTACTGGCAGGAGTAGGCCTGGAGCACAGCAGGGAGGAGTCAAAGACTTGAGACAGGCCAGGAGAATGGTACTGGCAGGAGTAGGCCTGGAGCACAGCAGGCAGGAGTCAAAGACTTGAGACAGGCCAGGAGAATGGTACTGGCAGGAGTAGGCCTGGAGCACAGCAGGGAGGAGTCAAAGACTTGAGACAGGCCAGGAGAATGGTACTGGCAGGAGTAGGCCTGGAGCACAGCAGGGAGGAGTCAAAGACTTGAGACAGGCCAGGAGAATGGTACTGGCAGGAGTAGGCCTGGAGCACAGCAGGCAGGAGTCAAAGACTTGAGACAGGCCAGGAGAATGGTACTGGCAGGAGTAGGCCTGGAGCACAGCAGGGAGGAGTCAAAGACTTGAGACAGGCCAGGAGAATGGTACTGGCAGGAGTAGGCCTGGAGCACAGCAGGGAGGAGTCAAAGACTTGAGACAGGCCAGGGGAATGGTACTGGCAGGAGTAGGCCTGGAGCACAGCAGGCAGGAGTCAAAGACTTGAGACAGGCCAGGAGAATGGTACTGGCAGGAGTAGGCCTGGAGCACAGCAGGCAGGAGTCAAAGACTTGAGACAGGCCAGGAGAATGGTACTGGCAGGAGTAGGCCTGGAGCACAGCAGGCAGGAGTCAAAGACTTGAGACAGGCCAGGGGAATGGTACTGGCAGGAGTAGGCCTGGAGCACAGCAGGGAGGAGTCAAAGACTTGAGACAGGCCAGGGGAATGGTACTGGCAGGAGTAGGCCTGGAGCACAGCAGGCAGGAGTCAAAGACTTGAGACAGGCCAGGAGAATGGTACTGGCAGGAGTAGGCCTGGAGCACAGCAGGCAGGAGTCAAAGACTTGAGACAGGCCAGGAGAATGGTATTGGCAGGAGTAGGCCTGGAGCACAGCAGGGAGGAGTCAAAGACTTGAGACAGGCCAGGAGAATGGTACTGGCAGGAGTAGGCCTGGAGCACAGCAGGGAGGAGTCAAAGACTTGAGACAGTTATATTTGAAAACTGGAACCGGTTGCATGTGATAAATCTATTACACAATGCACAATAAATATCTGACCTTTAAGTTAGCTTTTGCTGACAGAGTCCACCTCCCCTTACGCAGCAGATGTATGGAATAGTGATTAAAGTCACTGTTGCCTAGCAATGTGGCAGGATCAGATTAACATAACATCACAAATCCAGGGTGGGTAAAGGCTTTTTCTTTGGTTTCACATGTTCCTCATAAAAAACACATCCTTCCTTCTAACGAAGAAGAACGTGTCTGCCATAAATTAACTATTTCAGGTGTATGTGTTTTAAATGGGAGGGGCCACTGTTCTTCCTCTATGTTAGTTGGACCATGTGAATAATTGTATTGTTTACCCCTTTTCTCCCCAATTTTGTGAGTTGTCCAAACTGTGTATGATTCACATGGTTACAGTCCTGTCCCATGGCTGCAAGTTGTCCAAACGGATGGGACATGGTGGCAGGTCGAGAGCCTCTTGGCAGTTACAGTCCTGTCCCATCGCTGCAACTCCATGGTGGCACGGACTCGGGAGAGGCGAAGGTCCAAGCCTCTTGATTACAGTCCTGTCCCATCGCTGCAAGTTGTCCGGACTGGTATGAGGCATGGTGGCACTGATCCTCTTGGCAGTTACAGTCCTGTCCAAACTCGCTGATTCACTGGTGGCACTGATCCTCAGAGGCGAGTTGTCCAAACTGTGCATGATTACAGTCCTGATCCCATCGCTGCCACTCCCGAGTTGTCCAAACTGTGTATGATTCACATGGTGGCACTGAGTCTCTTAGCAGTTACAGTCCTGTGTCCAAACTGTGTATGATTCACATGGGGCAGGCTGATCCTCAGAGTCTCTTAGAGGTCCAAACTGTGTATGATTCACATGGTGGCACTGATCCTCACGGCGTAGAGTTGTCCAAACTGTGTATGATTCACATGGTGGCACTGATCTTCAGTTACAGTCCTGTCCAAACTGTGTATGATTCACATGGTGGCACTGATCCTTGGACCTCTGAAACATGACCCTGTCCAAACTGCTCATGATTAACATGGTGGCACTGCACCATCCTGTCGTAGAGTTGTCCAAACTGTGTATGATTCACTGGTGGCACTGATCCAGCATTCATGCGCCTGTTCCAAACAGGAGTGATTCACATGGTGGCACTGATCCTCATAGACAAGAGTTGTCTAACCTGGATGTATGATTCCATGGTGGCACTGATCCTCATGGGTCTAGAGTTGTCCAAACTGTAGTGATTCGCATGGTGGCACTAGTCCTCAACAGATTTTTTAATGTTGTCCAAACTGTTATGATTCACATGGTGGCACTGATCCTCATATATTTATATAGAGTTTCCAAACTGTTTATGATTCACATGGTGGCACTGATCCTCATAGACGTGATATTTGTCCAAACTTGTATGATTCACATGGTGGCACTGATCCTCATAGACGTGAGTTGTCCAAACTGTGTATGATTCACATGGTGGCACTGATCCTCAGACGTAGAGTTGTCCAAACTGTGTATGATTCACATGGTGGCACTGATCCACATAAACATAGAGTTGTCCAAACTGTAATGATTCACATTTGGCACTGATCCTCATAGACGTAGAGTTGTGCCACCTGTGAATCATTCACATGGTTGGACCTCATAGTCTATGAGGTTGTCCACCATGTGAATGATTCACAGTTTGGGCCTCCGTCTATGAGGTCAGTGCCACCATGTGAATCATACACAGTTTGGACAACTGCATCAAATCAATGTTATTTGTCACAAACACATGTTTAGCAGATGTTATTGTTTGGACAAAATGCTTGAGGTTCAGTGCCAACAGTGCTGTAATATCTAACAATTCACAACACACACAATAGGACACAGTGCTAAAAGTAAAATAATGGAATTAAGGAATATATAAATATTAGGATGAGTGATGTCAGTGGCACACTAAAATCAGTAGAAAAAACATTTTATATACTATCAGATGACTAAAGCAAAAAATCTGAATCAAACATTTTGTGACTAGTGCTACAGGCGTCACTGAGGATCGGGTGCCACCAGGAATCATACACAGTTTGGACAACTCTCGTCATCCAGGTTAGAGGAGGGTTTTGTCCTTGTCCCAGTTTGGCACTCTAGCGACTCTGTGGGGAACAGGCCACCATGTGAATCATACACAGTTTGTGTTTCCTCCGACACATTGGTGCAGTTGGCCACCATGTTAATGACACAGTTTGACGGCTTGGCTGAGGGTCATGTTTCAGAGGTCAACAGACTTTGGACAACGTCGCCTCTGTGGATCAGTGCCACCATGGGAATTGCAGCGTTTGGACAGGACTGTAACTGCCAGAGGATCAGTGCCACCATCGAATCATCACACGGGAGTTTAGCGATGGGACAACCACTGTAACTGCCAAGAGACTCTCGACAGTTTGGCCTCTCCCGTCCTATGAGGAGTTGCAGTGGGACCAGGACTGTAACTGCCAAGACACTTTGGACAACTTCGCCTCTATGAGGATCAGTGCCACCATGTGGATCAGGACTGTTTGGACAGTCTCTCGACCATCGCCTGGATCCCAGTGCCACCATGTGAATTGCAGCGTTTGGACAGGACTGTAACTGAGGATCAGTGCCACCATGAATCATACACAGTTTGGAGTTGCAGCGATGAGGATCAGTGCCACCATGTGAATCAACACAGTTTGGACCTTCGCCTCTGAGGATCAGTGCCACCATGGGAATTGCACAGTTGGGACAGGACTGTAACTGCTATGAGGCTCAGTGCCACCATCTGAATCCATACGGGAGTTTGCAGACATGGGACAGGACTGTAACTGCCACCATGTGAATCATACACAGTTCGCCTCTCCCGAGTCTATGAGGGAGTTGCAGCCATGGGACAGGACTGTAACTGCCAATTGGATATCACAAAGTGGGGGAAAGGGTAAACAGTGCAATTACCATGTGTCCAACAGTTTAACATAGAGGAAGAACAGTGGCCCCTCCCATTTAAAACACATACACCTGAAATAGTTAATTTATGGCAGACACGTTCTTCTTCGTTAGAAGGAAGGATGTGTTTTTTATGAGGAACATGTGAAACCAAAGAAAAAGCCTTTACCCACCCTGGATTTGTGATGTTATGTTAATCTGATCCTGCCACATTGCTAGGCAACAGTGACTTTAATCACTATTCCATACATCTGCTGCGTAAGGGGAGGTGGACTCTGTCAGCAAAAGCTAACTTAAAGGTCAGATATTTATTGTGCATTGTGTAATAGATTTATCACATGCAACCGGTTCCAGTTTTCAAATATAACTGTCTCAAGTCTTTGACTCCTCCCTGCTGTGCTCCAGGCCTACTCCTGCCAGTACCATTCTCCTGGCCTGTCTCAAGTCTTTGACTCCTCCCTGCTGTGCTCCAGGCCTACTCCTGCCAATACCATTCTCCTGGCCTGTCTCAAGTCTTTGACTCCTGCCTGCTGTGCTCCAGGCCTACTCCTGCCAGTACCATTCCCTGGCCTGTCTCTTTGACTCCTCCCTGCTGTGCTCCAGCCTCTTTGACTCCTGGCCTGTCTCAAGTCTTTGCTCCTGCCTGCTGGCCTACTCCTGCCAGTACCATTCCCCTGGCCTGTCTCAAGTCTTTGACTCCTGCCTGCTGTGCTCCAGGCCTACTCCTGCCAGTACCATTCCCCTGGCCTGTCTCAAGTCTTTGACTCCTCCCTGCTGTGCTCCAGGCCTACTCCTGCCAGTACCATTTCCCTGGCCTGTCTCAAGTCTTTGACTCCTGCCTGCTGTGCTCCAGGCCTACTCCTGCCAATACCATTCTCCTGGCCTGTCTCAAGTCTTTGACTCCTGCCTGCTGTGCTCCAGGCCTACTCCTGCCAATACCATTCTCCTCAATTAGCCTACACAATCCACGTCTCAATTAGCCTACACAAGCCACGTCTCAATTAGCCTACACAAGCCACGTCTCAATTAGCCTACACAAGCCACGTCTCAATTAGCCTACACAAGCCACGTCTCAATTAGCCTACACAAGCCACGTCTCAATTAGCCTACACAAGCCACGCCTCAATTAGCCTATACAAGCCACGTCTCAATTAGCCTACACAAGCCACGTCTCAATTAGCCTACACAAGCCACGCCTCAATTAGCCTATACAAGCCACGTCTCAATTAGCCTACACAAGCCACGTCTCAATTAGCCTACACAATCCATGCCTCAATTAGCCTACACAATCCATGCCTCAATTAGCCTACACAATCCATGCCTCAATTAGTCTACACAATCCATGCCTCAATTAGCCTACACAATCCACGTCTCAATTAGCCTACACAATCCACGTCTCAATTAGCCTACACAATCCATGCCTCAATTAGCATACACAATCCATGCCTCAATTAGCCTACACAAGCCATGTCTCAATTGTTTCAAGGCTTAAAACTCCTTCTTAAACCTGACACACATTGAAGTGGATTTAACAAGTGACATCAATACAGGATCATAGCTTTCAGCTGGATCCAGCTGGTCAGTGTATGTCATGGAAAGAGCAGGTGTTCCTAATGTGTAAGAGCGTCTGCTAAATGACTTAAATGTAAATGTAAATGTGTTGTACTCTGTGTGTATATATACCCGCTGATACATGAAACCAAAACTATCTTAGTATGAAATACATAGAGTAATATCATTAATAATGGACTACAAATAAGGAGCTAACCAGGAGATTATTGAAGCCCCAGGAACCTAAATGACCTGTGCTACTAACGTACTACAGAGCAGAACTCACTGTAATAATTAATCTTTACCGCCATCTAGTGGAAAGGTGATGTTTTAGTGCTGTGGTTCTCGAACTTTTTCGATTACAATCACCAGCGACATTTAGCTCTGCCCAGAGTACCTTGGTTACACTACCACCAACTCCATGTAGCTCTGCCCAGAGTACCTTGGTTACACTACCACCAACTCCATGTAGCTCTGCCCAGAGTACCTTGGTTACACTACCACCAACTCCATGTAGCTCTGCCCAGAGTACCTTGGTTACACTACCACCAACTCCATGTAGCTCTGCCCAGAGTACCTTGGTTACACTACCACCAACTCCATGTAGCTCTGCCCAGAGTACCTTGGTTACACTACCACCAACTCCATGTAGCTCTGCCCAGAGTACCTTGGTTACACTACCACCAACTCCATGTAGCTCTGCCCAGAGTACCTTGGTTACACTACCACCAACTCCATGTAGCTCTGCCCAGAGTACCTTGGTTACACTACCACCAACTCCATGTAGCTCTGCCCAGAGTACCTTGGTTACACTACCACCAACTCCATGTAGCTCTGCCCAGAATACCTTGGTTACACTACCACCAACTCCATGTAGCTCTGCCCAGAGTACCTTGGTTACACTACCACCAACTCCATGTAGCTCTGCCCAGAGTACCTTGGTTACACTACCACCAACTCCATGTAGCTCTGCCCAGAGTACCTTGGTTACACTACCACCAACTCCATGTAGCTCTGCCCAGAGTACCTTGGTTACACTACCACCAACTCCATGTAGCTCTGCCCAGAGTACCTTGCTTACACTACCACCAACTCCATGTAGCTCTGCCCAGAGTACCTTGGTTACACTACCACCAACTCCATGTAGCTCTGCCCAGAGTACCTTGGTTACACTACCACCAACTCCATGTAGCTCTGCCCAGAGTACCTTGGTTACACTACCACCAACTCCATGTAGCTCTGCCCAGAGTACCTTGGTTACACTACCACCAACTCCATGTAGCTCTGCCCAGAGTACTCCTAAAGTACCCTGTCGTGTGCGTTTAGGCAGTAGGCCTATGGTCTCATGAATCTTCTTAAGAACCCCCTGTGGATAGGTAATTATCCCTAGCGGTTCTAGCACCCCTGGTTGAGAGCCCCTGTTTTAGTGTGTATTGTTAACAACAAGACTTTACACTGAGTGAAAAAAACATTAAGAACACTTTAATATTTAGTTGAACCCCCCCCACTCCTCCGACACTTACTACCATACCTCGTTCAAAAGTACTTAAATCTTCTTTTTTTGTCCATTCGCACTCTGAATGACACACACACACAATCCATGACTCAATTTTCTCAAGGCTTAAGAATCGGATGTTTTGTACATTCAGTGTACACGCTCAGTGACAGATCCCAGTAAAAATGGCATGTATACCCAAATAAAAATATCCTAGTTGTTGTGTACAACACATTTATAGACGACTACCATCACCTGCTGGGCACAAATACATTTCCTTCACTACAAATGTGATTATACACTCAGAACAGCATTTTCTAAATAAACTCTCTTTACACAATTTTGTATTCAAAACTATTTATTTAATTCTGACAAAATGATTTACAAAAACCCAATCCTTTTTTTTATAGACACACAAATTAATATTTACATCATTACTCTACTGGCTCATTTTCCCCAATGAGAACAAAATACTGCACACATCCAAACAGTGAAACAACAGGGCTTCTCCAGCCTGGACTAGGGGAACAGGGGGCTAGCAGTAAGGGCCTGGGATAAAGGGTAAGGGGTTTGTTTTAAGAGCAGGCATATCATTTGCTCTGGACCAGAAAATAGCTTGTGTTGTTAAAGCGAATAACTTTCCCCTTCTCCTCTTCTTCCTCCTCTTCATCCTCCTTCCTCTCTTCTTCCTGTGGGACGGGTTCCCCGTAGATTGGGTGATCAAAGTTCACGAGGGCATGTCCTTCCTGGGTAGGCAGGGCTGTGACTGGGGGGGAGGGGCAAGCAGGAGAGGAGGAGACGGGACTCAACCTCCACAGCTTAGACAGGAACCTCTCCCTGTGTCTGAGAGAGCGAGAGAGAGAGGGCGGGTGGAGGGTGGGGAGAGAGAGGGTGTAGGAAAGAGAGAAAGGAGGGAGGAAAGGCAGTGTGAGCAGAGAAAGGGAGGAAGAGAGAGGGGAAGGTATTTAGATAAATGGTGTTGTGCTGGTTTCTGTAGATGACAAAATTTAACAGCTAGTTAATTATCTGATGGTTAATCATGATAACCATAGATATGTACAGGACAGGGTGTTATCTAGTGAGGAAGGGAGGATCTGAGTGGAGGTGAAGAACAGAGGGGGTGGTTTACCTGTAGAGGTAGGTGGACAACAGAGTGATTGACAGCATCACACAGGAAGCAACCACCCACAGGACATGAGGCCACACCTCTACACCACCCCTAGACTCAGAGACTGAGAGGGAGAGGGGAAAACAGAGGGGTTGGGAGAGAGGGAGGGGGGGGGAGCGAGAGAGAGGGAGGGAGCGAGAGAGAGGGAGGGAGGGAGGGGGAGGAGAAAGGAGAGGGGAGTGCGGGTGAAAGGTTACACTATTATACTGACGTGTGTGCGTGTGTGTGTGTACAGTATTTGTGTGAAACTTAAAGAATGGGGTGAGATGAGTTGGCCCAGGTTCTGTGTTTCCTGATGCACTTTCAGTTGATGAGGTTATGACATTAGCTTCCTGTTATGGCCTTCTGTAAGGTAGGGGGATTTCTGACACAAACACAGCTTCAACCAATCGACATACAGTAGCTCTCTGTCCCACTAACCTGATGTCTCTTCTGTCATACCAGAGCCAGAATCTGTGTCGTCTGTGTAGTCCTGCTGGAGAGACAGAATGAGACAATGTGAGAAAGTAAGATGTCACAGAGAGATTAAACAACTAGGACCAGTGTGTGTGTGTGTGTGTGTGTGTGTGTGTTTCTTACCAGAACAGTAGAAAGATCGCTGAACGCAGTTGGCACAGGGGCTGTAATAAAGGACATTCACCATGAACCACACAACTGTTCACACATACACAGCTAACTGGCTAATACTTCCACTAGTGTAGAGGAGTGTGTGTCTGGCTGGGTACATGAACAGGATCCGTTGAAGGGTAAGGGAGTTGACAGGTAAGCTGTAAAGCTCTGTAGAAGGTATCTGTTAAGACTAGAGACCAGAGCAGAAAGGAAGGAACAGGGAGGGGTTGTCATGACTACCTTTGTCTATGGGCTAGATGGTTCTCGTTAGCCTGGTCCCGGATGATAGTATGGAAGAGTTGAATTAAGCACGTACAGATCTGGTGTGTGTGTGTGTTACCTGTCCAGGTGTTGGCGTAGACAGCCGTGCTCCATTCACTCCAGTGGCCATCAAACTCTTCCTTAGCTCTGAGTTGGATCAGGTACTGTACTCCTGGCAACGCATCTGTTATAGTGTAGAACCGGGCTGTGGTGGTCTCTTTTATCTACATGCACACACACACACCAACACTTTTGTTTTACTATCCTTATTCACATTTAAAATACTATTTTCCCCAACACCCTAAACCTAACCTTAACTGCAAACCCCCTAACCCTAATTATAACCCTAACCATAAATCTAACCCCTCGGCCTAAAATATAATTTTTTCCTTGAATTGTCCTTGTTTTACTAACCTTGTGAGGACTTGGTCACCACAATGATAGTAAAAACACACACAGATGACGAAATAGAAAAAGTAATGTCTGTTTGAGCCAGAACAGAGCAGGCTAGATGAACAACATGGGTCATTACACCAAAACCCAGAACAGAGCAGGCTAGATGAACAACATGGGTCATTACACCAAAACCCAGAACAGAGCAGGCTAGATGAACAACATGGGCCATTACACCAACACCCAGAACAGAGCAGGCTAGATGAACAACATGGGCCATTACACCAACACCCAGAACAGAGCAGGCTAGATGAACAACATGGGTCATTACACAAACACCCAGAACAGAGCAGGCTAGATGAACAACATGGGTCATTACACCAACACCCAGAACAGAGCAGGCTAGATGAACAACATGGGTCATTACACCAACACCCAGAACAGAGCAGGCTAGATGAACAACATGGGTCATTACACCAACACCCAGAACAGAGCAGGCTAGATGAACATGGGTCATTATACCAACACCCAGAACAGAGCAGGCTAGATGAACAACATGGGTCATTACACCAACACCCAGAACAGAGCAGGCTAGATGAACAACATGGGTCATTACACCAACACCCAGAACAGAGCAGGCTAGATGAACAACATGGGTCATTACACCAACACCCAGAACAGAGCAGGCTAGATGAACAACATGGGTCATTACACAAACACCCAGAACAGAGCAGGCTAGATGAACAACATGGGTCATTACACCAACACCCAGAACAGAGCAGGCTAGATGAACAACATGGGTCATTACACCAACACCCAGAACAGAGCAGGCTAGATGAACAACATGGGCCATTACACCAACACCCAGAACAGAGCAGGCTAGATGAACAACATGGGTCATTACACAAACACCCAGAACAGAGCAGGCTAGATGAACAACATGGGTCATTACACCAACACCCAGAACAGAGCAGGCTAGATGAACAACATGGGTCATTACACCAACACCCAGAACAGAGCAGGCTAGATGAACAACATGGGTCATTACACCAACACCCAGAACAGAGCAGGCTAGATGAACAACGTGGGTCATTACACCAACACCCAGAACAGAGCAGGCTAGATGAACAACATGGGTCATTACACCAACACCCAGAACAGAGCAGGCTAGATGAACAACATGGGCCATTACACCAACACCCAGAACAGAGCAGGCTAGATGAACATGGGTCATTATACCAACACCCAGAACAGAGCAGGCTAGATGAACAACATGGGTCATTACACCAACACCCAGAACAGAGCAGGCTAGATGAACAACATGGGTCATTACACCAACACCCAGAACAGAGCAGGCTAGATGAACAACATGGGTCATTACACAAACACCCAGAACAGAGCAGGCTAGATGAACAACATGGGTCATTACACCAACACCCAGAACAGAGCAGGCTAGATGAACAACATGGGCCATTACACCAACACCCAGAACAGAGCAGGCTAGATGAACGACATGGGTCATTACACCAACACCCAGAACAGAGCAGGCTAGATGAACAACATGGGCCATTACACCAACACCCAGAACAGAGCAGGCTAGATTAACAACATGGGTCATTACACCAACACCCAGAACAGAGCAGGCTAGATGAACAACATGGGTCATTACACCAACACGCAGAACAGAGCAGGCTAGATGAACAACATGGGTCATTACACAAACACGCAGACACACCAACACACGCATGTGAAGCCACACACCTGTGTTCCGTGTGGCATGGTGTGGTATCTGAGCTCATAAAGCAGCTCGTGATAGAGGTCTCTCTCTTTCCAGGAGTGAGGAACAGCCCAGCTCACCCTCAGTCTCCTCTCCTGCCCCTCCACACCCCTCACCACCACTGAGCTGGGGGGGTCTGGATTAACTACACACAGGGAGGGAGGGAGAAAGGTGAGAGAGGCAGGGAGAGAGTGGGAGAGGAGGAGAATGTTAGCAAGGTGTCTCATTGAGTGGTCTGTTAAGCATGCACACAAACCTATACTCACATCACACACACACGCCTGAACGCACGCACTCATATCACACACACACAGACACATACACATGCCTTACGCACACACACATATCACACACACACACTCACTAATGTCCAGAGGTGTGAAGTCTAGGAGAGGGCTGGTGGTGTTGCCAGCAGTGTTGGTGACACACAGGTAGGCCAGGTGTGGCTCTCTACTCTCCTTCTCTTGATGACCTATAGCACACCAACACCGAGACAGCAGGGCGGAGTAGGAACAGTTGACACGAGAGAATGACCCTGATAGACTGAGAGAGAGAGAGAGAGTTAGTATTCCACCCACACTGTTCTGTCGGCATCATATGTTTGATAAAGTAAGTAATTTAAGACAAATGAATGAGGAAGAGGAGAAAGAAGAGGGTGATGAGGAAGTGGAGGAAGAAGAGTGATGAGGAAGAGAAGAAAGAAGGTGATAAGAGGAGGAAGAAGAGGGTGATGAGGAAGAGGAGGCTGATGAGAAAGAAGGAAAAGAAGATGTGTGCTCTCACCCTTTCCGTAGGAGGAGGTAGCACTGAGGGACAGGAGTCACCGGTTGACTGGCTGTCCAATCACAGCGGATCTTACTGCTGGGTGACCTCTTATAGCAGGACAGCTTAGGCCTCTCTGGGGGAACTGAAAGACATTCCAGGGGAAATTCCAGAATGTTTGTCCGTTGTTCTTATGTGACCATGAATGTCTGCTGCTGATTCACACTTCACAGAACACATACAGTATGGTTGTCAGCTTCAATGGCCAGAGGTGATGATGTTAGACAGAGAGATGCCATCAGTATAACTCACCTGCCACGCTCACCCTCAGAGAGGAGACCAGTTTGCCCCCGTGGTGGCAGCTGTAGTTCCCAGAGTCACCCACCGCCAGGTAGGGCAGGGTCAGAGTGGCGCCTCTCCTCCCTAACACCACTACTCCTCCTCTTTCCTCTCCTCCTCTCAGCGGCCTCCCGTTCAGTCTCCACTGAGACCTCCCTCTCAGCCCCCTCACCTCATAGTCATGCTCACTGTCCATCACATCAGTCCACCGATTAGAGGGCAGCTCAGTGTCAGCCCCTCCCACTCCGCTGTCTCTGGTTGGTTGGAGCGATGTCCCAGTAAGAGGAAATAGTTTCTGTGTATCTGTATGTCCTGATTGATTGACAGTGTAAAGACTCCGCCCTGTATCCCTCTGCTCTCCTCCTCCTTTGTGCTCCTCCTCTGTTTCATCTTCCTCATTCTCTCCATTCCCTTTGTTAACTTCTCTCACAGTAAGAGTGTGGTTTCCTGCACGAGTGTTCCTGATGACGGGTTTCTTCTTACTGTCTGTCCCGGTATCATCTGTCCAGCTTATGACAGGAGTGTCTGTTACAGTAAGGACAATAGTGTCCTTTCCAGTAGAAAATGTGTCTATTCCATTATCACTACCGTCTTTTATAGCACTGGCTGTAGTTCCATTAGATGTGGTGTCTGTTGTGGTGCTGACAGTGGTTCCGTTAGATTTGGTGACTGTTGTGGTGCTGACAGTGGTTCCGTTAGATGTGGTGTCTGTTGTGGTGCTGACAGGGGTTCCGTTAGATGTGGTGTTTGTTGTGGTTCTGTTAGATTTGGTGTCTGTTGTGGTGCTGACAGTGGTTCCGTTAGATGTGGTGTCTGTTGTGGTGTTGACAGTGGTTCCGTTAGATGTGGTGCTGACAGTGGTTCCGTTAGATGTGGTGTTTGTTGTGGTTCTGTTAGATTTGGTGTCTGTTGTGGTGCTGACAGTGGTTCCGTTAGATGTGGTGTCTGTTGTGGTGTTGACAGTGGTTCCGTTAGATGTGGTGCTGACAGTGGTTCCATTAGATGTGGTGTTTGTTGTGGTTCTGTTAGATTTGGTGTCTGTTGTGGTGCTGACAGTGGTTCCGTTAGATGTGGTGTCTGTTGTGGTGTTGACAGTGGTTCCGTTAGATGTGGTGCTGACAGTGGTTCCGTTAGATGTGGTGTTTGTTGTGGTGCTGACAGTGGTGGGGTGTACACCGGTAATGACACTGGTGTATTTTCCATTTCCAGCGGTGGTGCTGGTGTGTTTGGCCCTGTTAACCATCACCTCCAGCCCGTTCACCTCCACCTGACCACTACAGGCCAAGACCAGAACGCTGCCTGGGGACACAACCAGCACCCTGGGAGGGGGGTCTGGAGGGAGAGAGAAAGACATAATGAGTCAGTACTGTACAGAGACACAGGCACACATGCAGGCACGGATGTACCCTTATATATATATACACACACATTGAGGGCTATAGGTTGTGGTTGACTGGGCAGTACAGATAAACTGAGAGAACACATTGCATAACTGATCACCAACCCCTCTTTCACTTCCTCTTTCAACACATCCCTTCTTCCCACCTCTCTTTCCCTTTCTCGAAGTCTCTCTTCTATCTCCTCTCAGTATTTATCTTCTCTCAGCCTGTCTCTTCTTTAACAAACTCTTTCTCTCTCACCGTCTGTTATTCTGTTTCTCTCCTCCTCCTATGCCTCCACCCTTCTGTCTGCTATTCTGTTTCTCTCCTCCTCCTATGCCTCCACCCTTCTGTCTGCTATTCTGTTTCTCTCCTCCTCCTATGCCTCCACGCTTCTGTCTGCTATTCTGTTTCTCTCCTCCTCCTATGCCTCCACCCTTCTGTCTGCTATTCTGTTTCTCTCCTCCTCCTATGCCTCCACCCTTCTGTCTGCTATTCTGTTTCTCTCCTCCTCCTATGCCTCCACCCTTCTGTCTGCTATTCTGTTTCTCTCCTCTTCCTATGCCTCCACCCTTCTGTCTGCTATTCTGTTTCTCTCCTCCTCCTCCTATGCCTCCACCCTCTGTCTGCTATTCTGTTTCTCTCCTCCTCCTATGCCTCCACCCTCTGTCTGCTATTCTGTTTCTCTCCTCCTCCTATGCCTCCACCCTCTGTCTGTTATTCTGTTTCTCTCCTCCTCCTATGCCTCTGCTATTCTGTTTCTCTCCTCCTCCTATGCCTCCACCCTCTGTCTGCTATTCTGTTTCTCTCCTCCTCCTATGCCTCCACCCTCTGTCTGCTATTCTGTTTCTCTCCTCCTCCTATGCCTCCACCCTCTGTCTGTTATTCTGTTTCTCTCCTCCTCCTATGCCTCCACCCTTCTGTCTGCTATTCTGTTTCTCTCCTCCTCCTATGCCTCCACCCTCTGTCTGTTATTCTGTTTCTCTCCTCCTCCTATGCCTCCACCCTGTTATTCTGTTTCTCTCCTCCTCCTATGCCTCCACCCTCTGTCTGCTATTCTGTTTCTCTCCTCCTCCTATGCCTCCACCCTCTGTCTGTTATTCTGTTTCTCTCCTCCTCCTATGCCTCCACCCTCTGTCTGTTATTCTGTTTCTCTCCTCCTCCTATGCCTCCACCCTCTGTCTGCTATTCTGTTTCTCTCCTCCTCCTATGCCTCCACCCTGTTATTCTGTTTCTCTCCTCCTCCTATGCCTCCACCCTCTGTCTGTTATTCTGTTTCTCTCCTCCTCCTATGCCTCCACCCTCTGTCTGTTATTCTGTTTCTCTCCTCCTCCTATGCCTCCACCCTCTGTTATTCTGTTTCTCTCCTCCTCCTATGCCTCCACCCTGTTATTCTGTTTCTCTCCTCCTCCTATGCCTCCACCCTGTTATTCTGTTTCTCTCCTCCTCCTATGCCTCCACCCTCTGTCTGTTACCCTCTTCTGTTTCTCTCCTCCTCCTATGCCTCCACCCTGTTATTCTGTTTCTCTCCTCCTCCTATGCCTCCACCCTCTGTCTGTTATTCTGTTTCTCTCCTCCTCTATGCCTCCACCCTGTTATTCTGTTTCTCTCCTCCTCCTATGCCTCCACCCTGTTATTCTGTTTCTCTCCTCCTCTATGCCTCCACCCTGTTATTCTGTTTCTCTCCTCCTCCTATGCCTCCCACCCTCTGTCTGTTATTCTGTTTCTCTCCTCCTCCTATGCCTCCACCCTCTGTCTGTTATTCTGTTTCTCTCCTCCTCCTATGCCTCCACCCTCTGTCTGTTATTCTGTTTCTCTCCTCCTCCTATGCCTCCACCCTGTTATTCTGTTTCTCTCCTCCTCCTATGCCTCCACCCTGTTATTCTGTCTGCCTCCACCCTGTTATTCTGTTTCTCTCCTCCTCCTATGCCTCCACCCTCTGTCTGTTATTCTGTTTCTCTCCTCCTCCTATGCCTCCACCCTCTGTCTTATTCTGTTTCTCTCCTCCTCCTATGCCTCCACCCTCTGTCTGTTATTCTGTTTCTCTCCTCCTCCTATGCCTCCACCCTTCTGTCTGCTATTCTGTTTCTCTCCTCCTCCTATGCCTCCACCCTTCTGTCTGCTATTCTGTTTCTCTCCTCCTCCTATGCCTCCACCCTTCTGTCTGCTATTCTGTTTCTCTCCTCCTCCTATGCCTCCACCCTTCTGTCTGCTATTCTGTTTCTCTCCTCCTCCTATGCCTCCACCCTTCTGTCTGCTATTCTGTTTCTCTCCTCTTCCTATGCCTCCACCCTTCTGTCTGCTATTCTTTCTCTCCTCCTCTGCCTCCACCCTCTGTCTGCTATTCTGTTTCTCTCCTCCTATGCCTCCACCCTCTGTCTGCTATTCTGTTTCTCTCCTCCTCCTGCCTCCACCCTCTGTCTGTTATTCTGTTTCTCTCCTCCTCCTATGCCTCTGCACCCTCTGTCCACCTCTGTCTATTCTGTTTCTCTCCTCCTCCTATGCCTCCACCCTCTGTCTGCTATTCTGTTTCTCTCCTCCTCCTATGCCTCCACCCTCTGTCTGTTATTCTGTTTCTCTCCTCCTCCTATGCCTCCACCCTTCTGTCTGTTATTCTGTTTCTCTCCTCCTCCTATGCCTCCACCCTCTGTCTGTTATTCTGTTTCTCTCCTCCTCCTATGCCTCCACCCTGTTATTCTGTTTCTCTCCTCCTCCTATGCCTCCACCCTCTGTCTGTTATTCTGTTTCTCTCCTCCTCCTATGCCTCCACCCTCTGTCTGTTATTCTGTTTCTCTCCTCCTCCTATGCCTCCACCCTCTGTCTGTTATTCTGTTTCTCTCCTCCTCCTATGCCTCCACCCTCTGTCTTATTCTGTTTCTCTCCTCCTCCTATGCCTCCACCCTGTTATTCTGTTTCTCTCCTCCTATGCCTCCACCCTCTGTCTGTTATTCTGTTTCTCTCCTCCTCCTATGCCTCCACCCTCTGTCTGTTATTCTGTTTCTCTCCTCCTCCTATGCCTCCACCCTCCTGTTATTCTGTTTCTCTCCTCCTCCTATGCCTCCACCCTGTTATTCTGTTTCTCTCCTCCTCCTATGCCTCCACCCTGTTATTCTGTTTCTCTCCTCCTCCTATGCCTCCACCCTGTTATTCTGTTTCTCTCCTCCTCCTATGCCTCCACCCTCTGTCTGTTATTCTGTTTCTCTCCTCCTCCTATGCCTCCACCCTGTTATTCTGTTTCTCTCCTCCTCCTATGCCTCCACCCTCTGTCTGTTATTCTGTTTCTCTCCTCCTCCTATGCCTCCACCCTGTTATTCTGTTTCTCTCCTCCTCCTATGCCTCCACCCTGTTATTCTGTTTCTCTCCTCCTCCTGCCTCCACCCTGTTATTCTGTTTCTCTCTCTCCTCCTATGCCTCCACCCTCTGTCTGTTATTCTGTTTCTCTCCTCCTCCTATGCCTCCACCCTCTGTCTGTTATTCTGTTTCTCTCCTCCTCCTATGCCTCCACCCTCTGTCTGTTATTCTGTTTCTCTCCTCCTCCTATGGCTCCACCCTGTTATTCTGTTTCTCTCCTCCTCCTATGCCTCCACCCTGTTATTCTGTTTCTCTCCTCCTCCTATGCCTCCACCCTGTTATTCTGTTTCTCTCCTCCTCCTATGCCTCCACCCTCTGTCTGTTATTCTGTTTCTCTCCTCCTCCTATGCCTCCACCCTGTTATTCTGTTTCTCTCCTCCTCCTATGCCTCCACCCTCTGTCTGTTATTCTGTTTCTCTCCTCCTCCTATGCCTCCACCCTGTTATTCTGTTTCTCTCCTCCTCCTATGCCTCCACCCTCTGTCTGTTATTCTGTTTCTCTCCTCCTCCTATGCCTCCACCCTGTTATTCTGTTTCTCTCCTCCTCCTATGCCTCCACCCTGTTATTCTGTTTCTCTCCTCCTCCTATGCCTCCACCCTGTTATTCTGTTTCTCTCCTCCTCCTATGCCTCCACCCTGTTATTCTGTTTCTCTCCTCCTCCTATCCTTTCTCCCACCATTAAAGCTCTGTCACAGAGCTACAAAACATTTGTCTAAATGTTTACTGATGAACATTCTTTACTAAAAATAAACAAATAGTATAACAATCTCTCTGTCTGTGGCCCCAACCTCCATAAAGCTGCTGTCACTAGACACTGGAGATTCTCTATAAAGACCGGCAAAAGCCAAACTGGTGACACCAGCTGATAATGTGAAGGAAACCCTGTAGAAACAGAATTATTTAAGGGTTTTGACAAATCTGTGGCTTGTTAGTTTACCCTTGGGTCTGAGTAAACACAATTGGCTCCAGCCTTGACAATGTTGGCCTAATACCAATACTGTTCCCAGGACCCTGGACTTTCAAACGTATAGTCTCATGTTTAGAAAGTAGTATAGTTTTGTATATCATTTACAAGTGATATCCAGAGCATTCGGAAAGTATTCAGACCCCTTCACTTTTTCCACATTTTGTTATGTTGCAGCCTTATTCTAAAATGGATTTAAAAAATGTAAATCCTCATCAATCTACACACAATACTCCATAATGACAAAGCAACATTTCTCATTTCTAAATATATATATATATATACTTTTTAATATTAAGTTTACATACAGCTGAAGTCGGAAGTTTACATATACCTTAGACAAATACATTTAAACTCAGTTTCACAATTACTGATATTTAATCCTAGTAAAAAGTTCCCATCTTAGGTCAGTTGGGACCACGAGTTTATTTAAAGAAAGTGAAATGTCATAATAACAGTAGAGATAGATTTATTTCAGCTTTTATTTCTTTCATCACATTCCCAGTGGGTCAGAAGTTAACATACTAATTGAGTGTATTTGTTGGCATTGCCTTGAAATTGTTTCACTTGGGTCAAACATTTCAGGTAGCCTTCCACAAGCTTCCCACAATAAGTTGGGTGAATTTTGGCCCATTCCTCCTGACAGAGCTGGTGGAGCTGAGTCAGGTTTGTAGGCCTCCTTGCTCGCACACGCTTTTTCAGTTCTGCCCACAAATTTTCTATGGGATTGAGGTCAGGGCTTTGTGATGGCCACTCCAATACCTTGACTTTGTTGTCCTTAAGCCATTTTGCCACAACTTTGGAAGTATGCTTGGGGTCATTGTCCATTTGGAAGACCCATTTGCGACCAAGCTTTAACCTCCTGACTGATGTCTTGAGATGTTGCTTCAATATATCCACATAATTTCCCTCCCTCATGATGCCATCTATTTTGTGAAGTGCACCAGTCCCTCCTGCAGCAAAGCACCCCCACAACATGATGCTGCCACCCCCGTGCTTCACGGTTAGGATGGTGTTCTTTGGCTTGCAAGCCTCCCCCTTTTTCATCCAAACATAATGATGGTCATTATGGCCAAACAGTTCTATTTTTGTTTCATCAGACCAGAGGACATTTCTCCAACAAGTATGATATTTGTCCCCATGTGCAGTTGCAAACCGTAGTCTGGCTTTTTTATGGTGGTTTTGGAGCAGTGGCTTCTTCCATGCTGAGCGGCCTTTCAGGCTGTGTTGATATAGGACTCATTTTACTGTGGATATAGATACTTTTGTACCTGTTTCCTCCAGCATCTTCACAAGGTCCTTTGCTGTTGTTCTGGGATTGATTTTCACTTTTCGCACCAAAGTACATTCATCTCTAAGAGACAGAACGCGTTTCCTTCCTGAGCGCTATGACGGCTGCGTGGTCCCTTGGTGTTTATACTTGTGTACTATTGTTTGTACAGATGAACGTGGTACCTTCAGGCATTTGGAAATTGCTCCCAAGGCTGAACAAAACTTGTGAAGGTCTACAATGATTTTCTGAGGTCTTGGCTGATTTCATTTGATTTTTCCATGATGTCAAGCAAAGAGGCACTGAGTTTGAAGGTAGGCCTTGAAATACATCCACGGGTACACCTCCAATTGACTCAAATGATGTCAATTAGCCTATCAGAAGCTTCTAAAGCCATGACATCATTTTCTGGAATTTTCCAATCTGTTTAAAGGCACAATCAAGTTAGTGTATGTACATTTCTGACCCACTGGAATTGTGATACAGTGAAATAATCTGTCTGTAAACAATTGTTGGAAAAATGACTTGTGTCATGCACAAAGTAGATGTCTGATACGGACTTACCAAAACTATAGTTTATTAACAAGAAATGTGCGGAGTGGTTGAAAAAGGAGTTTTAATAACTCCAACCTAAGTGTATGTAAACTTCTGACTTCAACTGTAAGTATTCAGACCATTTACTCAGTACTTTGTTGAAGCACCTTTGGCTGTGATTACAGCCGAGAGTCTTCTTGGGTATGACGCTACAAGCTTGGCACACATGTATTTGGTGGAGTTTCTCCCATTCTTCTCTGCAGATCCTCTCAAGCTCTGTCAGGTTGGACGGGGAGTGTTGCTGCACAGCTATTTTCAAGTCTCTCCAGAGATGTTGGATCAGGTCCAGGCTCTGGGTGGGCCTTCCAAAGACATTCAGAGACTTGTCCCGAAGCCCCTCCTGCGTTCTCTTGGCTGTGTGCTTAGGGTCGTTGTCCTGTTGGAAGGCGAACCTTCAACCCAGTCTGAGGTTCTCAGCACTCTGGAGCAGGTTTTCATCAAGGATCTCTCTGTACTTTGCTCCGTTCATCTTTCCCTCGATCTTGACTAGTCTTAGTCCCTGCCACTGAAAAACATCCCCACAGCATGATGCTGCCACCACCATGCTTTACTGTAGGGATGGTGCCAGGTTTCCTCCAGACGTGACGTTTGGCATTCAGGCCAAAGAGTTCAATCTTGGTTTCATCAGACCAGAGAATCTTGTTTCTCATGGTCTGAGAGTCCTTTAGGTGCCTTTTGACAAACCCCAAGCGGGCTGTCATGTGCCTTTTACTGAGGAGTGGATTCCATTTGGACCACTCTACCATAAATACCTGATTGCTGGAGTGCTGCAGAGATGGTTGTCCTTCTGGAAGGTTCTCCCATCTCCACAGAGGAACTCTGGAGCTCTGTCAGAGTGACCATCGGGTTCTTGGTCACCTCCCTGACAAAGGCACTTCTCCCCTGATTGTTCAGTTTGGCCGGGCAGCCAGCTCTAGGAAGAGTCTTGGTGGTTCCAAACTTCTTCCATTTAGGAATGATGAAGGCCACTGTGTTCTTGGGGACCATTAATGCTGCAGATTAAAAACATTTATTTTTTTACCCTTCCCCAGATCTGTGCCAACACAATCTTGTCTCGGAGCTCTACTAACAATTCCTTCAACCCCATGGCTTGGTTTTTGCTCTGACATGCACTGTCAATTGTGGGACCTTATATAGACAGGTTTGTGCCTTTCCAAAACATGTCCAATTAATGGAATCTACACAGATGGTCTCCAATGAAGTTGTAGAAACATCTCAAGTATGATCAATGGAAACAATGCACCTGAGCTCAATTCCGAGTCTCATAACAAAGGGTATGTATACACATGTAAATAACATATTTCTGTTTTTTATATTTAATCAATTTTCTAAAATGTGTAACAACGTGTTTTTCATATGTCAATATGGAGTGTTGTGTATAGATTGTCATTTAACATAAGGACATTTAAAATATATATATATTTTACAATAAGGCTGTAACATAACAAAACATGGGAAAAGGGAAGGGGTCTGAATACCTTCAGAATGCACCGTACGTTTTTAAGAGAAAGCTTTTCAATTGGCATCTCTCCCCCTGTTTTCAGTCACAGGTGGGGACAGTGCAGGAGTTGGGCTCATGAGTTGTGCTCCAATTTGACTGAGGATAGCTTCATTTGTGACCTATGTACAAATTAGAATTGTGCACAGCAGAGCACAAGAGTTTCCACATCAATGTTAAAATGAGTTAATTAGTTAAGTTATTAAATGTTATATTCCAATGTAATTTAATGTTATTAGTTATATTCCATTCCAATGAATATATTTGTTTTATGAATTAAAAACATCTATTGAAAACCGTTTGCTCCTGAATGTCATTGTAAAGACTGCTGGGATTTAAAATCTTGCATTATTCAAATCATATTTTGTGCAATTGTACATAATGGATGGTATGGATAAGAAACAACAAAGAAAATGAATGTGCAGGGGAGTTAAATAGAGAACTTTACATCAGATCTCTTCATAGTGCGGATATTAATGGTGATATGCGCAACACAACCCCCCCATCTTTTATTTAAATAATTAACATAAGACAACTCAACTTAGCTTTTGAGTATTACTTACCAAATCATTTAATTTCTCTCTGTCAATCTTCTACCGGGGTAACTGGCTTCCCCTGGGGCCAGTAGTCTAGTACTTTTAAAAAACACCCCTTTTCTAGAAACAACGTTTCATGAATTAACAAAAATAAAGTGTAAACTGTAGCCATTAATTTCCATTTATAGTTTATTCCCCTAAACATGACCTTCATCTACATACACCCCCCCCAGAACATAGCTTTTTTTGTGTCAGCAATTAGACATTGTTCTTAGGGTACTAGGGGGTAACTAGGCCCCCCTATCTCTGGAAAATGTCAACAGAGCACTGAGCTTACCAAAAGATTTTTACATGTAATTTCAATCATGTCATGTTAATTTACATTTTTGCGACTAGCAGAAACAACTTTGCAGATGACCACAACATGTCAAATCCTCAATAGTCCATGAGAAAGCAACCCCGCTCTGTCAACAAAGTTCTATATTTAGGTTACGAAATCAAACTTTTTGGATATAATGCTAATGATACAAATGTATGTGGACACCCCTTCAAATGAGTGGATTCGGCTATTTCAGCCACACCTGTTCCTGACAGGTGTATAAAATCGAGCACACAGCCATGCAATCTCCATAGACAAACATTGGCAGTAGAATAGCCTTACTGAAGAGCTCAGTGACTTTCAACGTGGCACTGTCATATGATTCCCCCTTTCCAACAAGTTAGTTCATCAAATTTCTGCCCTGCTAGAGCTTCCCTGGACAACTGCAAGTGCTGCTAGAGCTTCCCTGGACAACTGTAAGTGCTGTTATTGTGAAGTGGAAACTCCTTTTCCATCTGTTTATCCACAAATCAAAGCCTTTACTTATGCCAATTTTTTAAAAGATGGAACATTTAAGAAAAATGCATCCATGCCTTTTATTTCCCCCAAAATATAAACTCGTAGCTTTCATTTGATATGCTCCAAATATCGAATTTGATAACTTCATGGGGACTTTTCCATGAAAATGCCCCTTCTTAAGTTAAAATGTATTTTATAACATAAGGAAAGTGACATTTCATCACCATAGCGCGTTCCCCCGCTCTGGGCAGAGTGTGGACACCCTAAACATAACTGAAAATAAAATAATTAGCCTATAGGCATGAAACAAAATCTATTAAATATTTTATTGATATAATCCAGTAATAAAATAAACCTACCTCTCCGTGGACAGGTCCCGTCCAGAAAGCAGTGGACTGTCAGCGCAGACAGGAGAACCGCCAGCCTGATCCACGATGCATCTTTACGCTTCTTTAATGCGAGTCATCTCTCTGTGTCGGTAAATCCAATCACACCGTATCAGTAGACTAGATTATAAAGCTTCTCCCTTTCAGACATCAATTAACACTCATTTGAAACGCAGAAAAAACCGTTATACAAATTGTCCCTGTTCCCGTCCAAGCTCTCCAGACTACCTCTCCGCTGGCCTGAGTCTGGACTGCCGTTATGAGCAGCTGTTGATTTACATAACTCAAATAGATCAGACCACCTTCTGTGTTTTAATAAAATAACAGAAGCGAAGACATCACCAGATCTGTTGCAGAAACGTTGCAAACGACGTAACGGGGAGGGAACTACATGAATTTGTCTTAATAGCCTAATTACACCCCAGGCATCAACTAAATGGACCACCTCCAGTCTCTCTCACACAGACACACACACACACACACACACTCCCAACAAACTATATTTAATCTGTATCGCGGAAGTTCAGTTTTACAGCGTGATTGAAAATTCAAGGTAATGTTCCCGCTTTAGCGGAGACTGTATTCACGGTAAACGCTGCATGTCGGCTCAATCGGAAATTACCATTACAAGTTTATCCCGCATTATGTAACGATTCAGCGATACAGAGAGAATATATCCCTAAACCTCAGTTTCTTCTGGTCAGACAACATGAACTCTCAGAAATCGGACATTGCGAAAGTACAGATAGTGTCGTGTCCATGTGTCAAACTCCTTTCCAGATAAAACTGTCCATGTTTGAAGGGCGAAAGGCCAGAAGCACTTTTGCGGAGCCAGCGCGCTGGGGAGAGTATGTGACAAAACAAACACTAGGTTTACGTAGTACACTGCTTTTTCAGGAGATTGAGCAAACATTTTGTAATCTTGACTGGTCCTAATGACATGGTCAGTAATAATAACCTGCTTCTCCGAAGGCCACGTTCACCTTGTTTTGCTCTTTAGGTTATGGAGATAAGGCCCGGGTTGCGGTTAAGAACATTGAGACAAACGTCTGTAAAAAGTGCTATAAATAGGTTAGATTGATTGTTTCCCTCATTATAAACATTATTCCCTGTACAGTCACACAACAAACGAAATCATACTTTGATGTCAACTGTAAATAATTATATTTCAGTTGACACTTCCTCTTTGGATTGACAAACACTTGAGTAATTTTCTTAACTTGAACGTTCTCACTGAAACCCAACATCAACCTGCTGTATCTATCTATGACACCAGTGCTTGAAGTGGACTGAAATAGGGCGCCCCTACTGTTTATAATTATGTGCCACAGAAATATTTTAAAGCAAAACTCTGTAAGAGGTGCCAAAACTCAAAACAGTTCTACATTTGAGGTGCGATACTCGGTACTAGTGCGTTCTGGCACAATTCAAGCACTTTATAACACGTTGCAACACAATCTCACACTCAACTCGTGCAAATATGTACAAAAAGTATTTAAGCATATTTTGTGTGTTTTTGTGTGGCTTAATTCGTGTGAAAAGACACATTTTTGTGCAACTTAATTAATAGGAAAATACAGTTTTGGGGGGCAAACGTAGGAACAATATTTTCAAAGTTATTTGAGCATTTTATGTTGTATTTTCACACACATTAAGCCACATAAAAACGCACAAAATCTGGTGAAATACTTTTTGTACATATTTGCACAAATTGAGTGTGATATTGTGTTGCACTGACTTACAGGTGGTTTGAGCCCTCTACAGCAGGGAGAGACAGGTCCAGCAGAGACTGGTTGTGCTGGTTTCACCCTATAATCTTTCTAACCAGAGGCTGTATGCTATAGAATAGTGGTATTCAAACTTGTTCAGCTGGGACCCCATTTTTTCTGGAAACAATTTCCGGGGAAGCCATTTTTCTTCACAACATTTCTTTTTGCGACCCCATTCCACCCCAAAACAAATAACATAAATTCCGATTTTTACATCAACAAATAACCTTCAATTCATTACATGTTCATCTCTTTTATCAAATTAAAAGAAAACAAATACATTTTATTTTTCAAATTATCTTTCTCAAAAATGTTTTTATGTTGACCCATACAATAATCTGTCATTTTTTGTTCATAAATATATATATATTTTTTGCCGCGATCCACTCACAACCTGGACTTTGAATATCACTGCTGTAGAGTACAACAGCTGTCTCACCTAGTTTCACCCTATATTACATTTACATTTACATTTAAGTCATTTAGCAGACGCTCTTATCCAGAGCGATCTTTCTAACCAGAAGCTGTATGCTGTAGAGTACAACAGCTGTCTCACCTAGTTTCACCCTATATCTTTCTAACCAGAAGCTGTATGCTGTAGAGTACAACAGCTGTCTCACCTAGTTTCACCCTATATCTTTCTAACCAGAAGCTGTATGCTGTAGAGTACAACAGCTGTCTCACCTAGTTTCACCCTATATCTTTCTAACCAGAAGCTGTATGCTGTAGAGTACAACAGCTGTCTCACCTAGTTTCACCCTATATCTTTCTAACCAGAAGCTGTATGCTGTAGAGTACAACAGCTGTCTCACCTAGTTTCACCCTAATATCTTTCTAACCAGAAGCTGTATGCTGTAGAGTACAACAGCTGTCTCACCTAGTTTCACCCTAATATCTTTCTAACCAGAAGCTGTATGCTGTAGAGTACAACAGCTGTCTCACCTTGTTTCACCCTATATCTTTCTAACCAGAAGCTGTATGCTGTAGAGTATAACAGCTGTCTCACCTAGTTTCACCCTATATCTTTCTAACCAGAAGCTGTATGCTGTAGAGTACAACAGTGAGAGCATCATTCCAGTGGCCCTGGAGGACTGGGTTCGTTTCCCCTGCTGTATAGAAGGAATACGTTACATGATGACATGCCTAGTAGAGGGATGAACTGGGTTGATCATCATTACTGTGGATTTATTAAGGCTTAATAATAATAACCCTGATCCCCCCCCCCCCCCAAGCCTCCGTCCGCCCCAAAGCAACATGGACGCCATAGAGGGCTTATTGTCCATTGTCTCTCACAACGCCTCAGAGTCAGTCCGCCCCAAAGCAACATGGACGCCATAGAGGGCTTATTGTCCATTGTCTCTCACAACGCCTCAGAGTCAGTCTGCCCCAAAGCAACATGGAGGCCTAGGTTGTTGTTAGAAGTCCATCTCCTCTCTCTTAAGCCCAGTACGGGTGGGGCTCAGAGTCAGAGAATTAACTGTAGTTCTGGTCACCAATATGGTGCAGTGGAGGAGGATGAAGAAGAACATGACGAAGAGGAGTCTTGCTGTGTCCTGTAAGGTTAAAATGGCGTTCTCACTGAGAACTATAGTGAACACAGAAACTCTGCCCATGAACTTATGATGACATATACTACAACATTCCAGCAAGGACAGCATCCTGCATTCTTCAGTCATTGGTTGGCTGACTGAACCCCTCAGTGTCCTGCCAAGTTATTGGCTAAAACAACAGACAGACTATGTATGTGAACATTTCAGTCAGGCAGACAGATAGAGAATGTACAGTAGTATGTTCCCATAAGAGTGTAGGATGGTGCAGCCTGTCTGGTTTGACTAAGCCTTTGGGGATGGTGGCACAGCAATATGTAATCATGAATACAAAGACCAGGACCACTGATAAGGTTCTAGAGACATTCCTCATACAGACTGTACAGGTTAGAGGGACAGCTCTACACTACTGCATTGGTTTACACGCTGTCATACATTATTAGAGAAGGTAGATAGCATTACTTGGCCTATTAAAGACATGTTTATGATTGGTTAACAGCTGGATACAGACAGGTGTATTGGAGTACTATGTCTAACAGCAGCTCATCATAAAAACACGCATTCTGCTATTTCATCTCAACTCACCACCTTTCTGATGATCAAATGAACCTCTCTTCTGTCATAAAGACTCAATTCACCACCTTTCTGACCATCAAATGAACCTATCTTCTGTCATAAAGACTCAATTCACCACCTTTCTGACCATCAAATGAACCTCTCTTCTGTCATAAAGACTCAATTCACCACCTTTCTGACCATCAAATGAACCTCTCTTCTGTCATAAAGACTCAATTCACCACCTTTCTGACCATCAAATGAACCTCTCTTCTGTCATAAAGACTCAACTCACCACCTTTCTGACCATCAAATGAACCTCTCTTCTGTCATAAAGACTCAATTCACCATCTTTCTGATGATCAAATTAACCTATCTTCTGTCATAAAGACTCAATTCAATACTTTGTTTTGAACCAATCTGATATGATGTTATGACATATGATCCATTGTATAAATAGTATAGTCATGTCTGAACCACAGCAGTGCTGTTGGAGCGGGGTTTCTGTCCGGAACCCTGTGGTACCAAGCTCTTCAGCAGATGGTTACATCATTTGCATGAAGAAGTGCTTCTTTCAGCCTGCCTCATTGGTTGAAGAAGACAGAGAAGTGGGTTGTGGGTAGTCTGAGCATGTCTATCACAACTACCACACACTATCTTTCAGACGGAAACATATATGTACCAACACTATTGCAACGACAGTGTCATACAAATGCCAGTGGGTGTTGATGGGTGTGCATGCCTTCCGCCTACAATGGCTGCCACTTTGGATCTCTTCCTAACCCAGGGTGAGTGCCATTCCAAACATACCACCTTCAGTATTCCAAACTTCCAAATGCAGTATTTCTTCACGTATTCCAAGAGAATCCAGTGGGATATGACAGCCTGTCCTTCTTCTTTCTATCATCTGTCCATCTGTCTGTCCGTCTCACACGGTGTGGTTGGTTTCCTTGGGAACAGGGGGAGGTCCCGGGCTGCTGGTTCCGCTGGTGCGAGAGGCGCCGCCCCTCCAACCAAATAGAGCATCCTGCAGGACAGGTGGAATACCAGGTTACTGTTGTGTGTGTGAGGTTGTGTGTGTGAGGTTGTGTGTGTGAGGTTGTGTGTGTGTGAGGTTGTGTGTGTCAGGTTGTGTGTGAGGTTGTGTGTGTGAGGTTGTGTGTGAGATTGTGTGTGTCAGGTTGTGTGTGTCAGGTTGTGTGTGTGTGTGAGGTTGTGTGTGTCAGGTTGTGTGTGAGGTTGTGTGTGTCAGGTTGTGTGTGAAGTTGTGTGTATGAGGTTGTGTGTGAGGTTGTGTGTGTGAGGTTGTGTGTGTCAGGTTGTGTTTGAGGTTGTGTGTGTGAGGTTGTGTGTGTGTGTGTGAGGTTGTGTGTGTGAGGTTGTGTGTGTGAGGTTGTGTGTGTGTGAGGTTGTGTGTGTGTGAGGTGTGTGTGTGTGTGAGGTTGTGTGTGTGAGGTTGTGTGTGTGAGGTTGTGTGTGTGTGAGGTTGTGTGTGTGAGGTTATGTGTGTGTGTCAGGTTGTGTGTGTGTGTGAGGTTGTGTGTGTGTGAGGTTGTGTGTGTGAGGTTGTGTGTGTGAGGTTTGTGTGTGTGTGAGGTTGTGTGTGTGAGGTTATGTGTGTGTGTCAGGTTGTGTGTGTGTGAGGTTGTGTGTGTGTGAGGTTGTGTGTGTGAGGTTATGTGTGTGTGTGAGGTTGTGTGTGTGTGTGAGGTTGTGTGTGTGTGAGGTTGTGTGTGTGAGGTTATGTGTGTGTGTCAGGTTGTGTGTGTGAGGTTGTGTGTGTGTGAGGTTGTGTGTGTGAGGTTATTGTGTGTGTGAGGTTGTGTGTGTGTGTGAGGTTGTGTGTGTGTGTGAGGTTGTGTGTGTGTGTGAGGTTGTGTGTGTGTGAGGTTGTGTGTGTGTGAGGTTGTGTGTGTGTGTGAGGTTGTGTGTGTGTGAGGTTGTGTGTGTGTGAGGTTGTGTGTGTGTGAGGTTGTGTGTGTGTGTGAGGTTGTGTGTGTGTGAGGTGTGTGTGTGTGTGAGGTTGTGTGTGTGAGGTTGTGTGTGTGTGAGGTTGTGTGTGTGTGTGAGGTTGTGTGTGTGTGAGGTTGTGTGTGTGTGAGGTTGTGTGTGTGTGAGGTTGTGTGTGTGTGAGGTTGTGTGTGTGTGTGAGGTTGTGTGTGTGAGGTGTGTGTGTGAGGTTGTGTGTGTGTGTGAGGTGTGTGTGTGTGTGTGAGGTTGTGTGGTTGTGAGGTTGTGTGTGTGTGAGGTTGTGTGTGTGTGTGAGGTTGTGTGTGTGTGAGGTTGTGTGTGTGAGGTTGTGTGTGTGAGGTTGTGTGTGTGTGTGAGGTTGTGTGTGTGTGAGGTTATGTGTGTGTGTGAGGTTGTGTGTGTGTGTGAGGTTATGTGTGTGTGTGAGGTTGTGTGTGTGTGTGTGTGAGGTTGTGTGTGTGTGTGAGGTTGTGTGTGTGTGTGAGGTTATGTGTGTGTGTGAGGTTGTGTGTGTGAGAAAGAGATTAAAGAAGATGACAGTATCTCACCTGTACAGCGCCCAGACTAAGGTTCCAGCCACCAACCGAGTCTCCCCCAGGACTCCTCACAGAGGTGGGAGTGAGAGCGTCAGCAGAGGGGACCTGGGCTGGAGCTAACGCTGGAGGTGTGTTTGTGGGAGGGCCAGAAGCCACCTGTGGGAGTATGACAGGCAGCGTGTGTGTTCCCTCCTCCAGGGGAGTATCCTGTGACCCCCCCAGGAGAGAGGATGAATTAGACAGGGGGGGAGCCGATCCAGACACATAGCTAGGTGCCGGGCTGCTCTCTCCTGAGGCGTTCTGCGGGGGATGTGTATTTGAGTGTTTCTTTTTGCGCAGGGTGTCTATCCAGCTGGAACTGTGTCTGGAGGCAAAGTTGGCCAGGGCCAGGGAGGACAGTCTCATGTTCTTCCCAGAGGTGATGAGCTCCCCAAAGCCCTCCTGGTGGGCAAAGGCATATCCTGACCTCCTGAACCCGCCCCTCGCCCCCAGACGACCCTCAGGCACGCCCCCGCCCCTGACTCCTCCCATGCATCGACCCGCTGGCTTCCTCGTCTTCTGACGCACCAGCTGGGTGTAACGCACCTGGAGGGGGGAGAGGGGTCAGGGCAAGGGAGGGGTGAGAGCAGGGGAGGTAGAGGGGGAGGGAGAGCAGGGGAGGTAGAGGGGGAGGGGGGAAAGGGAGAGGTAGAGAGGACAGACAGGAGGGTTATTTCTTAGTATAAAGGGATATGTAGGGTTTAACACTGGTGACCGGTATCCTGGGACTTCCTGACCAAGCTCCTTCCCCTTTTTGGGAGAGAAATATTGACGGGTCCTGTAGACCAATAATCCCAAAAAAATATGCAGCACTAATGCAAAAATACTAAATATGCACGATAGCTGCATGCATGAACCGAACATAACGACTCCTTGGCTTCACAACCTACATTAGACCAGTCATCACAACGCTAGCAGCCTTTACATATTTAGCCTATAGGCCTGCTCAACATAGTCCTCAATATAAAACATCACTTACATGCATGACTTCCATAAACTGCATTGCTGACTATCATGTGTAGGCTACACACGACCTGTTTTAACACAGTTACTGAAGGCAATCTCCACTTCACATTCACAAAGCTCCAGCCATACTCACTGTTAACAAGATGGTAGGTACATTGTGTCCACAAACGCTCTCGACGAAATAGACATTTGCAACATTGTTCCATGATGTTACAATAACAGAAATGAGTAGACAGGTCCCCTGATAGCCAGGTCCAGGTCATAAACCACAACCTTCTGAATCCCCATGATAGCCAGGTCCAGGTCATAAACCACAACCTTCTGAATCCCCCTGATAGCCAGGTCCAGGTCATAAACCACAACCTTCTGAATCCCCCTGATAGCCAGGTCCAGGTCATAAACCACAACCTTCTGAATCCCCCTGATAGCCAGGTCCAGGTCATAAACCACAACCTTCTGAATCCCCCTGATAGCCAGGTCCAGGTCATAAACCACAACCTTCTGAATCCCCCTGATAGCCAGGTCCAGGTCATAAACCACAACCTTCTGAATCCCCCTGATAGCCAGGTCCAGGTCATAAACCACAACCTTCTGAATCCTCCTGATAGCCAGGTCCAGGTCATAAACCACAACCTTCTGAATCCCCCTGATAGCCAGGTCCAGGTCATAAACCGGGTAGTAAGTTTTAAGTTCCTCGGCATACACATCACAGACAAACTGAAATGGTCCACTCACACAGACAGCATCGTGAAGAAGGCGCAGCAGCGCCTCTTCAACCTCAAGAGGCTGAAGAAATTCGGCTTGTCACCAAAAGCACTCACAAACTTCTACAGATGCACAATCGAGAGCATCCTGGCGGGCTGTATCACCGCCTGGTATGGCAACTGCTCCGCCCACAACCGTAAGGCTCTCCAGAGGGTAGTGAGGTCTGCACAACGCATCACCGGGGGCAAACTCCCTGTCCTCCAGGACACCTAGACCACCCGATGTCACAGGAAGGCCATAAAGATCATCAATGACAACAACCACCCGAGCCACTGCCTGTTCACCCCGCTATCATCCAGAAGGCGAGGTCAGTACAGGTGCATCAAAGCTGGGACCGAGAGACTGAAAAACAGCTTCTATCTCAAGGCCATCAGACTGTTAAACAGTCACCACTAACATTGAGTGGCTGCTGCCAACATACTGACTCAACTCAAGCCACTTTAATAATGGAAAAATGTATGTAAAAAAATGTATCACTATCCACTTTAAACAATGCCACTTAATATAATGTTTACATACCCTACATTACTCCTCTCATATGTATATACTGTACTCTATACCATCTACTGCATCTTGCCTATGCCGTTCTGTACCATCACTCATTCATATATTTTTATGTACATATTCTTCATCCCTTTACACTTGTGTGTATAAGGTAGTTGTTGTGAAATTGTTAGATTACTCGTTGGTTATTACTGCATTGTCGGAACTAGAAGCACAAGCATTTCGCTACACTCGCATTAACATCTGCTAACCATGTGTATGTGCAAATAAAATTTGATTTGATGAGTAAATTGTGACAAATACAACAAGAAACCATTCGTTTCCTGTCCGTGTTTCTCAATTGACAGTGGTATAATCAAAGATTTTTTATAACTAAACCAAAATAGACCACATCCTGTCTTTCCAAATTTTAAACAAATGAGTCATAGTGGGCAGAACAAGCAAAATGGTGGGCAGAGCCAAGCACAAGCTAGCGAGATCCTATTAGCTCGTTCTAGCATACATCTGCATATTTCCATTAGGAAACACCTACTTTGTGGAGTGAGCGTGTGCAATAACTCAATTAGCCTTTGCATTCCTTCTAAACAATGCCATTTCTTTTACAACTTTGGCAAAGGTTAAAATCTACAAAATGTAGTCCACTCTGTTCATAACAGATTTTAGTTTTGTGGACAGAAAACTGTATTGAGGTCATATGTTTCCCAGATGAGAAAATGTGCAGAATGTCGGCCAAAATCCATCTCCTTCCATCTTATCCCACTGTCAGCCACTGGGCTTCCTCTCACTACCATATTTGGTGGTGAGTGGGAATGGCAATCGGATGCTTCACATTTACACATCCGGTGAAATATCTGTCTCATTGTTCTATCTGTGGTATAATTATGTCAGATTTATTACAGGACGGTTGCAATTTTCTCAGGAAGGATGTGTAGAATGTGTAGATTGTTTTCGGACAATATTAAACCCTAGTGATAATGACGTATTATAAGGTGATAGGGACAGCTGATCTAGAGGGAATGAAGGTATATTCATGTCTGTAGGATAGACACAGACTCCGAGTCAGTATTTACAGAGAAGATAAGTGATGGGATACAGAGAGCGCTGGCGTACGCACAAACAGTTCATCATTGGTAGAGTTAGGGGACATTGGTGTGATTTCAGTCACAGCAATGAAGAGACAAACAGACAGAATCACAGTAGTATAGAGAGAAGACAGGAGTCATGGCTGACAGACTGAAGGCCAGACTGAAGGCCAGACTGAAGGCCAGAGTGAAGGCCAGACTGAAGGTCAGGCTGAAAGCCAGACTGAAGGTCAGACTGAAAGCCAGACTGAAGGTCAGACTGAAGGCCAGACTGAAGGCCAGACTGAAGGCCAGAGTGAAGGCCAGAGTGAAGGCCAGACTGAAGGCCAGACTGAAGGCCAGATTGATGTAGATGAGCACTGAAAGACTTTGAGACAGGAACAGAGGATCATAAAGAAGTGGTCATGAACCAGCATCCTTTCTTCATCCCATCCACTGATTTCACATGACTGAATTACTATTTTATTTGACCTTTATTTTACCAGTGTCGTGGAAGGATCAGAATATGTTGGTAACATTTGTAAGCTGTTTAATATTCATCAAATGTGTGTAAGTTAATTCTCATCAGAATGGTATTTTTGTGTAATTCTGTGGTGAGGTTGCAGTTATCTGTTCTATGTCAAAACTAAGTTGCATGGGCCGCTGAGAGGGGAGAGGTCAAAGTGTCATCATGTGTAAACATATCTTTTACTCCCTACCTTTTCTAGTGGGGAAGAAGGGTTGCAGTGTTGTTTCTATCTTAACCTATAGCCTCACCCTCCAGGAGTTTGTATTTAGAGTGGGTTGTATATAAATGACAATTTGATATATGCCTGTTGATATGGAGGATTTGGTTTATGGTTCTGGGGGTTGGGAAAGGAGACAAAGCTGAACGATGAATTATGTCTATGCTGTCTGACTATGTGTGTCTTTGCTATTAAAGGAACTCAGTTGCATTGTAAGGGGACTCTCAGAGAATTCACTGGGGAGACTGAATTTATCTGAGAGTCACAGGATTGTGATAGAGCTCATATAATTAAAGATGGACTTTTATAACTAACTCTGACGTGTGTGTGTGGTTTGCTCCCATGATTTGGTAAATAGAGGACATTTCCACGACACCAGGCAGGTCAACTAAGAACAAATACTTATTTACAATGACGGCCTGGCAATTGGTGAATGCTATCTGGAGTTTATCTTCTGTTTTCACCTATCCAATGTGTTAGTGAGTAGGATCAGTGATTAGGATGTGTTGGATCGAGGAGGAATGTACAGTGTGTGTGAAGTGTGTGAGTGTGACCAGAAGCATATTGTTCTCACCGTATCAGAGAGCTGTGAGTGTGACCAGAAGCATATTGTTCTCACTGTATCAGAGAGCTGTGAGTGTGGCCAGAAGCATATTGTTCTCACCGTATCAGAGAGCTGTGAGTGTGGCCAGAAGCATATTGTTCTCACCGTATCAGAGAGCTGTGAGTGTGGCCAGAAGCATATTGTTCTCACCGTATCAGAGAGCTGTGAGTGTGGCCAGAAGCATATTGTTCTCACCGTATCAGAGAGCTGTGAGTGTGGCCAGAAGCATATTGTTCTCACCGTATCAGAGAGCTGTGAGTGGGGCCAGAAGCATATTGTTCTCACCGTATCAGAGAGCTGTGAGTGGGGCCAGAAGCATATTGTTCTCACCGTATCAGAGAGCTGTGAGTGTGGCCAGAAGCATATTGTTCTCACCGTATCAGAGAGCTGTGAGTGTGGCCAGAAGCATATTGTTCTCACCGTATCAGAGAGCTGTGAGTGGGGCCAGAAGCATATTGTTCTCACTGTATCAGAGAGCTGTGAGTGTGGCCAGAAGCATATTGTTCTCACCGTATCAGAGAGCTGTGAGTGTGGCCAGAAGCATATTGTTCTCACCGTATCAGAGAGCTGTGAGTGGGGCCAGAAGCATATTGTTCTCACCGCATCAGAGAGCTGTGAGTGTGGCCAGAAGCATATTGTTCTCACCGTATCAGAGAGCTGTGAGTGGGGCCAGAAGCATATTGTTCTCACCGTATCAGAGAGCTGTGAGTGTGGCCAGAAGCATATTGTTCTCACCGTATCAGAGAGCTGTGAGTGTGGCCAGAAGCATATTGTTCTCACCGTATCAGAGAGCTGTGAGTGTGGCCAGAAGCATATTGTTCTCACTGTATCAGAGAGCTGTGAGTGGGGCCAGAAGCATATTGTTCTCACCGTATCAGAGAGCTGTGAGTGGGGCCAGAAGCATATTGTTCTCACCGTATCAGAGAGCTGTGAGTGGGGCCAGAAGCATATTGTTCTCACCGTATCAGAGAGCTGTGAGTGGGGCCAGAAGCATATTGTTCTCACCGTATCAGAGAGCTGTGAGTGGGGCCAGAAGCATATTGTTCTCACCGTATCAGAGAGCTGTGAGTGTGGCCAGAAGCATATTGTTCTCACTGTATCAGAGAGCTGTGAGTGTGGCCAGAAGCATATTGTTCTCACCGTATCAGAGAGCTGTGGTTTCAGGTCCAGTTTGAGGAATCGGAAAGCCAGAACTGGAACGATGCAGATCACTGTGGCCAAGACGATGGTCAGCCACACCAGCGGCTGGACCAGTGTGCTCTGGGCACTGCCTACGAAGTGGAACTGGTTGGGAAAGATGCTGAATAGAGTCTGGCTGTGCATAGCCAACATGATGGTGAAGAAGGAGCCCACAGAGCCCCACACAAAGAAATGGTTGATGGCTGTCCAGTAGCCTGTGTCCAGAGCAATCTACACACACACACACACACACACACACACACACACACACACACACACACACACACACACACACACACACACCCACACAGAGATTTAAGCAATAAGGCGTGAGCGGCTGTGGTACTATGCATGGCCAATATACCAGGGTTAACAGCTGTTCTTAGGCACGACGCAATGCGGAGTAACTAGAAGAGTAAAAATACATGTTTTATCATACCTGTGGTATATGGTCTGATATACCACGGCTTTCAGCTAATCAGCATTCAGGGCTCTAACCACCCAGTTTGTACTGAAAGCCGGTGTATATCAGACCGTATATAATAATAATAAGACACCTCGGGGGGGTTGTGGTATATGGTCTGATATACCACGGCTTTCAGCTAATCAGCATTCAGGGCTCTAACCACCCAGTTTGTACTGAAAGCCGGTGTATATCAGACCGTATATAATAATAATAAGACACCTCGGGGGGGTTGTGGTATATGGTCTGATATACCACGGCTTTCAGCTAATCAGCATTCAGGGCTCTAACCACCCAGTTTGTACTGAAAGCCGGTGTATATCAGACCGTATATAATAATAATAAGACACCTCGGGGGTTGTGGTATATGGTCTGATATACCACGGCTTTCAGCTAATCAGCATTCAGGGCTCTAACCACCCAGTTTGTACTGAAAGCCGGTGTATATCAGACCGTATATAATAATAATAAGACACCTCGGGGGGTTGTGCTATATGGTCTGATATACCACGGCTTTCAGCTAATCAGCATTCAGGGCTCTAACCACCAGTTTGTACTGAAAGCCGGTGTATATCAGACCGTATATAATAATAATAAGACACCTCGGGGGTTGTGGTATATGGTCTGATATACCACGGCTTTCAGCTAATCAGCATTCAGGGCTCTAACCACCCAGTTTGTACTGAAAGCCGGTGTATATCAGACCGTATATAATAATAATAAGACACCTCGGGGGGGGGTGTGGTATATGGCCAATATACCATGACTAACAGCTGTATCCAGGCTGTACTCTGCGTTGCGTCATGCATAAGAACTGCCCTTAGCCGTGGTATATTGGCCATTATCACAAACCCCTGAGGTGCCTTATTGCTATTATAAACTGGTTACCAACATAACTAGAACAGTAAACAAGTCTTTTTGTGTAATACCGTGGTATATTGTCTGATATACACACGGCCCAAACTACCCGGTTTATCATATGTAGCAAACCTTCAAACATGTTGCCTACAGGAAGTGGATACTTACCTGCACACTGACCACGATCACCAGGGCGGTGGCCGTGGTAACAGCAAAGGTCTGGTAGTCAGCGAGGGGTTCCCCGGTGCCCTGGGTTCCGTGGGACAGGATGGCATAGGGTACGAAGAACAACACAACACTAGTGTAGATACCCTGGGTTATACAGATGAAGAACTCTCTCTTGTTGAACAGCAGGTTAAGCTGACCTGGCTCATACAGCTTAGGATACTCCAGACTACGCTGCTCTGGGACGTCCTACAGAGGGAAAGAGGAACAACCAGGGGTCAAGGGTCAGGGGTCAAAGGGTACAGAGGTGCTTGGGAGACTCACCTGGTCAAATATTCCCATGGCCAGCACGGGGAGAGAGGTGTAGACGATGTTATAGAGAGTGATGAAGTACTGATCATATACTGTCTGAGAGAGTGAGAGAGAGAGAGAAGGATGAAGAGAGGGATGGAGAGAGGGAGAGAGAGAAAGATGGAGAGAGAGGGATGGAGAGAGAGAGGGATGGAAAAAGAGAGCGAGAGAGAGAAAGAAAAGAGAGAGACAGAGGGTAGGAGGGAGATAACAGAGAGAGATAGATAGAGAGGGTGAGAGGGAGAGAAACACACACAGTAAGAACGACAACCTCACCCCATTTAAGCCCCAATATAACATCATGCCCCATGAGTCTTCACTTCAGCCCTTATAGTTCCTCCTAAACACTCCTAACGTGTTTTTTGACAGTGAAGTCAAAACTATTTACCTCAACCCAACTTATAAAACCCTTCACCCCTCACCTCTAAACCACCGTTCCTGATCCCTCACCCTTGACCTCTCACCTGGGCAGAGAAGCCACAGAAGAAGCCAAACCAGAAGTGCACCATGGTGAAGGCAAAGTTCTTGTAGAAGAAGTAGCAGAGGAAGCGACACATGCGGAGGTAGGACCAGCGTCCGTGGACCAGCAGCAGGCGCTGGAGGAAGCGGAACTGGGAGAAGGAGTAGTCAGACGCCAGCACTGCCTGGATGCCCTCCTGGCCACTGATGCCCACTCCTATATGAGCCGCTGGGTGGGGGGGGTAGACAGACACTTCATATAGGTTATAGGAGAGGAGACAAGGACAGAGAGCAACTGTAGTCAGACGCCAGCACTGCCTGGATGCCCTCCTGGCCACTGATGCCCACTCCTATATGAGCCGCTGGGGGGGTAGACAGACACTTCATATAGGTTATAGGAGAGGAGACAAGGACAGAGAGCAACTGTAGTCAGACGCCAGCACTGCCTGGATGCCCTCCTGGCCACTGATGCCCACTCCTATATGAGCCGCTGGGGGTAGACAGACACTTCATATAGGTTATAGGAGAGGAGACAAGGACAGAGAGCAACTGTAGTCAGACGCCAGCACTGCCTGGATGCCCTCCTGGCCACTGATGCCCACTCCTATATGAGCCGCTGGGTGGGGGGGGTAGACAGACACTTCATATAGGTTATAGGAGAGGAGACAAGGACAGAGAGCAACTGTAGACAGACGCCAGCACTGCCTGGATGCCCTCCTGGCCACTGATGCCCACTCCTATATGAGCCGCTGGGGGGGGGGGTAGACAGACACTTCATATAGGTTATAGGAGAGGAGACAAGGACAGAGAGCAACTGTAGACAGACACCAGCACTGCCTGGATGCCCTCCTGGCCACTGATGCCCACTCCTATATGAGCCGCTGGGTGGGGGACACTTCATATAGGTAGACAGGACGCCAGCACTGCCTGGATGCCCTCCTGGCCACTGATGCCCACTCCTATATGAGCCGCTGGGGGGGGGGGGTAGACAGACACTTCATATAGGTTATAGGAGAGGAGACAAGGACAGAGAGCAACTGTAGACAGACACCAGCACTGCCTGGATGCCCTCCTGGCCACTGATGCCCACTCCTATATGAGCCGCTGGGGGGGGGGTAGACAGACACTTCATATAGGTTATAGGAGAGGAGACAAGGACAGAGAGCAACTGTAGTCAGACGCCAGCACTGCCTGGATGCCCTCCTGGCCACTGATGCCCACTCCTATATGAGCCGCTGGGGGGGTAGACAGACACTTCATATAGGTTATAGGAGAGGAGACAAGGACAGAGAGCAACTGTAGACAGACGCCAGCACTGCCTGGATGCCCTCCTGGCCACTGATGCCCACTCCTATATGAGCCGCTGGGGGGGGTAGACAGACACTTCATATAGGTTATAGGAGAGGAGACAAGGACAGAGAGCAACTGTAGTCAGACGCCAGCACTGCCTGGATGCCCTCCTGGCCACTGATGCCCACTCCTATATGAGCCGCTGGGGGGGTAGACAGACACTTCATATAGGTTATAGGAGAGGAGACAAGGACAGAGAGCAACTGTAGACAGACGCCAGCACTGCTTGGATACCCTCCTGGCCACTGATGCCCACTCCTATATGAGCCGCTGGGGGGGGGGTAGACAGACACTTCATATAGGTTATAGGAGAGGAGACAAGGACAGAGAGCAACTGTAGACAATTGAAAAGTGTAATTATCAGGGGTGTTAGTGCTGGGCTGGCACAGAAGCCTGCTATGCTCTTCCCTCAGGTTCAGGTTTGGTAACCAGTGAACAAGTTGAGTAATCGCTCACAGGTTGAGTAATGTATCCAAGGACATGGTGTCGAGCCCAGAAAACAGGATGTGAAACCACAAGGACCTCTCCTCCCTCAGAGGCCTCCTCTCTTCTGCTTTTCATACACACACACACACGCACACTTGTATTCGTGCACACAAACACACACATACATACACACAATTGTGAAAGGCATGGTGAGGCGTGAGAAAAGAGGACGTAAGGAGAGAGAACTACACAGAAACAGATAAAGTGGGGATTCTGGGGACTTTCCATGACCTTACAAATAGACTGTGCTGCCAGAGCACTTTGCTTCAATATATCTCCTCGTTCCCCTTATCTCTCAAGTCTTCCCATCTCTGTTATCATCTTTGCCAAGCACTTCTGTCACTCGCCCTTCCTCCAACCCTCCTCCTCCATCCTCTCCTCCATCCCTCTCTCTCTCTAACTTACTCTTGATCATGCTAACATCATTAGCCCCGTCTCCTATGGCCAGGGTGACAGCTTTCTTGTGTTTCTTGATGAGCTCCACCACCAGGGCTTTCTGTAGAGGAGTCACCCTGCAGCAGATCACTGCTCTACAGACACACGCTGTAGACACAAACTCCCCCTCCATATCAGCCTCCAACGCATGGGCCTGACACAGAGAGAGAGAGGGGGGGGGGGAGAGAGAGAGAGAGGGAGAGAGAGACGGGAGAGAGAGAGAGGGAGGGATAGAGAGAGAGGGAGAGAGAGAGGGAGAGAGAGAGAGAGAGAGAGGAGGGAGAGAGAGAGAGAGAGAGAGAGAGAGAGAGAGAGAGAGAGAGAGAGAGGGAGAGAGAGAGAGAGAGAGGGAGAGAGAGAGAGACAGAGGGCGAGAGGAGAGAGAGAGAGAGACAGAGGGAGAGAGAGAGAGGAGAGAGAGAGACAGAGGGGAGAGAGAGAGAGAGAGAGAGAGAGAGAGAGACAGACAGACAGACAGACAGACAGACAGACAGACAGACAGACAGAGAGAGAGAGAGAGAGAGAGAGGGAGAGAGAGAGAGAGAGAGACAGAGAGAGAGAGAGAGAGAGACAGAGAGAGAGAGAGAGAGACAGAGGGAGAGAGAGAGAGAGACAGAGGGAGAGAGAGAGAGACAGAGGGAGAGAGAGCGAGAGACAGACAGACAGACAGACAGACAGACAGACAGACAGACAGACAGACAGACAGACAGAGAGAGAGAGAGAGAGGGAGGGAGGGAGGGAGGGAGGGAGGGAGGGAGGGAGGGAGAGAGAGAGAGACAGACAGACAGAGAGAGAGAGAGAGAGAGAGAGAGAGAGAGAGAGAGAGAGGGAGGGAGGGAGGGAGGGAGGGAGGGAGGGAGGGAGGGAGGGAGGGAGGGAGAGAGAGGGAGGGAGGGAGAGAGGGAGAGAGAGAGAAGGAGAACTTGTTTGGATATTTTAGATTTGTTATGAGCGCCATGTTGACATGTTTTCTATTGCACAAGTAGTGTGTCCAGTGTAGTGGTGTTTGTATATCTAGTGAGTTATATATCCCCTAGATTACTACGGCAGCTGTTTTGAAGCCACCAAGCTCTCCCTCACCAGTGTAAAACACATTTAGGAAGGTATAGAAATGCATTTATTAATATCTACATTTGTTTTTGTCATGTTTATTCTATTACAGACACCTTAATGCAGACTTTTAAATTATATTATGTGAGCTAAACATAAAAAAATACACATGTAAAAACAAGTATAATTTTTTAAAAGTACTAATTTTACTGTCCCCACTACAACAAAAACACTTAAATACATGCAATTTAACCTCGAAAAAATGTACAACTTTAATTTTGTCCATTTAATTGACATACTGTACAATTCCATTCATTCCAATGGAGGACTGCTCCTTCTGGGCAGTGCCAATATGGCTGACCAGTGGCATCAAAGCCTCTCATTGGCCATTACATAGAAACAGCAATCCAGGGCTTATATACATCATTGGTGTGAGTGTGTGTCGTCTCACCAGGCTATGTCCGTTGATGACGAGAGCGAACTCTCCAGATATGGAGTCTAGCGTGGTTGAGGAGGGGGGTCGAGGGGCGGGAGGGCCAGGGGGAGGGGGACACTGCTGCTGTTTTTCCCCCACAGAGGGCCACTCTCTCCCATCTCCTCCCCCGTCTCCCCCAAACCCATTCCCCAGAGAACAGGCCTCGCCCCATCCCTCCTCCTTTTCTCCCTCTCTAGTACGGGCAAACTCTATCATCCTCTCCCTCGCTCTCCTGAAGAGAAAGAGAATGAGGGAGGAGAAATGACAGGACAGGACAAAGAGATGAGGGTGAATAGTTGATTAATACACTGAATAGAGAGAGACAGAGAGAGAGACAGAGAGAGAGACAGAAAGAGAGCGACAGAGAGACAGAGAGAGACATAAAGAGAGCAGCAGAAAGAGAGCGACGGAAAGAGAGAGACAGAAAGAGAGACAGAAAGAGAGAGACAGAAAGAGAGAGAGACAGAGAGAAACTGAAAGAGAGAGACAGAAAGACGAGAGACAGAAAGAGAGAGAGACAGAAAGAGAGAGACAGAAAGAGAGAGACAGAAAGAGAGACAGAAAGCGAGAGACAGAAAGAGAGAGACAGAAAGCGAGAGACAGAAAGAGAGAGAGACAGAAAGAGAGAGACAGAAAGAGAGAGACAGAAAGCGAGAGACAGAAAGCGAGAGACAGAAAGAGAGAGACAGAAAGTGAGAGACAGAAAGAGAGAGAGACAGAAAGCGAGAGAGACAGAAAGACAGAGACAGAAAAAGAGAGACAGAAAGCGAGAGAGACAGAAAGACAGACAGAAAAAGAGAGACAGAAAGAGAGCGACAGAAAGCGAGAGACAGAAAGAGAGAGACAGAAAGCGAGAGACAGAAAGAGAGACAGAGAGAGACAGAGAGAGACAGAAAGAGAGCGACAGAGACAGAGAGAGACATAAAGAGAGCGACAGAAAGAGAGAGACAGAAAGAGAGAGACAGAAAGCGAGAGACAGAAAGAGAGACAGAAAGCGAGAGACAGAAAGAGAGCGACAGAAAGAGAGAGACAGAAAGAGAGAGACAGAAAGCGAGAGACAGAAAGAGAGCGACAGAAAGAGAGAGACAGAAAGAGAGAGACAGAAAGCGAGAGAGACAGAAAGAGAGCGACAGAAAGAGAGAGACAGAAAGAGAGAGACAGAAAGCGAGAGACAGAAAGAGAGACAGAAAGCGAGAGAGACAGAAAGACAGAGACAGAAAGAGAGAGACAGAAAGAGAGAGACAGAAAGCGAGAGAGACAGAAAGACAGAGACAGAAAGAGAGAGACAGAAAGAGAGAGAGAGAGAAAAAAAGTGAGGGAAAGGAAAGGTTTAGTTTATCCTAGTTTTAAATAGCCAGCTCTAGTTTGTGTGTGTGGGGGTCTGTGTGTGTGTGTGTGTGTGTGTGTGTGTTTGTCTCACCCTGATAGATGATAGAGAGAGGAATAGAGATAGATGGATAGAGGGAGGAATAGAGATAGATGGATAGAGGGAGGAATAGAGAGATAGATGGATAGAGGGAGGAATAGAGAGATAGATGGATAGAGGGAGGAATAGAGAGATAGATGGATAGAGGGAGGAATAGAGAGATAGATGGATAGAGGGAGGAATAGAGAGATAGATGGATAGAGGGAGGAATAGAGATAGATGATAGAGGGAGGAATAGAGATAGATGGATAGAGGGAGGAATAGAGAGATAGATGGATAGAGGGAGGAATAGAGAGATAGATGGATAGAGGGAGGAATAGAGAGATAGATGGATAGAGGGAGGAATAGAGATAGATGGATAGAGGGAGGGAGGAATAGAGGGAGGAATAGAGATAGATGGATAGAGGGAGGAATAGAGGGATAGATGGATAGAGGGAGGAATAGAGAGATAGATGGATAGAGGGAGAAATAGAGAGATAGATGGATAGAGGGAGGAATAGAGATAGATGTATAGAGGGAGGAATAGAGAGATAGATGGATAGAGGGAGGAATAGAGAGATAGATGGATAGAGGGAGGAATAGAGAGATAGATGGATAGAGGGAGGAATAGAGATAGATGTATAGAGGGAGGAATAGAGAGATAGATGTATAGAGGGAGGAATAGAGAGATATATGGATAGAGGGAGGAATAGAGAGATAGATGGATAGAGGGAGGAATAGAGAGATAGATGGATAGAGGGAGGAATAGAGAGATAGATGGATAGAGGGAGGAATAGAGAGATAGATGGATAGAGGGAGGAATAGAGAGATAGATGGATAGAGGGAGGAATAGAGATATATGGATAGAGGGAGGAATAGAGAGATAGATGGATAGAGGGAGGAATAGAGAGATAGATGGATAGAGGGAGGAATAGAGAGATAGATGGATAGAGGGAGGAATAGAGAGATAGATGGATAGAGGGAGGAATAGAGAGATAGATGGATAGAGGGAGGAATAGAGAGATAGATGGATAGAGGGAGGGATAGAGATAGATGTATAGAGGGAGGAATAGAGATAGATGGATAGAGGGAGGAATAGAGGATAGTTAGAGTACCTGAGTTCCTCTCTAACACTCAGCACTGTGTTTCCACTGATGATGAACACCTCAGTCATATCACCAGTCAGCATCTTACAGGAGTAACCTATATTAACTGCTGTCTCTGAGAGACAAAGAGAGAGAGACAGAAAGAGAAAGAGAGGCAGAGAGAGAGACAAGGAGAGAGACATAAAGAGAGAGACAGACAGAGAGAGAGAGACAGAAAGAGAGAGAGAGAAAGAGACAGACAGAAAGAGAGACAGACAGAGAGACAGGAAGAGACAGAGAGAGACAGAAAGAGAAACAGAGAGAGAGAGACAGAAAGAGAGAGACAGAAAGAGAGACAGAAAGAGAGACAGAAAGAGAGAGAGAGACGTGAGGGAAAGGAAGGGTTTAGTTTATCCTAGTTTTAAATAGCCAGCTCTAGTTTGTTTGTGTGTCTGTGTGTGTGTGTGTGTTTTTGTGTGTGTCTCACCCTGTTTGTCTCCCGTGAGGACCCAGATCTTGATGTTAGCGAGAGAGAGGATAGCGATGGTCTCAGGAACTCCCTCCTGTAGCTTATCCTCTATGGCTGTGGCTCCCAGGAGCTAGAGTAGAATAGAGCATAGAGCAGAGTAGAATAGAGCAGAGTAGAACGTACGCACACACACACACACACGCACACACACGTACGCACACACACACAAGCCAACACACACGCACGCACACACACGCACACACAAACATACGCACACACACACATGTACGCACACACACACACACACACACACACACACACACACGCACACATACACGCAGACACACATGCAGACACCCTCTGCCCTGCACACACACAGACAAACACACAGTGTGATACCATCATGTCCTGTTCTATGTGTTCATATATGTCAGCCAGTCTGTCCTCTCTACAGTCTGTAGCTCTGTCTGCTTGGCGGTGTCTCTCTGACCACTCCTCCCACTGCTCCTCTGACAGGTCTCTGTAGGCCAGGGCCAGGGTCCGCAGACCGTCCCCAGCATACTCCTAGACACACAAGTGAATTGAAGAATTGATAAACAATCAATCATCTCCTGATGGCTATAGTAGTGTGCAGGAAAACATTTAACCACCAGAGGGCAGTGCTGTTACTTGTATAAAAGAGAGCTGTGATAGGCTGAATAGGAACTCTGATTATTTTGTTTGTAACTCACATTAAGGTGATCTGTTGTGATGTTCACCAGGTGATTGTTGGAGGAGTGGAGCCTCTCAAACAACAGAGTATCAGCTCCTTTACAGTACAGACGGATCCTCCCCTCAGGGTTACGCACTGCAGACAGAGACATACGTTAATATGATCTGGGTTACGCACTGCAGACAGAGACATACGTTAATATGATCTGGGTTACGCACTGCAGACAGAGACATACTTTAATATGATCTGGGTTACACACTGCAGACAGAGACATACGTTAATATGATCTGGGCAGACAGAGACATACTTTAATATGATCTGGGTTACACACTGCAGACAGAGACATACGTTAATATGATCTGGGTTACACACTGCAGACAGAGACATACGTTAATATGATCTGGGTTACGCACTGCAGACAGAGACATACGTTAATATGATCTGGGTTACGCACTGCAGACAACTACATACTTTAATATGATCTGGGTTACACACTGCAGACAGAGACATACGTTAATATGATCTGGGTTACGCACTGCAGACAGAGACATACTTTAATATGATCTGGGTTACACACTGCAGACAGAGACATACGTTAATATGATCTGGGTTACGCACTGCAGACAGAGACATACTTTAATATGATCTGGGTTACACACTGCAGACAGAGACATACTTTAATATGATCTGGGTTTGCAGACAGAGACACACTGCAGACAGAGACATACGTTAATATGATCTGGGTTACACACTGCAGACAGAGACATACTTTAATATGATCTGGGTTACACACTGCAGACAGAGACATACGTTAATATGATGCAGACAGAGACATACGTTAATATGATCTGGGTTACGCACTGCAGACAGAGACATACTTTAATATGATCTGGGTTACACACTGCAGACAGAGACATACTTTAATATGATCTGGGTTACGCACTGCAGACAGAGACATACGTTAATATGATCTGGGTTACGCACTGCAGACAGAGACATACTTTAATATGATCTGGGTTACACACTGCAGACAGAGACATACTTTAATATGATACACACTGACACTTTAATATGATCTGGGTTACACTGCAGACAGAGACATACGTTAATATGATCTGGGTTACACACTGCAGACAGAGACATACTTAATATATGATCAGACAGAGACATACTTTAATATGATCTGGGTTACGCACTGCAGACAGAGACATACTTTAATATGATCTGGGTTACGCACTGCAGACAGAGACATACTTTAATATGATCTGGGTTACACACTGCAGACAGAGACATACTTTAATATGATCTGGGTTACACACTGCAGACAGAGACATACTTTAATATGATCTGGGTTACACTGCAGACAGAGACATACATACTTTAATATGATCTGGGTTACACACTGCAGACAGAGACATACGTTAATATGATCTGGGTTTAACATACTTCAATATGATCTGGGTTACACTGCAGACAGAGACATACGTTAATATGATCTGGGTTACGCACTGCAGACAGAGACATACTTTAATATAATCTCTGGGCTCTTATCCAGAGCTACACACAGACAACTACATACTTTAATATGCAGACAGAGACATACTTTAATATGATCTGGGTTACACACTGCAGACAGAGACATACGTTAATATGATCTGGGTTACACACTGCAGACAGAGACATACTTTAATATGATCTGGGTTACACACTGCAGACAGAGACATACTTTAATATGATCTGGGTTACACACTGCAGACAGAGACATACTTTAATATGATCTGGGGATCACACTGCAGACAGGGAATACGTTAATATGATCTGGGTTACGCACTGCAGACAGAGACATACGATTACACACTGCAGACAACTACATACTTTAATATGATCTGGGTTATGCACTGCAGACAGAGACATACTTTAATATGATCACTGCAGTTACTTTAATATGACGCACTGCAGACAGAGACATACGTTAATATGATCTGGGTTACGCACTGCAGACAGAGACATACGTTAATATGATCTGGGTTACGCACTGCAGACAGAGACATACTTTAATAGACACATACTTTAATATGACATATGCAGACAGACAGATACATTTAATATGATCTGGGTTACACACTGCAGACAGAGACATACGTTAATATGATCTGGGTTACACACTGCAGACAGAGACATACTTTAATATGATCTGGGTTACGCACTAATATAATCTGGGTTATGCACTGCAGACAGAGACATACTTTAATATGATCTGGGTTACACACTGCAGACAGAGACATACTTTAATATGATCTGATTACAAGCACTGCAGACAGGTTATCTGGGTTACACTGCAGACAGAGACATACTTTAATATGATCTGGGTTACGCACTGCAGACAGAGACATACGTTAATATGATCTGGGCACTGCAGACAGAGACATACTTTAATATGATCTGGGTTACACACTGCAGACAGAGACACTTTAATATATCTGGGTTTAATATGATCTGGGTTACACACTGCAGACAGAGACATACTTTAATATAATCTGGATTACTGCAGACAACTACATTTAATATGATGGGTTATGCACTGCAGACGGCTCTTATTACACACTGCAGACAAGACATACTTTAATATGATCACACTGCAGACAGAGAGACATACTTTAATATGATCTGGGTTACACACTGCAGACAGAGACATACTTTAATATGATCTGGGTTACACACTGCAGACAGAGACATACGTTAATATGATCTGGGTTACGACTGCAGACAGAGACATACGTTAATATGATCTGGGTTTACAGAGACATACTTCAATATAATCTGATTACACACTGCAGACAGAGGACATACTTTTTAATATGATCTGGGTTACGTTAATATGACACTGCAGACAGAGACATACGTTAATATGATCTGGGTTACGCACTGCAGACAGAGACATACTTTAATATGATCTGGATTACACAGACAGACATACTTTAATATGCAGACAGACAGAGACATACTTTAATATGATCTGGGTTACACACTGCAGACAGAGACATACGTTAATATGATCTGGGTTACGCACTGCAGACAGAGACATACTTTAATATGATCTGGGTTACACACTGCAGACAGATACATACGTTAATATGATCTGGGTTACGCACTGCAGACAGAGACATACTTTAATATAATCTGGATTACATTTACATTTACATTTAAGTCATTTAGCAGACGCTCTTATCCAGAGCTACACACTGCAGACAACTACATACTTTAATATGATCTGGGTTACACACTGCAGACAGAGACATACTTTAATATGATCTGCAGACAGGACATACTTTAATTGATCACACTGCAGACAGAGACATACTTTAATATGATTAATATCTGGGATAACATCTGGGTTATGCACTGCAGACAGAGACATACTTTAATATGATCTGGGTTACACACTGCAGACAGAGACATACGTTAATATGATCTGGGTTACGCACTGCAGACAGAGACATACTTTAATATGATCTGGGTTATGCACTGCAGACAGAGACATACTTTAATATGATCTGGGTTACACACTGCAGACAGAGAATACGTTAATATGATCTGGGTTACATACACTGATCAGACAGAGACATACTTTCAATATAATCTGGGGTTACACACTTACAGAGACATACTTTAATATGATCTGGGTTACACACTGCAGACAGAGACATACGTTAATATGATCTGGGTTACACACTGCAGACAGAGACATACTTTAATATAATCTGGATTACATTTACATTTAAGTCATTTAGCAGACGCTCTTATCCAGAGCTACACACTGCAGACAACTACATACTTTAATATGATCTGGGTTACACACTGCAGACAGAGACATACTTTAATATGATCTGGGTTACACACTGCAGACAGAGGAATACGTTAATATGATCTGGGTTACGCACTGCAGACAGAGACATACTTCAATATAATCTGGATTACACACTGCAGACAGAGAATACGTTAATATGATCTGGGTTACACACTGCAGACAGAGCATACGTTAATATGATCTACTGCAGACATACTTCAATATAATCTGGACAGAGACATACTTTAATATGATCTGGGTTACACAACTACATACTTTAATATGATCTGGGTTACTGCAGACAGAGACATACTTTAATATGATCTGGGTTACACATACTTTAATATGATCTGGGTTTATGCGTTCATGATTGGGTTATGCACAGAGACATACTTTAATATGATCTGGGTTACGCACTGCAGACAGAGACATACGTTAATATGATCTGGGTTACACACTGCAGACAGAGACATACTTTAATATGATCTGGGTTACACACTGCAGACAGAGGAATACGTTAATATGATCTGGGTTATGCACTGCAGACAGATACATACTTCAATATAATCTGGATTACACACTGCAGACAACTACATACTTTAATATGATCTGGGTTATGCACTGCAGACGGAAACATACTTTAATATGATCTGGGTTACGCACTGCAGACAGAGACATACGTTAATATGATCTGGGTTACGCACTGCAGACAGAGACATACTTTAATATGATCTGGGTTAAGCACTGCAGACAGAGACATACTTTAATATGATCTGGGTTAAGCACTGCAGACAGAGACATACTTTAATATAATTTGGGTTACGCACTGCAGACAGAGACATACTTTAATATGATCTGGGCTAAGCACTGCAGACAGATACATACTTTAATATGATCTGGGATAAGCACTGCAGACAGATACATACTTTAATATGATCTGGGTTACACACTGCAGACAGAGACATACGTTAATATGATCTGGGTTACGCACTGCAGACAGATACATACTTCAATATAATCTGGATTACACACTGCAGACAACTACATACTTTAATATGATCTGGGTTATGCACTGCAGACGGAAACATACTTTAATATGATCTGGGTTATGCACTGCAGACAGAGACATACGTTAATATGATCTGGGTTATGCACTGCAGACAGAGACATACTTTAATATGATGTGGGTTACGCACTGCAGACAGAGACATACGTTAATATGATCTGGGTTACGCACTGCAGACAGAGACATACTTTAATATGATCTGGGTTAAGCACTGCAGACAGAGACATACTTTAATATGATCTGGGTTACGCACTGCAGACAGAGACATACTTTAATATGATCTGGGTTACGCACTGCAGACAGAGATATACTTGAATATGATCTGGATTACGCACTGCAGACAGATACATACTTTAATATGATCTGGGTTACGCACTGCAGACAGAGACATACTTTAATATGATCTGGGTTACGCACTGCAGACAGAGACATACGTTAATATGATCTGGGTTACACACTGCAGACAGAGACATACTTTAATATGATCTGGGTTACACACTGCAGACACACTAACTAAATGTTAGACTAAAAGAAATGTAAGATAATGTCTAGATGCTTCTTATAGTGGAGATCAAGTTTATAAATTGCCTGGCTGGGCTGATGAGACAGTGGATTGCGCAGTCAGATGAAACAGAGTAAATAGGCATTTTAATGTCATAGATATATATTGTTGTACAGTATGTTTTATACAAAGATGTTTACCCCTGTTAATTTTTTTATTTTGCTCTTGCGTAAGTTGCTGAAGTGCACTACGTCAAGGTGTGTTTTTTGAGCGTGTGTGTGTCTACTGTATGTCAAGGTGTGTGAGTGCGTATGCATGCGTATACCTATAACGGACATCCTCTTGCGGATGTTGTTGAAGTCGAGGATGGCCAGCAGTGTGTATGTGACGGGTCGGCCCAGCTCTGTCACAGTGACAGTACCAGGGGTTCTAGACCGGAACACAAAACCAAAGTTCCTGGCTGCTGTCACCAACGCACCCTCATCTGGAGACTGGGCCTTATACATCAACTCTCCTAGAGGGTAGAGTGGGGAGTCAGAGAGAGAGAGCAATGGGGAGAGAGAGCAATGGGGAGGGAGAGAGAGCAATGGGGAGAGAGAGCAATGGGGGAGGGAGAGAGAGCGATGGGGAGAGAGAGAGAGTGATGGGGGGGAGGGAGAGAGCGCGATGGGGGGAGAGAGAGAGAGCAATGGGGGAGAGAGAGCAATGGGGGGAGAGAGAGAGAGAGAGAGTGATGGGGAGGGAGAGAGAGATCAATGGGGGAGAGAGAGAGAGAGTGATGGGGGAGGGGAGAGAGCGCGATGGGGGAGAGAGCAATGGGGGGGAGAGCAATGGGGGAGAGAGAGAGAGAGAGAGAGAGTGATGGGGGATGGAGAGAGACAGAGAGAGAGAGTGATGGGGGAGGGAGAGAGCAATGGGGGAGAGAGAGCAATGGGGGAGAGAGAGAGAGAGAGTGATGGGGGGGGGAGAGAGAGAGAGAGTGATGGGGAGGGAGAGAGAGAGCAATGGGGGGGAGAGAGAGAGAGTGATGGGGGAGAGAGAGCGCGATGGGGAGAGAGAGATAGAGAGAGCAATGGGGAGAGAGAGCAATGGGGAGGGAGAGAGAGAGGGCGAGAGAGGTGAGAGAGAGGTGAGAGAGAGCAAGAGAGAGAGAGGTGAGAGAGGGAGAGAGAGAGAAAGAGGTGAGAGAGAGAGAAAGAGGTGAGAGAGAGAGAGAGAGAGAGAGAGAGAGAAAGAGGTGAGAGAGAGAGAAAGAGGTGAGAGAGGGAGAGAGAAAGAGAGAGAGAGAGAGAGAGAGAGAGAGAGAAAGAGGTGAGAGAGAGAGAGAGAGAGAGAGAGAGAGAGAGAATACAGTATCTATTAAACACATTCTATACATGTAGGTGAACACAAAATACAACATGCTTTTAAGATGTACTATGCAAAAACCATTCCGCCATTTCATGGTTCGCCTAATTTCAGTTTATGTGACAAAACAAGCAATGCATAGTGTAGAGAATCATTGTACCATCTAAACCACTATGAAATATATTTTAAACAACCAAAAATATACACTGAACAAAAATATAAACACAACATGTCAAGTGTTGGTCCCATGTTTGATGAGCTGAAATAAAATATTCCATAAATGTTCCATACTCATAAAGAGCTTATTTCTCTCAAATGTTGTGCATCAATTTGTTTACATCCCTGTTAGTGAGAATTTGTCCTTTACCAAGATAATCCATCCACCTGTCACATATCAAGAAGCTGAATAAACAGGGTGATCATTAGACAGGTGCACCTTGTGCTGGGGACAATAAAAGGCCACTCTAAAATGTGCAGTTTTGTCACACAACACGTCTCAGGTTTTGAGGGAGTGTGCAATTGGCATGCTGACTGCAGGAATGTCACCAGAACTGTTGCCAGATAATTGTATGTTCATTTCTCTACCATAAGCAGCATCCAACGTCGTTTCATAATTTGGAAGTACGTCCAACCGGCCACACAACTGCAGACCACGTGTAACCACGCCAGTCCAGGACCTCCACATCTGGCTTCTTCACCTGCGAGATCGTCTGAGACCAGATACCCGGACAGCTGATTTTCTGTCTGTAATAAAGCCCTTTTGTGGGGAAAAACTCATTCTAATTGGCTGGGCCCTGCACCCCTGTGGGTGGGCCAGTCTCCCAAGTAGGTGGGCCTATGTCCTCTTTGGCCCACACAAGGCTGCACCCCTGTGGGTGGGCCAGTCTCCCAAGTAGGTGGGCCTATGTCCTCTTTGGCCCACACAAGGCTGCACCCCTGTGGGTGGGCCAGTCTCCCAAGTAGGTGGGCCTATGTCCTGTCAGGCCCACACAAGGCTGCACCCCTGTGGGTGGGCCAGTCTCCCAAGTGGGTGGGCCTATGTCCTCTCAGGCCCACACAAGGCTGCACCCCTGCCCAGTCATGTGAAGTCCATAAATTAGGGCTTAATGAATTTATTTCAATTGACTGATTTTCTTATATGAACTGTAACTCAGTAAAATAGTTTAAATTGTTGCGTTTATATTTTTGTTCAGTATAGAATTTTCAGCTGTTTGAAGCTGGTGTACAAAACCGAAAGTAAAAGATGCCAAAACAAAACTTAAGAACGGGAAGCATAAATATAGCACACATAGACTTTCTCCTTTCAATGAGCAGATTCATAACTCACATTTCTATGTGAACCTCTATGTTAACCTCTATGTGAACCTCTATGTGAACTTGGGTTGCCCAAAAAGTGACATATTGCAGCTTTAAAAACATGGACTATAATTACTATAATCTCCCATCTCTCCCTCCCTCTCTTTCCCTCTACCCCTCTCTCACCCTCCTTCTCCTCATCTCCCTCCATCTCTTTCCCTCTACCCCTCTCTCATCCTCCTTCTCCTCTCTTTCCCTCTACCCATCTCTCACCCTCCTTCTCCTTCCATCCCTCCCTCTATAACCCTCATTCCCCCTCTCTCACTCATCCTCCCTCTATCTAACCCTCATTCCCTCTACCTCGCTCTCTCTTACCCTACTTCTATTCCTCCCTCTATCGCTCTCACCCTCCCTTCTCCTTCTCCTTCTATTCCTCCCTCTATCTCACCCTCCCTCTCCTTCTATTCCTCCCTCTCCTTCTATTCCTCTATCCCTCTCTCTCACCCTCCCTCTCCTTCTATTCCTCCCTCTTACCCTCCCTCTCCTTCTATTCCTCCCTCTCACCCTCCCTCTCCTTCTATTCCTCCCTCTTACCCTCCCTCTCCTTCTATTCCTCCCTCTCACCCTCCCTCTCCTTCTATTCCTCCCTCTTACCCTCCCTCTCCTTCTATTCCTCCCTCACACCCTCCCTCTCCTTCTATTCCTCACTCTATCCCTCTCTCACCCTCACTCTCCTTCTATTCCTCTCTCTCACCCTCCCTCTCCTTCTATTCCTCCCCCTCACCCTCCCTCTCCTTCTATTCCTCACTCTATCCCTCTCTCACCCTCCCTCTCCTTCTATTCCTCTCTCTCACCCTCCCTCTCCTTCTATTCCTCCCTCCCTCCATCCCTCTCTCTCACCCTCCTTCCATTCCTCCCTCCCGCTATCTCTCACCCTCCTTCTTCTCCTCACTCATGACGGTGTGACAGAGGGAAAGCAGCCGGAAGAACTCGTGGCTGTGAAGGTCTCCCAGCTTCACCGACTTCAGCAGACCGTTGTCATAGTAACAGAAGTCAGGGTCCGCCAGGGGGTTGAAGGAGGAGAAGTCTAGCCTCTGGAAAGAGAGAAGAGGAAAGAGAGAAGGGGAGACAGAGAAGCGGGGAAGAGAGGAAGGAGGACAGTTGTAGTATTCACCGTTAGAACTATGCTTTGTATTCACATATGGTAAAATAGCAAAGTGCACAGTGCCAGAGTGATGTCATTGCCACAGAGCAAGCTGAACAGTATGCTGTGTTGTTAGTCATACTGTTAGTCTTACGTTAGCCTGCTCACCTTTGGCTGTGCTCCCAACGGGTCGATCACCTCACCTGACAATAGAACACACTCACACTTAGACTCAGTTACCCAGCACCACAAGGACGTCTGCAACATTGACTGGGGGAACAGGACAGTGCTGATTTGATCTGATTTGTGTGTGTATTGTTCTATTTGTATTTATTAAGAATCCCCATTAGTTCCTGCCAAGGCAGCAACTACTCTTCCTGGGGTTTATTATGGATCCCCATTAGTTCCTGCCAAGGCAGCAACTACTCTTCCTGGGGTTTATTATGGATCCCCATTAGTTCCTGCCAAGGCAGCAGCTACTCTACCTGGGGATTATTATGGATCCCCATTAGTTCCTGCCAAGACAGCAGCTACTCTTCCTGGGGTTTATTATGGATCCCCATTAGTTCCTGCCAAGACAGCAGCTACTCTTCCTGGGGTTTATTATGGATCCCCATTAGTTCCTGCCAAGGCAGCAACTACTCTTCCTGGGGTTTATTATGGATCCCCATTAGTTCCTGCCAAGACAGCAGCTACTCTTCCTGGGGATTATTATGGATCCCCATTAGTTCCTGCCAAGACAGCAGCTACTCTTCCTGGGGTTTATTATGGATCCCCAATAGTTCCTGCCAAGGCAGCAACTACTCTTCCTGGGGTTTATTATGGATCCCCATTAGTTCCTGCCAAGGCAGCAACTACTCTTCCTGGGGTTTATTATGGATCCCCATTAGTTCCTGCCAAGGCAGCAGCTACTCTACCTGGGGATTATTATGGATCCCCATTAGTTCCTGCCAAGACAGCAGCTACTCTTCCTGGGGTTTATTATGGATCCCCAATAGTTCCTGCCAAGACAGCAGCTACTCTTCCTGGGGTTTATTATGGATCCCCATTAGTGCCTGCCAAGACAGCAGCTACTCTTCCTGGGGTTTATTATGGATCCCCATTAGTTCCTGCCAAGACAGCACCTACTCTTCCTGGGGTTTATTATGGACCCCCATTAGTTCCTGCCAAGGCAGCAGCTACTTTTCCTAGGGTTTATTATGAATCCCCATTAGTTCCTGCCAAGACAGCAGCTACTCTCCCTGGGGTTTATTATGGATCCCCATTAGTTCCTGCCAAGACAGCAGCTACACTTCCTGGGGTTTATTATGAATCTCCATTAGTTCCTGCCAAGACAGCAGCTACTCTTCCTGGGGTTTATTATGGATCCCCATTAGTTCCTGCCAAGACAGCAGCTACTCTTCCTGGGGTTTATTATGGATCCCCATTAGTGCCTGCCAAGACAGCAGCTACTCTTCCTGGGGTTTATTATGGATCCCCATTAGTTCCTGCCAAGACAGCACCTACTCTTCCTGGGGTTTATTATGGACCCCCATTAGTTCCTGCCAAGACAACAGCTACTCTTCCTGGGGTTTATTATGGATCCACATTAGTTCCTGCCAAGACAGCAGCTACTCTTCCTGGGGTTTATTATGGATCCCCATTAGTGCCTGCCAAGACAGCAGCTACTCTTCCTGGGTTCCAGCAAATATTAAGGCAGTAATATACATTATAATACCATTTTTAAACATTGAAATATATTTAACAACAGATTTCACACCACATTAAGCGTGTGCCCTCAGGCCACTACTCTACTACTACACACAATCCAGGTGTACTGTGTGTATACTGTGTACATGTGTGTACAGTGTTTAAGTTGTGTGTATAGTGTGTATGTTGTGTGTATAGTGTATATGTTGTATGTGTGTGACTCTTTACAGTCCTTGCTGTTCCATAAGGTGTATTTGTATCAGTTTTTCCCCCCAATCTGATAGACTGTAGTATATATGTAGTATACCCACCTTAAATCTGATAGACTGTAGTATATATGTAGTATACCCACCTTAAATCTGATAGACTGTAGTATATATGTAGTATACACACCTTAATCTGATAGACTGTAGTATATATGTAGTATACTCATATTAAATCTGATAGACTGTAGTATATATGTAATATACACACCTTAAATCTGATAGACTGTAGTATATATGTAGTATACACACCGTAATCTGATAGACTGTAGTATATATGTAGTATACACACCTTAATCTGATAGACTGTAGTATATATGTAGTATACCCTCCTTAAATCTGATAGACTGTAGTATATATGTAGTATACACACCTTAATCTGATAGACTGTAGTATATATGTAGTATAAACACCTTAATCTGATAGACTGTAGTATATATGTAGTATACACACCTTAATCTGATAGACTGTAGTATATATGTAGTATACTCACCTTAAATCTGATAGACTGTAGTATATAGTGGGGAGAACAAGTATTTGATACACTGCCGATTTTGCAGGTTTTCCTACTTACAAAGCATGTAGAGGTCTGTAATTTTTTTAATCATAGGTACACTTCAACTGTGAGAGACGGAATCTCAAACAAAAATCCAGAAAATCACATTGTATGATTTTTAAGTAATTCATTTGCATTTTATTGCATGACATAAGTATTTGATACATCAGAAAAGCAGAACTTAATATTTGGTACAGAAACCTTTGTTTGCAATTACAGAGATCATACGTTTCCTGTAGTTCTTGACCAGGTTTGCACACACTGTACCAGGGATTTTGGCCCACTCCTCCATACAGACCTTCTCCATTTCCTTCAGGCTTCGGGACTGTCGCTGGGCAATACGGACTTTCAGCTCCCTCCAAAGATGTTCTATTGGGTTCAGGTCTGGAGACTGGCTAGGCCACTCCAGGACCTTGAGATGCTTCTTACGGAGCCACTCCTTAGTTGCCCTGGCTGTGTGTTTCGGGTCCTTGTCATGCTGGAAGACCCAGCCACGACCCATCTTCAATGCTCTTACTGAGGGAAGGAGGTTGTTGGCCAAGATCTCGCGATACATGGCCCCATCCATCCTCCGCTCATTACAGTGCAGTCATCCTGTCCCCTTTGCAGAAAAGCATCCCCAAAGAATGATATGTTTCCACCTCCATGCTTCACGGTTGGGATCGTAAACTTGGGGTTGTACTCATCCTTCTTCTTCCTCCAAACACGGCGAGTGGAGTTCAGACCAAAAATCTCTATTTTTGTCTCATCAGACCACATGACCTCCTCCCATTCCTCCTCTGGATCATCCAGATGGTGATTGGCAAACTTCAGACGGGCCTGGACATGCGCTGGCTTGAGCAGGGGGACCTTGCTGCAGGATTTTAATCCATGACGGCGTAGTCTGTTGTGGGGCATCAATGGTTTTCTTTGAGACTGTGGTCCCAGCTCTCTTCAGGTCGTTGACCAGGTCCTGCCGTGTAGTTCTGGGCTGATCCCTCACCTTCCTGATGATCATTGATGCCCCACGAGGTGAGATCTTGCATGGAGCCCCAGACCGAGGGTGATTGACTGTCATCTTGAACTTCTTCCATTTTCTAATAATTGCGCCAACAGTTGTTGCCTTCTCACCAAGCTGCTTGCCTATTGTCCTGTAGCTCATCCCAGCCTTGTGCAGGTCAACAATTTTATCCCTGATGTCCTTACACAGCTCTCTGGTCTTGGCCATTGTGGAGAGGTTGGAGTCAGTTTGATTGAGTGTGTGGACAGGTTTTTTTTATACAAGAAACAAGTTCAAACAGGTGCAGTTAATACAGGTAATGAGTGGAGAACAGGAGGGCTTCTTAAAGAAAAACTAACAGGTCTGTGAGTGCCGGAATTCTTACTGGTTGGTAGGTGATCAAATACTTATGTCATGCAATAAAATGCAAATTAATTACTTAAAAATCATACAATGTGATTTTCTGGATTTTTGTTTTAGATTCCGTCGCTCACAGTTGAAGTGTACCTATGATAAAAATTACAGACCTCTACATGCTTTGTAAGTAGGAAAACCTGCAAAATCGGCAGTGTATCAAATATTTGTTCTCCCCACTGTATATGTAGTATACCCACCTTAAATCTGATAGACTGTAGTATATAGTGTAGTATATAGTAGTATATAGTGTAGTGTATAGTGTCATATATAGTGTAGTATAGAGTGTAGTATATAGTAGTATATAGTGTAGTATATAGTGTAGTATACCCACCTTAAATCGGATAGACTGTAGTATATAGTGTAGTATATAGTAGTATATAGTGTAGTATACCCACCATAGGCATGTCCATTGATAGAGCACTTGCTGAAGCTCATGATGTTCTGAGTGAGAGTTCCTGTCTTGTCACTGAAGATGTACTCCACCTGTTTCAATGGGGGGGTTATCAAGATACCACAGACATACTGGACCTGCATCCAGACACAACACAAGCTTTAGGCTAACATTCTCAAACACAGAGATACAAGGATCTAGTGTAGATGAACAACAGTAGGGTGCAGGATGTTCCTCACCTGTCCCAGTTCCTCGTTGAGAGTGGTGGTCCTGGCTTCAGCTGCTGTGTTACACTGTGGACAGAACATCTTCCTGTCCCAGTTTATAAAGTAACTATGACCCAGCCTAATCACCTCCACACTGGAGAGAGACAAAGGGAGGGAGGGAGGGAGGTTGGGAGGGAGGGAGGGAGGTTGGGAGGGAGGTTGGGAGGGGAGGGAGGGAGGGAGGGAGGGAGGGAGGGAGGGAAAGAAAGAGAGAGAGAAAAAAATAATGATAATTCAACAGGAAGCCCTCTCTAACTTGTTTGGGATTGCAGATAGATTGCAGCCCACACAACACATACAAAAACACACAACAGACTAACACACAAACACACTAACACATAAAGAAACCAACAAACAACAGCTCTTAGTAAGTCAGTTATCAGTACGGGTGGGTCAGTACCACACAGTAACACATAAAGAAACCAACAAACAACAGCTCTTAGTAAGTCAGTTATCAGTACGGGTGGGTCAGTACCACACAGTAACACATAAAGAAACCAACAAACAACAGCTCTTAGTAAGTCAGTTATCAGTACGGGTGGGTCAGTACCACACAGTAACACATAAAGAAACCAACAAACAACAGCTCTTAGTAAGTCAGTTATCAGTACGGGTGGGTCAGTACCACACAGTAACACATAAAGAAACCAACAAACAACAGCTCTTAGTAAGTCAGTTATCAGTACGGGTGGGTCAGTACCACACAGTAACACATAAAGAAACCAACAAACAACAGCTCTTAGTAAGTCAGTTATCAACGGGTGGGTCAGTACCACACAGTAACACATAAAGAAACCAACAAACAACAGCTCTTAGTAAGTCAGTTATCAGTACGGGTGGGTCAGTACCACACAGTAACACATAAAGAAACCAACAAACAACAGCTCTTAGTAAGTCAGTTATCAGTACGGGTGGGTCAGTACCACACAGTAACACATAAAGAAACCAACAAACAACAGCTCTTAGTAAGTCAGTTATCAGTACGGGTGGGTCAGTACCACACAGTAACACATAAAGAAACCAACAAACAACAGCTCTTAGTAAGTCAGTTATCAGTACGGGTGGGTCAGTACCACACAGTAACACATAAAGAAACCAACAAACAACAGCTCTTAGTAAGTCAGTTATCAGTACGGGTGGGTCAGTACCACACAGTAACACATAAAGAAACCAACAAACAACAGCTCTTAGTAAGTCAGTTATCAGTACGGGTGGGTCAGTACCACACAGTAACACATAAAGAAACCAACAAACAACAGCTCTTAGTAAGTCAGTTATCAGTACGGGTGGGTCAGTACCACACAGTAACACATAAAGAAACCAACAAACAACAGCTCTTAGTAAGTCAGTTATCAGTACGGGTGGGTCAGTACCACACAGTAACACATAAAGAAACCAACAAACAACAGCTCTTAGTAAGTCAGTTATCAGTACGGGTGGGTCAGTACCACACAGTAACACATAAAGAAACCAACAAACAACAGCTCTTAGTAAGTCAGTTATCAGTACGGGTGGGTCAGTACCACACAGTAACACATAAAGAAACCAACAAACAACAGCTCTTAGTAAGTCAGTTATCAGTACGGGTGGGTCAGTACCACACAGTAACACATAAAGAAACCAACAAACAACAGCTCTTAGTAAGTCAGTTATCAGTACGGGTGGGTCAGTACCACACAGTAACACATAAAGAAACCAACAAACAACAGCTCTTAGTAAGTCAGTTATCAGTACGGGTGGGTCAGTACCACACAGTAACACATAAAGAAACCAACAAACAACAGCTCTTAGTAAGTCAGTTATCAGTACGGGTGGGTCAGTACCACACAGTAACACATAAAGAAACCAACAAACAACAGCTCTTAGTAAGTCAGTTATCAGTACGGGTGGGTCAGTACCACACAGTAACACATAAAGAAACCAACAAACAACAGCTCTTAGTAAGTCAGTTATCAGTACGGGTGGGTCAGTACCACACAGTAACACATAAAGAAACCAACAAACAACAGCTCTTAGTAAGTCAGTTATCAGTACGGGTGGGTCAGTACCACACACTAACTTGTTCCAGAATCCACAGGAAGTAAAGTACTGATGAAGCATCTTGACCGTCACTGTCACTCATCTCCCTTGACTAAAAGGGTCATAGAGGTTTTATTACCTGACATAGAGGGCTTATAACCTGACATAAAGTATTCCTGACCTGACGTAGAGTGAGATGGGCACCACGGTGTTGAGAATGATGACGTAGGACCAGAAGGAGAGGAAAGCAGAGAACAGGAAGTTGTCTACAGGCAGGTCCCAGGCCAGGTAACTCTGGAACAGAGAACCCACCTCTCTCTCCCACACAGCGTTCCCCACAGCCAGGATCACACCCATACACACCATGAAGCCAAAGATCTGGGACGGGGGGAGAGAGGAGGGAGAGAGGGAGAGAGAGGGGAGAGAAGGGGAGAAAGGGGGAAGAGAGGGGAGAGAGAGGGAGAGGGAGAGAGAAGGGGGAGAGGGAGCGAGAGAGGGAGAGAGGGGAGAGGGAGAGGGGAGGAGAGAGGGGGAGAGGGAGGGAGAGGGAGAGAGAAGGGGAGAGGGAGCGAGAGAGGGGAGAGAGGGGGAGAGGGAGAGAGGGAGGGAGAGGGGGTAAAGATTAGGCTAAATGTATGTACCTTATTTTAATTTCAAAATGTCAAGCTAAACAAGAAAAGTAGAGTTTCTGGAGAAACCAGAAGGCCATTTATAGTCTTGTTTTATATTAGAAGTAGATGTGAAGCAAGTATGGCTAAACAGAAGGGGAGGTGTGGGGTCTCCTACCCAGAGCACCAGTGTGTTCATGAGGCGGTCGATGCTTGTGCGTTTGAATTTGGTGCGACCACTATTCTGCATCAGCTTGGTGTCTGGGCCTGGTTAGAGAGATATAGAAAGAGGAATTGGTTAGACACACACACACACACACACACACACACACACACACACACACACACAGAAGGACCAACCTGCAAAGATGACCAGTCCGTAGCAGGTCTCTGTGTTGCGGAGAACACAGCCTCGTAGTAACATGTTGTGGTTGCTCAGGGGGTATTTACAATCTCTCCAGCACAGAAGACCACAGAACCTGTCCAGCTTGTTGTTGGGAGGCTCACAGACCACCTCACCTGTACCGGCAACACACACACACCTTTATCACACACTTTACAGCTAATACAGGTTTTCAGACACACAATCATCTCACCTAGATACAGTACAGTGTTCTCTCCATCATCATCTCACCTAGATACAGTACAGTGTTCTCTCCATCATCATCTCACCTAGATACAGTACAGTGTTCTCTCCATCATCATCTCACCTAGATACAGTACAGTGTTCTCTCCATCATCATCTCACCTAGATACAGTACAGTGTTCTCTCCATCATCATCTCACCTAGATACAGTACAGTGTTCTCTCCATCATCATCTCACCTAGATACAGTACAGTGTTCTCTTCATCATCATCTCACCTAGATACAGTACAGTGTTCTCTCCATCATCATCTCACCTAGATACAGTACAGTGTTCTCTCCATCATCATCTCACCTAGATACAGTACAGTGTTCTCTCCATCATCATCTCACCTAGATACAGTACAGTGTTCTCTCCATCATCATCTCACCTAGATACAGTACAGTGTTCTCTTCATCATCATCTCACCTAGATACAGTACAGTGTTCTCTCATCATCATCTCACCTAGATACAGTACAGTGTTCTCTCCATCATCATCTCACCTAGATACAGTACAGTGTTCTCTTCATCATCATCTCACCTAGATACAGTACAGTGTTCTCTTCATCATCATCTCACCTAGATACAGTACAGTGTTCTCTCCATCATCATCTCACCTAGATACAGTACAGTGTTCTCTCCATCATCATCTCACCTAGATACAGTACAGTGTTCTCTCCATCATCTCACCTAGATACAGTACAGTGTTCTCTCCATCATCATCTCACCTAGATACAGTATATTATTCTCTCCATCATCATCTCACCTAGATACAGTACAGTGTTCTCTCCATCATCATCTCACCTAGATACAGTACAGTGTTCTCTCCATCATCATCTCACCTAGATACAGTACAGTGTTCTCTCCATAATCTCACCTAGATACAGTACAGTGTTCTCTCCATCATCACCTCACCTAGATACAGTACAGTGTTCTCTTCATCATCATCTCACCTAGATACAGTACAGTGTTCTCTCCATCATCATCTCACCTAGATACAGTACAGTGTTCTCTCCATCATCTCACCTAGATACAGTACAGTGTTCTCTCCATCATCATCTCACCTAGATACAGTATATTATTCTCTCCATCATCATCTCACCTAGATACAGTACAGTGTTCTCTCCATCATCATCTCACCTAGATACAGTACAGTGTTCTCTCATCATCATCTCACCTAGATACAGTACAGTGTTCTCTCCATCATCTCACCTAGATACAGTACAGTGTTCTCTCCATCATCATCTCACCTAGATACAGTACAGTGTTCTCTCCATCATCATCTCACCTAGATACAGTACAGTGTTCTCTCCATCATCATCTCACCTAGATACAGTACAGTGTTCTCTCCATCATCTCACCTAGATACAGTACAGTGTTCTCTCCATCATCATCTCACCTAGATACAGTACAGTGTTCTCTTCATCATCATCTCACCTAGATACAGTACAGTGTTCTCTCCATCATCATTTCACCTAGATACAGTACAGTGTTCTCTCCATCATCTCACCTAGATACAGTACAGTGTTCTCTCCATCATCATCTCACCTAGATACAGTACAGTGTTCTCTTCATCATCATCTCACCTAGATACAGTACAGTGTTCTCTCCATCATCTCACCTAGATACAGTACAGTGTTCTCTCCATCATCTCACCTAGATACAGTACAGTGTTCTCTCCATCATCTCACCTAGATACAGTACAGTGTTCTCTCCATCATCTCACCTAGATACAGTACAGTGTTCTCTCCATCATCTCACCTAGATACAGTACAGTGTTCTCTCCATCATCATCTCACCTAGATACAGTACAGTGTTCTCTCCATCATCATCTCACCTAGATACAGTATAGTGTTCTCTCCATCATCATCTCACCTAGATACAGTATAGTGTTCTCTCCATCATCATCTCACCTAGATACAGTATAGTGTTCTCTCCATCATCATCTCACCTAGATACAGTACAGTGTTCTCTCATCATCATCTCACCTAGATACAGTACAGTGTTCTCTCCATCATCATCTCACCTAGATACAGTACAGTATTCTCTCCATCATCATCTCACCTAGATACAGTACAGTGTTCTCTCCATCATCTCACCTAGATACAGTACAGTGTTCTCTCCATCATCATCTCACCTAGATACAGTACAGTGTTCTCTCCATCATCATCTCACCTAGATACAGTACAGTGTTCTCTCATCATCATCTCACCTAGATACAGTACAGTGTTCTCTCCATCATCATCTCACATAGATACAGTATAGTGTTCTCTCCATCATCATCTCACCTAGATACAGTACAGTGTTCTCTCCATCATCATCTCACCTAGATACAGTACAGTGTTCTCTCCATCATCATCTCACCTAGATACAGTACAGTGTTCTCTCCATCATCTCACCTAGATACAGTACAGTGTTCTCTCCATCATCATCTCACCTAGATACAGTACAGTGTTCTCTTCATCATCATCTCACCTAGATACAGTACAGTGTTCTCTCCATCATCATCTCACCTAGATACAGTACAGTGTTCTCTCCATCATCTCACCTAGATACAGTACAGTGTTCTCTCCATCATCATCTCACCTAGATACAGTACAGTGTTCTCTTCATCATCATCTCACCTAGATACAGTACAGTGTTCTCTCCATCATCATTTCACCTAGATACAGTACAGTGTTCTCTCCATCATCATCTCACCTAGATACAGTACAGTGTTCTCTCCATCATCATCTCACCTAGATACAGTACAGTGTTCTCTTCCATCATCATCTCACCTAGATACAGTACAGTGTTCTCTTCATCATCATCTCACCTAGATACAGTACAGTGTTCTCTCCATCATCTCACCTAGATACAGTACAGTGTTCTCTCCATCATCTCACCTAGATACAGTACAGTGTTCTCTCCATCATCTCACCTAGATACAGTACAGTGTTCTCTCCATCATCTCACCTAGATACAGTACAGTGTTCTCTCCATCATCATCTCACCTAGATACAGTACAGTGTTCTCTCCATCATCATCTTACCTAGATACAGTACAGTGTTCTCTCCATCATCATCTCACCTAGATACAGTATAGTGTTCTCTCCATCATCATCTCACCTAGATACAGTATAGTGTTCTCTCCATCATCATCTCACCTAGATACAGTATAGTGTTCTCTCCATCATCATCTCACCTAGATACAGTACAGTGTTCTCTTCATCATCATCTCACCTAGATACAGTATAGTATTCTCTCCATCATCATCTCACCTAGATACAGTACAGTGTTCTCTCCATCATCTCACCTAGATACAGTACAGTGTTCTCTCCATCATCTCACCTAGATACAGTACAGTGTTCTCTCCATCATCTCACCTAGATACAGTACAGTGTTCTCTCCATCATCTCACCTAGATACAGTACAGTGTTCTCTCCATCATCATCTCACCTAGATACAGTACAGTGTTCTCTCCATCATCATCTCACCTAGATACAGTACAGTGTTCTCTCCATCATCATCTCACCTAGATACAGTACAGTGTTCTCTCCATCATCATCTCACCTAGATACAGTATAGTGTTCTCTCCATCATCATCTCACCTAGATACAGTATAGTGTTCTCTCCATCATCATCTCACCTAGATACAGTACAGTGTTCTCTCCATCATCATCTCACCTAGATACAGTACAGTGTTCTCTTCATCATCATCTCACCTAGATACAGTACAGTGTTCTCTCCATCATCATCTCACCTAGATACAGTACAGTGTTCTCTCCATCATCATCTCACCTAGATACAGTACAGTGTTCTCTCCATCATCATCTCACCTAGATACAGTACAGTGTTCTCTCCATCATCTCACCTAGATACAGTACAGTGTTCTCTCCATCATCATCTCACCTAGATACAGTACAGTGTTCTCTTCATCATCATCTCACCTAGATACAGTACAGTGTTCTCTCCATCATCATCTCACCTAGATACAGTACAGTGTTCTCTCCTCCATCATGTTCTCCATCATCTCACCTAGATACAGTACAGTGTTCTCTCCATCATCATCTCACCTAGATACAGTACAGTGTTCTCTTCATCATCATCTCACCTAGATACAGTACAGTGTTCTCTCCATCGTCATCTCACCTAGATACAATACAGTGCTCTCTCCATCATCATCTCACCTAGATACAGTACAGTGTTCTCTTCATCATCATCTCACCTAGATACAATACAGTGCTCTCTCCATCATCATCTCACCTAGATACAGTACAGTGTTCTCTTCATCATCATCTCACCTAGATACAGTACAGTGTTCTCTCCATCATCTCACCTAGATACAGTACAGTGTTCTCTCCATCATCTCACCTAGATACAGTACAGTGTTCTCTCCATCATCTCACCTAGATACAGTACAGTGTTCTCTCCATCATCATCTCACCTAGATACAGTACAGTGTTCTCTCCATCATCTCACCTAGATACAGTACAGTGTTCTCTCCATCATCATCTCACCTAGATACAGTACAGTGTTCTCTCCATCATCATCTCACCTAGATACAGTATAGTGTTCTCTCCATCATCATCTCACCTAGATACAGTATAGTGTTCTCTCCATCATCATCTCACCTAGATACAGTATAGTGTTCTCTCCATCATCATCTCACCTAGATACAGTACAGTGTTCTCTTCATCATCATCTCACCTAGATACAGTATAGTATTCTCTCCATCATCATCTCACCTAGATACAGTACAGTGTTCTCTCCATCATCATCTCACCTAGATACAGTACAGTGTTCTCTCCATCATCATCTCACCTAGATACAGTACAGTGTTCTCTCCATCATCTCACCTAGATACAGTACAGTGTTCTCTCCATCATCACCTCACCTAGATACAGTACAGTGTTCTCTTCATCATCATCTCACCTAGATACAGTACAGTGTTCTCTCCATCATCATCTCACCTAGATACAGTACAGTGTTCTCTCCATCATCTCACCTAGATACAGTACAGTGTTCTCTCCATCATCATCTCACCTAGATACAGTATATTATTCTCTCCATCATCATCTCACCTAGATACAGTACAGTGTTCTCTCCATCATCATCTCACCTAGATACAGTACAGTGTTCTCTCCATCATCATCTCACCTAGATACAGTACAGTGTTCTCTCCATCATCATCTCACCTAGATACAGTACAGTGTTCTCTTCATCATCATCTCACCTAGATACAGTACAGTGTTCTCTCCATCATCATCTCACCTAGATACAGTACAGTGTTCTCTCCATCATCTCACCTAGATACAGTACAGTGTTCTCTCCATCATCATCTCACCTAGATACAGTACAGTGTTCTCTCCATCATCATCTCACCTAGATACAGTACAGTGTTCTCTTCATCATCATCTCACCTAGATACAGTACAGTGTTCTCTTCATCATCATCTCACCTAGATACAGTACAGTGTTCTCTTCATCATCATCTCACCTAGATACAGTACAGTGTTCTCTCCATCATCATCTCACCTAGATACAGTACAGTGTTCTCTCCATCATCATCTCACCTAGATACAGTACAGTGTTCTCTTCATCATCATCTCACCTAGATACAGTACAGTGTTCTCTCCATCATCATCTCACCTAGATACAGTACAGTGTTCTCTCCATCATCATCTCACCTAGATACAGTACAGTGTTCTCTTCATCATCATCTCACCTATATACAGTACAGTGTTCTCTCCATCGTCATCTCACCTAGATACAATACAGTGCTCTCTCCATCATCATCTCACCTAGATACAGTACAGTGTTCTCTTCATCATCATCTCACCTAGATACAGTACAGTGTTCTCTCCATCATCATCTCACCTAGATACAGTATAGTATTCTCTCCATCATCATCTCACCTAGATACAGTACAGTGTTCTCTCCATCATCATCTCACCTAGATACAGTACAGTGTTCTCTCCATCATCATCTCACCTAGATACAGTACAGTGTTCTCTCCATCATCTCACCTAGATACAGTACAGTGTTCTCTCCATCATCATCTCACCTAGATACAGTACAGTGTTCTCTTCATCATCATCTCACCTAGATACAGTACAGTGTTCTCTCCATCATCATTTCACCTAGATACAGTACAGTGTTCTCTCCATCATCATCTCATCTAGATACAGTACAGTGTTCTCTCCATCATCTCACCTAGATACAGTACAGTGTTCTCTCCATCATCATCTCACCTAGATACAGTACAGTGTTCTCTCCATCATCATCTCACCTAGATACAGTACAGTGTTCTCTCCATCATCATCTCACCTAGATACAGTACAGTGTTCTCTCCATCATCATCTCACCTAGATACAGTACAGTGTTCTCTCCATCATCATCTCACCTAGATACAGTACAGTGTTCTCTCCATCATCTCACCTAGATACAATACAGTGCTCTCTCCATCATCTCACCTAGATACAGTACAGTGTTCTCTTCATCATCATCTCACCTAGATACAGTACAGTGTTCTCTCCATCATCATCTCACCTAGATACAGTACAGTGTTCTCTCCATCATCTCACCTAGATACAGTACAGTGTTCTCTCCATCATCATCTCACCTAGATACAGTACAGTGTTCTCTCCATCATCATCTCACCTAGATACAGTACAGTGTTCTCTTCATCATCATCTCACCTAGATACAGTACAGTGTTCTCTTCATCATCATCTCACCTAGATACAGTACAGTGTTCTCTTCATCATCATCTCACCTAGATACAGTACAGTGTTCTCTCCATCGTCATCTCACCTAGATACAGTATAGTATTCTCTCCATCATCATCTCACCTAGATACAGTACAGTGTTCTCTCCATCATCATCTCACCTAGATACAGTACAGTGTTCTCTCCATCATCATCTCATCTAGATACAGTACAGTGTTCTCTCCATCATCTCACCTAGATACAGTACAGTGTTCTCTCCATCATCATCTCACCTAGATACAGTATATTATTCTCTCCATCATCATCTCACCTAGATACAGTACAGTGTTCTCTCCATCATCATCTCACCTAGATACAGTACAGTGTTCTCTCCATCATCATCTCACCTAGATACAGTACAGTGTTCTCTCCATCATCATCTCACCTAGATACAGTACAGTGTTCTCTCCATCATCATCTCACCTAGATACAGTACAGTGTTCTCTCCATCATCATCTCACCTAGATACAGTACAGTGTTCTCTCATCATCATCTCACCTAGATACAATACAGTGCTCTCTCCATCATCTCACCTAGATACAGTACAGTGTTCTCTTCATCATCATCTCACCTAGATACAGTACAGTGTTCTCTCCATCATCATCTCACCTAGATACAGTACAGTGTTCTCTCCATCATCATCTCACCTAGATACAGTACAGTGTTCTCTTCATCATCATCTCACCTAGATACAGTACAGTGTTCTCTCCATCATCATCTCACCTAGATACAGTACAGTGTTCTCTCCATCATCATCTCACCTAGATACAGTACAGTGTTCTCTTCATCATCATCTCATCTAGATACAGTACAGTGTTCTCTCCATCATCTCACCTAGATAAAGTACAGTGTTCTCTCCATCATCATCTCACCTAGATACAGTATATTATTCTCTCCATCATCATCTCACCTAGATACAGTACAGTGTTCTCTCCATCATCATCTCACCTAGATACAGTACAGTGTTCTCTCCATCATCATCTCACCTAGATACAGTACAGTGTTCTCTCCATCATCATCTCACCTAGATACAGTACAGTGTTCTCTCCATCATCATCTCACCTAGATACAGTACAGTGTTCTCTCCATCATCATCTCACCTAGATACAGTACAGTGTTCTCTCCATCATCTCACCTAGATACAATACAGTGCTCTCTCCATCATCTCACCTAGATACAGTACAGTGTTCTCTTCATCATCATCTCACCTAGATACAGTACAGTGTTCTCTCCATCATCATCTCACCTAGATACAGTACAGTGTTCTCTCCATCATCTCACCTAGATACAGTACAGTGTTCTCTCCATCATCATCTCACCTAGATACAGTACAGTGTTCTCTCCATCATCATCTCACCTAGATACAGTACAGTGTTTCTCATCATCATCTCACCTAGATACAGTACAGTGTTCTCTCATCATCATCTCACCTAGATACAGTACAGTGTTCTCTCCATCATCATCTCACCTAGATACAGTACAGTGTTCTCTCCATCATCATCTCACCTAGATACAGTACAGTGTTCTCTTCATCATCATCATCATCCATCATCATCTCACCTAGATACAGTACAGTGTTCTCTCCATCATCATCTCACCTAGATACAGTACAGTGTTCTCTCCATCATCATCTCACCTAGATACAGTACAGTGTTCTCTTCATCATCATCTCACCTAGATACAGTACAGTGTTCTCTCCATCATCATCTCACCTAGATACAGTATAGTATTCTCTCCATCATCATCTCACCTAGATACAGTACAGTGTTCTCTCCATCATCATCTCACCTAGATACAGTACAGTGTTCTCTCCATCATCATCTCACCTAGATACAGTACAGTGTTCTCTCATCATCATCTCACCTAGATACAGTACAGTGTTCTCTCCATCATCATCTCACCTAGATACAGTACAGTGTTCTCTTCATCATCATCTCACCTAGATACAGTACAGTGTTCTCTCCATCATCATTTAGATCACCTAGATCATCTCACAGTACAGTGTTCTCTCCATCATCATCTCACCTAGATACAGTACAGTGTTCTCTCCATCATCATCTCACCTAGATACAGTACAGTGTTCTCTTCATCATCATCTCACCTAGATACAGTACAGTGTTCTCTCCATCATCATCTCACCTAGATACAGTATAGTATTCTCTCCATCATCATCTCACCTAGATACAGTACAGTGTTCTCTCCATCATCATCTCACCTAGATACAGTACAGTGTTCTCTCCATCATCATCTCACCTAGATACAGTACAGTGTTCTCTCCATCATCTCTCACCTAGATACAGTACAGTGTTCTCTCCATCATCATCTCACCTAGATACAGTACAGTGTTCTCTTCATCATCATCTCACCTAGATACAGTACAGTGTTCTCTCCATCATCATCTCACCTAGATACAGTACAGTGTTCTCTCCATCATCATCTCATCTAGATACAGTACAGTGTTCTCTCCATCATCTCACCTAGATACAGTACAGTGTTCTCTCATCATCATCTCACCTAGATACAGTACAGTGTTCTCTCCATCATCATCTCACCTAGATACAGTACAGTGTTCTCTCCATCATCATCTCACCTAGATACAGTACAGTGTTCTCTCCATCATCATCTCACCTAGATACAGTACAGTGTTCTCTCCATCATCATCTCACCTAGATACAGTACAGTGTTCTCTCCATCATCATCTCACCTAGATACAGTACAGTGTTCTCTCCATCATCATCTCACCTAGATACAGTACAGTGTTCTCTCCATCATCTCACCTAGATACAATACAGTGCTCTCTCCATCATCTCACCTAGATACAGTACAGTGTTCTCTTCATCATCATCTCACCTAGATACAGTACAGTGTTCTCTTCATCATCATCTCACCTAGATACAGTACAGTGTTCTCTCAATCATCATCTCACCTAGATACAGTACAGTGTTCTCTTCATCATCTCACCTAGATACAGTACAGTGTTCTCTCCATCATCATCTCACCTAGATACAGTACAGTGTTCTCTCCATCATCATCTCACCTAGATACAGTACAGTGTTCTCTCCATCATCTCACCTAGATACAGTACAGTGTTCTCTTCATCATCATCTCACCTAGATACAGTACAGTGTTCTCTCCATCATCATTTCACCTAGATACAGTACAGTGTTCTCTCCATCATCATCTCACCTAGAAACAGTACAGTGTTCTCTCCATCATCATCTCACCTAGATACAGTACAGTGTTCTCTCATCATCATCTCACCTAGAAACAGTACAGTGTTCTCTCATCATCATCTCACCTAGATACAGTACAGTGTTCTCTCCATCATCATCTCACCTAGATACAGTACAGTGTTCTCTCCATCATCATCTCACCTAGATACAGTACAGTGTTCTCTTCATCATCTCACCTAGATACAGTACAGTGTTCTCTCCATCATCATCTCACCTAGATACAGTACAGTGTTCTCTCCATCATCATCTCACCTAGATACAGTACAGTATTCTCTCCATCATCTCACCCTAGATACAGTACAGTGTTCTCTCCATCATCATCTCACCTAGATACAGTACAGTGTTCTCTCCATCATCATCTCACCTAGATACAGTACAGTGTTCTCTCATCATCATCTCACCTAGAAACAGTACAGTGTTCTCTCCCATCATCATCTCACCTGATACAGTACAGTGTTCTCTCCATCATCATCTCACCTAGATACAGTACAGTGTTCTCTCCATCATCATCTCACCTAGATACAGTACAGTGTTCTCTCATCATCATCTCACCTAGATACAGTACAGTGTTCTCTCCATCATCATCTCACCTAGATACAGTACAGTGTTCTCTCCATCATCTCACCTAGATACAGTACAGTGTTCTCTCCATCATCATCTCACCTAGATACAGTACAGTGTTCTCTCCATCATCTCACCTAGATACAGTACAGTGTTCTCTCCATCATCATCTCACCTAGATACAGTACAGTGTTCTCTCATCATCATCTCACCTAGATACAGTACAGTGTTCTCTCCATCATCATCTCACCTAGATACAGTACAGTGTTCTCTCCATCATCATCTCACCTAGATACAGTACAGTGTTCTCTCCATCATCATCTCACCTAGATACAGTACAGTGTTCTCTCATCATCATCTCACCTAGATACAGTACAGTGTCATTCTCTCCATCATCTCACCTAGATACAGTACAGTGTTCTCTCCATCATCATCTCACCTAGATACAGTACAGTGTTCTCTCCATCATCATCTCACCTAGATACAGTACAGTGTTCTCTCCATCATCATCTCACCTAGATACAGTACAGTGTTCTCTCCATCATCTCACCTAGATACAGTACAGTGTTCTCTCCATCATCATCTCACTCACCTAGATACAGTATAGTGTTCTCTCCATCATCATCTCACCTAGATACAGTACAGTGTTCTCTCCATCATCATCTCACCTAGATACAGTACAGTGTTCTCTCCATCATCATCTCACCTAGATACAGTACAGTGTTCTCTCCATCATCATCTCACCTAGATACAGTACAGTGTTCTCTCCATCATCATCTCACCTAGATACAGTACAGTGTTCTCTCCATCATCATCTCACCTAGATACAGTACAGTGTTCTCTCCATCATCATCTCACCTAGATACAGTACAGTGTTCTCTCATCATCATCTCACCTAGATACAGTACAGTGTTCTCTCCATCATCATCTCACCTAGATACAGTACAGTGTTCTCATCCATCATCTCACCTAGATACAGTACAGTGTTCTCTCCATCATCATCTCACCTAGATACAGTACAGTGTTCTCTCCATCATCTCACCTAGATACAGTACAGTGTTCTCTCCATCATCATCTCACCTAGATACAGTACAGTGTTCTCTCCATCATCATCTCACCTAGATACAGTTCTCTCCATCATCTCACCTAGATACACAGTGTTCTCTCCATCATCATCTCACCTAGATACAGTACAGTGTTCTCTCATCATCATCTCACCTAGATACAGTACAGTGTTCTCTCCATCATCTCACCTAGATACAGTACAGTGTTCTCTCCATCATCTCACCTAGATACAGTACAGTGTTCTCTCCATCATCATCTCACCTAGATACAGTACAGTGTTCTCTCCATCATCATCTCACCTAGATACAGTACAGTGTTCTCTCCCATCATCTCACCTAGATACAGTACAGTGTTCTCTCCATCATCATCTCACCTAGATACAGTACAGTGTTCTCTCCATCATCATCTCACCTAGATACAGTACAGTGTTCTCTCCATCATCATCTCACCTAGATACAGTACAGTGTTCTCTCCATCATCATCTCACCTAGATACAGTACAGTGTTCTCTCCATCATCATCTCACCTAGATACAGTACAGTGTTCTCTTCATCATCTCACCTAGATACAGTATAGTATTCTCTCCATCATCATCTCACCTAGATACAGTACAGTGTTCTCTCCATCATCATCTCACCTAGATACAGTACAGTGTTCTCTCCATCATCATCTCACCTAGATACAGTACAGTGTTCTCTCCATCATCATCTCACCTAGATACAGTACAGTGTTCTCTCCATCATCATCTCACCTAGATACAGTACAGTGTTCTCTCCATCATCATCTCACCTAGATACAGTATATTATTCTCTCCATCATCATCTCACCTAGATACAGTACAGTGTTCTCTCCATCATCATCTCACCTAGATACAGTACAGTGTTCTCTCCATCATCATCTCACCTAGATACAGTACAGTGTTCTCTCCATCATCTCACCTAGATACAGTACAGTGTTCTCTCCATCATCACCTCACCTAGATACAGTACAGTGTTCTCTTCATCATCATCTCACCTAGATACAGTACAGTGTTCTCTCCATCATCATCTCACCTAGATACAGTACAGTGTTCTCTCCATCATCTCACCTAGATACAGTACAGTGTTCTCTCCATCATCATCTCACCTAGATACAGTCACAGTGTTCTCTCCATCATCATCTCACCTAGATACAGTACAGTGTTCTCTCCATCATCTCACCTAGATACAGTACAGTGTTCTCTCATCATCATCTCACCTAGATACAGTACAGTGTTCTCTCATCATCTCACCTAGATACAGTACAGTGTTCTTCCATCATCATCTCACCTAGATACAGTACAGTGTTCTCTCCATCATCATCTCACCTAGATACAGTACAGTGTTCTCTCCATCATCATCTCACCTAGATACAGTACAGTGTTCTCTCCATCATCATCTCACCTAGATACAGTACAGTGTTCTCTTCATCATCATCTCACCTAGATACAGTACAGTGTTCTCTTCATCATCATCTCACCTAGATACAGTACAGTGTTCTTCCATCATCATCTCACCTAGATACAGTACAGTGTTCTCTCCATCATCATCTCACCTAGATACAGTACAGTGTTCTCATCTCACCTAGATACAGTACAGTGTTCTCTCATCATCATCTCACCTAGATACAGTACAGTGTTCTCTCCATCATCATCTCACCTAGATACAGTACAGTGTTCTCTCCATCATCATCTCACCTAGATACAGTACAGTGTTCTCTCCATCATCATCTCACCTAGATACAGTACAGTGTTCTCTCCATCATCATCTCACCTAGATACAGTACAGTGTTCTCTCCATCATCATCTCACCTAGATACAGTACAGTGTTCTCTCCATCATCATCTCACCTAGATACAGTACAGTGTTCTCTCATCATCATCTCACCTAGATACAGTACAGTGTTCTCTCATCATCATCTCACCTAGATACAGTACAGTGTTCTCTCCATCATCTCACCTAGATACAGTACAGTGTTCTCTCCATCATCATCTCACCTAGATACAGTACAGTGTTCTCTCCATCATCATCTCACCTAGATACAGTACAGTGTTCTCTCCATCATCATCTCACCTAGATACAGTACAGTGTTCTCTCCATCATCATCTCACCTAGATACAGTACAGTGTTCTCTCCATCATCATCTCACCTAGATACAGTACAGTGTTCTCTTCATCATCATCTCACCTAGATACAGTACAGTGTTCTCTCCATCATCATCTCACCTAGATACAGTATAGTATTCTCTCCATCATCATCTCACCTAGATACAGTACAGTGTTCTCTCCATCATCTCACCTAGATACAGTACAGTGTTCTCTCCATCATCACCTCACCTAGATACAGTACAGTGTTCTCTTCATCATCATCTCACCTAGATACAGTACAGTGTTCTCTCCATCATCATCTCACCTAGATACAGTACAGTGTTCTCTCCATCATCTCACCTAGATACAGTACAGTGTTCTCTCCATCATCATCTCACCTAGATACAGTACAGTGTTCTCTTCATCATCATCTCACCTAGATACAGTACAGTGTTCTCTCCATCATCTCACCTAGATACAGTACAGTGTTCTCTCCATCATCTCACCTAGATACAGTACAGTGTTCTCTCCATCATCTCACCTAGATACAGTACAGTGTTCTCTCATCATCATCTCACCTAGATACAGTACAGTGTTCTCTCCCATCATCTCACCTAGATACAGTACAGTGTTCTCTCCATCATCATCTCACCTAGATACAGTATAGTGTTCTCTCCATCATCATCTCACCTAGATACAGTATAGTGTTCTCTCCATCATCATCTCACCTAGATACAGTATAGTGTTCTCTCCATCATCATCTCACCTAGATACAGTACAGTGTTCTCTTCATCATCATCTCACCTAGATACAGTATAGTATTCTCTCCATCATCATCTCACCTAGATACAGTACAGTGTTCTCTCCATCATCATCTCACCTAGATACAGTACAGTGTTCTCTTCATCATCATCTCACCTAGATACAGTACAGTGTTCTCTCCATCATCATCTCACCTAGATACAGTACAGTGTTCTCTCCATCATCTCACCTAGATACAGTACAGTGTTCTCTCCATCATCATCTCACCTAGATACAGTATATTATTCTCTCCATCATCATCTCACCTAGATACAGTACAGTGTTCTCTCCATCATCATCTCACCTAGATACAGTACAGTGTTCTCTCCATCATCATCTCACCTAGATACAGTACAGTGTTCTCTCCATCATCTCACCTAGATACAGTACAGTGTTCTCTCCATCATCTCACCTAGATACAGTACAGTGTTCTCTTCATCATCATCTCACCTAGATACAGTACAGTGTTCTCTCCATCATCATCTCACCTAGATACAGTACAGTGTTCTCTCCATCATCTCACCTAGATACAGTACAGTGTTCTCTCCATCATCATCTCACCTAGATACAGTATATTATTCTCTCCATCATCATCTCACCTAGATACAGTACAGTGTTCTCTCCATCATCATCTCACCTAGATACAGTACAGTGTTCTCTCCATCATCATCTCACCTAGATACAGTACAGTGTTCTCTCCATCATCTCACCTAGATACAGTACAGTGTTCTCTCCATCATCATCTCACCTAGATACAGTACAGTGTTCTCTCCATCATCATCTCACCTAGATACAGTACAGTGTTCTCTCCATCATCTCACCTAGATACAGTACAGTGTTCTCTCCATCATCATCTCACCTAGATACAGTACAGTGTTCTCTCCATCATCATCTCACCTAGATACAGTACAGTGTTCTCTTCATCATCATCTCACCTAGATACAGTACAGTGTTCTCTTCATCATCATCTCACCTAGATACAGTACAGTGTTCTTCCATCATCATCTCACCTAGATACAGTACAGTGTTCTCTCCATCATCATCTCACCTAGATACAGTACAGTGTTCTCTTCATCATCATCTCACCTAGATACAGTACAGTGTTCTCTCCATCATCATCTCACCTAGATACAGTACAGTGTTCTCTCCATCATCATCTCACCTAGATACAGTACAGTGTTCTCTCCATCATCATCTCACCTAGATACAGTACAGTGTTCTCTCCATCGTCATCTCACCTAGATACAATACAGTGCTCTCTCCATCATCATCTCACCTAGATACAGTACAGTGTTCTCTTCATCATCATCTCACCTAGATACAGTACAGTGTTCTCTCCATCATCATCTCACCTAGATACAGTACAGTATTCTCTCATCATCATCTCACCTAGATACAGTACAGTGTCATCTCACCTAGATCCATCATCATCTCACCTAGATACAGTACAGTGTTCTCTTCATCATCATCTCACCTAGATACAGTACAGTGTTCTCTCCATCATCATCTCACCTAGATACAGTACAGTGTTCTCTCCATCATCTCACCTAGATACAGTACAGTGTTCTCTCATCATCATCTCACAGATGTTGTTCTCTCCATCATCATCTCACCTAGATACAGTACAGTGTTCTCTCCATCATCTCACCTAGATACAGTACAGTGTTCTCTCCATCATCTCCTCACCTAGTACAGTGTTCTCTCCATCATCATCTCACCTAGATACAGTACAGTGTTCTCTCCATCATCATCTCACCTAGATACAGTACAGTGTTCTCTCCATCATCTCACCTAGATACAGTACAGTGTTCTCTCCATCATCATCATCTCACCTAGATACAGTACAGTGTTCTCTCCATCATCATCTCACCTAGATACAGTACAGTGTTCTCTTCATCATCATCTCACCTAGATACAGTACAGTGTTCTCTCCATCATCATCTCACCTAGATACAGTACAGTGTTCTCTCCATCATCATCTCACCTAGATACATACAGTGTATTCTCTCCATCATCATCTCAGTGTTCAGTGTTCTCTCCATCATCTCACCTAGATACAGTACAGTGTTCTCTCCATCATCATCTCCATCAGTGTTCTCCATCATCATCTCACCTAGATACAGTACAGTGTTCTCTCCATCATCATCTCACCTAGATACAGTACAGTGTTCTCTCCATCATCATCTCACCTAGATACAGTACAGTGTTCTCCATCATCATCTCACCTAGATACAGTACAGTGTTCTCTCCATCATCATCTCACCTAGATACAGTACAGTGTTCTCTCCATCATCATCTCACCTAGATACAGTACAGTGTTCTTCATCATCATCTCACCTAGATACAGTACAGTGTTCTCTCCATCATCATCTCACCTAGATACAGTACAGTGTTTCTCATCATCATCTCACCTAGATACAGTACAGTGTCTCTCCATCATCATCTCACCTAGATACAGTACAGTGTTCTCTCATCATCATCTCACCTAGATACAGTACAGTGTTCTCTCCATCATCATCTCACCTAGATACAGTATTCTCTCATCATCATCTCACCTAGATACAGTACAGTGTTCTCTCCATCATCATCTCACCTAGATACAGTACAGTGTTCTCTCCATCATCATCTCACCTAGATACAGTACAGTGTTCTCTCATCATCATCTCACCTAGATACAGTACAGTGTTCTCTCCATCATCATCTCACCTAGATACAGTACAGTGTTCTCTCCATCATCATCACCTAGATACAGTACAGTGTTCTCTCCATCATCATCTCACCTAGATACAGTCAGTATTCTCTCATCATCTCACCTAGATACAGTACAGTGTTCTCTCCATCATCATCTCACCTAGATACAGTACAGTGTTCTCTCCATCATCATCTCACCTAGATACAGTACAGTGTTCTCTCCATCATCATCTCACCTAGATACAGTACAGTGTTCTCTCCATCATCATCTCACCTAGATACAGTACAGTGTTCTTCCATCATCATCTCACCTAGATACAGTACAGTGTTCTCTCCATCATCATCTCACCTAGATACAGTACAGTGTTCTCTCCATCATCATCTCACCTAGATACAGTACAGTGTTCTCTCCATCATCATCTCACCTAGATACAGTACAGTGTTCTCTCCATCATCATCTCACCTAGATACAGTACAGTGTTCTCTCCATCATCATCTCACCTAGATACAGTACAGTGTTCTCTCCATCATCATCTCACCTAGATACAGTACAGTGTTCTCTCCATCATCATCTCACCTAGATACAGTACAGTGTTCTCTCCATCATCATCTCACCTAGATACAGTACAGTGTTCTCTCCATCATCATCTCACCTAGATACAGTACAGTGTTCTCTCCATCATCTCACCTAGATACAGTACAGTGTTCTCTTCATCATCATCTCACCTAGATACAGTACAGTGTTCTCTCCATCATCTCACCTAGATACAGTACAGTGTTCTCTCCATCATCATCTCACCTAGATACAGTACAGTGTTCTCTCCATCATCATCTCACCTAGATACAGTACAGTGTTCTCTCCATCATCATCTCACCTAGATACAGTACAGTGTTCTCCATCCATCATCATCTCACCTAGATACAGTACAGTGTTCTCTTCATCATCATCTCACCTAGATACAGTACAGTGTTCTCTCCATCATCATCTCACCTAGATACAGTACAGTGTTCTCTCCATCATCATCTCACCTAGATACAGTACAGTGTTCTCTCCATCATCATCTCACCTAGATACAGTACAGTGTTCTCTCCATCATCATCTCACCTAGATACAGTACAGTGTTCTCTCCATCATCATCTCACCTAGATACAGTACAGTGTTCTCTCCATCATCATCTCACCTAGATACAGTACAGTGTTCTTCCATCATCTCACCTAGATACAGTACAGTGTTCTCTCCATCATCATCTCACCTAGATACAGTACAGTGTTCTCTCCATCATCATCTCACCTAGATACAGTACAGTGTTCTCTCCATCATCATCTCACCTAGATACAGTACAGTGTTCTCTCCATCATCATCTCACCTAGATACAGTACAGTGTTCTCTCCATCATCATCTCACCTAGATACAGTACAGTGTTCTCTCCATCATCATCTCACCTAGATACAGTACAGTGTTCTCTCCAGTGTTCTCTCATCATCATCTCACCTAGATACAGTACAGTGTTCTCTCATCATCATCTCACCTAGATACAGTACAGTGTTCTCTCCATCATCATCTCACTAGATACAGTACAGTGTTCTCTCCATCATCTCACCTAGATACAGTACAGTGTTCTCTCATCATCATCTCACCTAGATACAGTACAGTGTTCTCTCCATCATCTCACCTAGATCAGTGTTCTCTTCATCATCTCACCTAGATACAGTACAGTGTTCTCTCCATCATCATCTCACCTAGATACAGTACAGTGTTCTCTCCATCATCATCTCACCTAGATACAGTACAGTGTTCTCTTCATCATCATCTCACCTAGATACAGTACAGTGTTCTCTCCATCATCATCTCACCTAGATACAGTACAGTGTTCTCTCCATCATCATCTCACCTAGATACAGTACAGTGTTCTCTCCATCATCATCTCACCTAGATACAGTACAGTGTTCTCTCCATCATCATCTCACCTAGATACAGTATAGTGTTCTCTCCATCATCATCTCACCTAGATACAGTACAGTGTTCTCTCCATCATCATCTCACCTAGATACAGTACAGTGTTCTCTCCATCATCATCTCACCTAGATACAGTACAGTGTTCTCTCCATCATCTCACCTAGATACAGTACAGTGTTCTCTCCATCATCATCTCACCTAGATACAGTACAGTGTTCTCTTCATCATCATCTCACCTAGATACAGTACAGTGTTCTCTCCATCATCATTTCACCTAGATACAGTACAGTGTTCTCTCCATCATCATCTCATCTAGATACAGTACAGTGTTCTCTCCATCATCTCACCTAGATACAGTACAGTGTTCTCTCCATCATCATCTCACCTAGATACAGTATATTATTCTCTCCATCATCATCTCACCTAGATACAGTACAGTGTTCTCTCCATCATCATCTCACCTAGATACAGTACAGTGTTCTCTCCATCATCATCTCACCTAGATACAGTACAGTGTTCTCTCCATCATCTCACCTAGATACTCAGTGCTCTCTCCATCATCTCACCTAGATACAGTACAGTGTTCTCTTCATCATCATCTCACCTAGATACAGTACAGTGTTCTCTTCATCATCATCTCACCTAGATACAGTACAGTGTTCTCTCAATCATCATCTCACCTAGATACAGTACAGTGTTCTCTTCATCATCTCACCTAGATACAGTATAGTGTTCTCTCCATCATCATCTCACCTAGATACAGTACAGTGTTCTCTCCATCATCTCACCTAGATACAGTATAGTGTTCTCTCCATCATCATCTCACCTAGATACAGTACAGTGTTCTCTCCATCATCTCACCTAGATACAGTACAGTGTTCTCTTCATCATCATCTCACCTAGATACAGTACAGTGTTCTCTCCATCATCATTTCACCTAGATACAGTACAGTGTTCTCTCCATCATCATCTCACCTAGAAACAGTACAGTGTTCTCTCCATCATCATCTCACCTAGATACAGTATAGTATTCTCTCCATCATCATCTCACCTAGATACAGTACAGTGTTCTCTCCATCATCATCTCACCTAGATACAGTACAGTGTTCTCTCCATCATCATCTCACCTAGATACAGTACAGTGTTCTCTCCATCATCTCACCTAGATACAGTACAGTGTTCTCTCCATCATCATCTCACCTAGATACAGTACAGTGTTCTCTCCATCATCTCACCTAGATACAGTACAGTGTTCTCTTCATCATCATCTCACCTAGATACAGTACAGTGTTCTCTCCATCATCATCTCACCTAGATACAGTACAGTGTTCTCTCCATCATCATCTCACCTAGATACAGTACAGTGTTCTCTCCATCATCATCTCACCTAGATACAGTACAGTGTTCTCTCCATCATCATCTCACCTAGATACAGTACAGTGTTCTCTCCATCATCATCTCACCTAGATACAGTACAGTGTTCTCTCATCATCATCTCACCTAGATACAGTACAGTGTTCTCTCCATCATCATCTCACCTAGATACAGTACAGTGTTCTCTCCATCATCATCTCACCTAGATACAGTACAGTGTTCTCTCCATCATCATCTCACCTAGATACAGTACAGTGTTCTCTCCATCATCATCTCACCTAGATACAGTACAGTGTTCTCTCCATCATCTCACCTAGATACAGTACAGTGTTCTCTCCATCATCATCTCACCTAGATACAGTACAGTGTTCTCTTCATCATCATCTCACCTAGATACAGTACAGTGTTCTCTCCATCATCATTTCACCTAGATACAGTACAGTGTTCTCTCCATCATCATCTCATCTAGATACAGTACAGTGTTCTCTCCATCATCTCACCTAGATACAGTACAGTGTTCTCTCCATCATCATCTCACCTAGATACAGTATAGTATTCTCTCCATCATCATCTCACCTAGATACAGTACAGTGTTCTCTCCATCATCATCTCACCTAGATACAGTACAGTGTTCTCTCCATCATCATCTCACCTAGATACAGTACAGTGTTCTCTCCATCATCATCTCACCTAGAAACAGTACAGTGTTCTCTCATCATCATCTCACCTAGATACAGTACAGTGTTCTCTCCATCATCATCTCACCTAGATACAGTACAGTGTTCTCTCCATCATCATCTCACCTAGATACAGTACAGTGTTCTCTCCATCATCATCTCACCTAGATACAGTACAGTGTTCTCTCCATCATCTCACCTAGATACAGTACAGTGTTCTCTCCATCATCATCTCACCTAGATACAGTACAGTGTTCTCTCTCATCATCATCTCACCTAGATACAGTACAGTGTTCTCTCCATCATCATCTCACCTAGATACAGTACAGTGTTCTCTCATCATCATCTCACCTAGATACAGTACAGTGTTCTCTCCATCATCATCTCACCTAGATACAGTACAGTGTTCTCTCCATCATCATCTCACCTAGATACAGTACAGTGTTCTCTCCATCATCATCTCACCTAGATACAGTACAGTGTTCTCTCCATCATCATCTCACCTAGATACAGTACAGTGTTCTCTTCATCATCATCTCACCTAGATACAGTACAGTGTTCTCTCCATCATCATCTCACCTAGATACAGTACAGTGTTCTCTCCATCATCATCTCACCTAGATACAGTACAGTGTTCTCTCATCATCATCTCACCTAGATACAGTACAGTGTTCTCCATCATCATCTCACCTAGATACAGTACAGTGTTCTCTCCATCATCTCACCTAGATACAGTACAGTGTTCTCTCCATCATCATCTCACCTAGATACAGTACAGTGTTCTCTTCATCATCATCTCACCTAGATACAGTACAGTGTTCTCTCCATCATCATTTCACCTAGATACAGTACAGTGTTCTCTCCATCATCATCTCACCTAGATACAGTACAGTGTTCTCTCCATCATCTCACCTAGATACAGTACAGTGTTCTCTCCATCATCATCTCACCTAGATACAGTACAGTGTTCTCTCCATCATCATCTCACCTAGATACAGTACAGTGTTCTCTCCATCATCATCTCACCTAGATACAGTACAGTGTTCTCTCCATCATCATCTCACCTAGATACAGTACAGTGTTCTCTCCATCATCATCTCACCTAGATACAGTACAGTGTTCTCTCCATCATCATCTCACCTAGATACAGTACAGTGTTCTCTCCATCATCATCTCACCTAGATACAGTACAGTGTTCTCTCCATCATCATCTCACCTAGATACAGTACAGTGTTCTCTCCATCATCATCTCACCTAGATACAGTACAGTGTTCTCTCCAATACATCATCATCTCACCTAGATACAGTATAGTGTTCTCTCCATCATCATCTCACCTAGATACAGTACAGTGTTCTCTCCATCATCATCTCACCTAGATACAGTACAGTGTTCTCTCCATCATCTCACCTAGATACAGTACAGTGTTCTCTCCATCATCATCTCACCTAGATACAGTACAGTGTTCTCTCCATCATCTCACCTAGATACAGTACAGTGTTCTCTTCATCATCATCTCACCTAGATACAGTACAGTGTTCTCTCCATCATCATTTCACCTAGATACAGTACAGTGTTCTCTCCATCATCATCTCACCTAGAAACAGTACAGTGTTCTCTCCATCATCATCTCACCTAGATACAGTACAGTGTTCTCTTCATCATCATCTCACCTAGATACAGTACAGTGTTCTCTCCATCATCACCTCACCTAGATACAGTACAGTGTTCTCTTCATCATCATCTCACCTAGATACAGTACAGTGTTCTCTCCATCATCATCTCACCTAGATACAGTACAGTGTTCTCTCCATCATCTCACCTAGATACAGTACAGTGTTCTCTCCATCATCATCTCACCTAGATACAGTATATTATTCTCTCCATCATCATCTCACCTAGATACAGTACAGTGTTCTCTCCATCATCATCTCACCTAGATACAGTACAGTGTTCTCTCCATCATCATCTCACCTAGATACAGTACAGTGTTCTCTCCATCATCATCTCACCTAGATACAGTACAGTGTTCTCTCCATCATCATCTCACCTAGATACAGTACAGTGTTCTCTCCATCATCTCACCTAGATACAGTACAGTGTTCTCTCCATCATCATCTCACCTAGATACAGTACAGTGTTCTCTCCATCATCATCTCACCTAGATACAGTACAGTGTTCTCTCCATCATCTCACCTAGATACAGTACATCATCATCATCATCTCACCTAGATACAGTACAGTGTTCTCTCCATCATCATCTCACCTAGATACAGTACAGTGTTCTCTCCATCATCATCTCACCTAGATACAGTACAGTGTTCTCTCCATCATCATCTCACCTAGATACAGTACAGTGTTCTCTTCATCATCATCTCACCTAGATACAGTACAGTGTTCTCTCCATCATCATCTCACCTAGATACAGTACAGTGTTCTCTTCATCATCATCTCACCTAGATACAGTACAGTGTTCTCTCCATCATCATCTCACCTAGATACAGTACAGTGTTTCTCATCATCATCTCACCTAGATACAGTACAGTGTTCTCTCCATCATCATCTCACCTAGATACAGTACAGTGTTCTCTCCATCATCATCTCACCTAGATACAGTACAGTGTTCTCTCCATCATCATCTCACCTAGATACAGTACAGTGTTCTCTCCATCATCATCTCACCTAGATACAGTACAGTGTTCTCTCCATCATCATCACCTAGATACAGTACAGTGTTCTCTCCATCATCATCTCACCTAGAGTACAGTGTTCTCTCCATCATCTCACCTAGATACAGTGTTCTCTCCATCATCATCTCACCTAGATACAGTACAGTGTTCTCTCCATCATCATCTCACCTAGATACAGTACAGTGTTCTCTCCATCATCATCTCACCTAGATACAGTACAGTGTTCTCTCCATCATCATCTCCATCATCATCTCACCTAGATACAGTACAGTGTTCTCTCCATCATCATCTCACCTAGATACAGTACAGTGTTCTCTCCATCATCTCACCTAGATACAGTACAGTGTTCTCTTCATCATCATCTCACCTAGATACAGTACAGTGTTCTCTCCATCATCATCTCACCTAGATACAGTACAGTGTTCTCTCCATCATCATCTCACCTAGATACAGTACAGTGTTCTCTCCATCATCATCTCACCTAGATACAGTACAGTGTTCTCTTCATCATCATCTCACCTAGATACAGTACAGTGTTCTCTCCATCATCATCTCACCTAGATACAGTACAGTGTTCTCTTCATCATCATCTCACCTAGATACAGTACAGTGTTCTCTCCATCATCATCTCACCTAGATACAGTACAGTGTTCTCTCCATCATCTCACCTAGATACAGTACAGTGTTCTCTCCATCATCATCTCACCTAGATACAGTACAGTATTCTCTCCATCATCATCTCACCTAGATACAGTACAGTGTTCTCTCCATCATCATCTCACCTAGATACAGTACAGTGTTCTCTCCATCATCATCTCACCTAGATACAGTACAGTGTTCTCTCCATCATCTCACCTAGATACAGTACAGTGTTCTCTCCATCATCATCTCACCTAGATACAGTACAGTGTTCTCTCCATCATCATCTCACCTAGATACAGTACAGTGTTCTCTCCATCATCATCTCACCTAGATACAGTACAGTGTTCTCTCCATCATCTCACCTAGATACAGTACAGTGTTCTCTCCATCATCATCTCACCTAGATACAGTACAGTGTTCTCTCCATCATCATCTCACCTAGATACAGTACAGTGTTCTCTCCATCATCATCTCACCTAGATACAGTACAGTGTTCTCTTCATCATCATCTCACCTAGATACAGTACAGTGTTCTCTCCATCATCATCTCACCTAGATACAGTACAGTGTTCTCTCCATCATCATCTCACCTAGATACAGTACAGTGTTCTCTTCATCATCATCTCACCTAGATACAGTACAGTGTTCTCTCCATCATCATCTCACCTAGATACAGTACAGTGTTCTCTCCATCATCATCTCACCTAGATACAGTACAGTGTTCTCTCCATCATCATCTCACCTAGATACAGTACAGTGTTCTCTCCATCATCATCTCACCTAGATACAGTACAGTGTTCTCTCCATCATCATCTCACCTAGATACAGTACAGTGTTCTCTCCATCATCATCTCACCTAGATACAGTACAGTGTTCTCTCCATCATCATCTCACCTAGATACAGTACAGTGTTCTCTCCATCATCTCACCTAGATACAGTACAGTGTTCTCTCCATCATCATCTCACCTAGATACAGTACAGTGTTCTCTCCATCATCTCACCTAGATACAGTACAGTGTTCTCTTCATCATCATCTCACCTAGATACAGTACAGTGTTCTCTCCATCATCATCTCACCTAGATACAGTACAGTGTTCTCTCCATCATCATCTCACCTAGATACAGTACAGTGTTCTCTTCATCATCATCTCACCTATATACAGTACAGTGTTCTCTCCATCGTCATCTCACCTAGATACAGTACAGTGTTCTCTCCATCATCATCTCACCTAGATACAGTACAGTGTTCTCTTCATCATCATCTCACCTAGATACAGTACAGTGTTCTCTCCATCATCATCTCACCTAGATACAGTACAGTGTTCTCTCCATCATCATCTCACCTAGATACAGTACAGTGTTCTCTCCATCATCATCTCACCTAGATACAGTACAGTGTTCTCTCCATCATCATCTCACCTAGATACAGTACAGTGTTCTCTCCATCATCTCACCTAGATACAGTACAGTGTTCTCTCCATCATCATCTCACCTAGATACAGTACAGTGTTCTCTTCATCATCATCTCACCTAGATACAGTACAGTGTTCTCTCCATCATCATCTCACCTAGATACAGTACAGTGTTCTCTCCATCATCATCTCATCTAGATACAGTACAGTGTTCTCTCCATCATCTCACCTAGATACAGTACAGTGTTCTCTCCATCATCATCTCACCTAGATACAGTACAGTGTTCTCTCCATCATCATCTCACCTAGATACAGTACAGTGTTCTCTCCATCATCATCTCACCTAGATACAGTACAGTGTTCTCTCCATCATCATCTCACCTAGATACAGTACAGTGTTCTCTCCATCATCATCTCACCTAGATACAGTACAGTGTTCTCTCCATCATCATCTCACCTAGATACAGTACAGTGTTCTCTCCATCATCATCTCACCTAGATACAGTACAGTGTTCTCTCCATCATCATCTCACCTAGATACAGTACAGTGTTCTCTCCATCATCATCTCACCTAGATACAGTACAGT